>NC_134713.1:145698329-146029996 GCF_049634645.1 Pelodiscus sinensis | reverse complement strand
TTCTGGAATTTCTTAATAAGATGTTGTATACCCCGGAAACCTTTTCATTATGATAACATATACAAGCTTAACAACAGTTGGAAAAATTCTTCTTCTCTTGGTAAAATGCTAAGCAGGAAGACTTGGATCCAAGTTTATCATATTCAAACAATAGCACTTCTGGTCTAACTAGACTGCAAGCAAATAATTTTTAGTTTGAAGTTCTTAAGTAACAGGGTCACTAAAAGTTATTTTGAATTTATTTAAAAGGCTTGCCTCCTTACAATATGTAGCTAGAATCTTTGCCTCTAAGAAAACTAAATAGACCTGCGAACTATATTTACCGTAAAAATGGAGAATGATAATTGCATGTTAAATTTTTTTAATTGTCAGCCATTTAAAGGGTTAAACTATAGTACTGTAAACTGCAGAATACTAGTAAAACATTATTACTGGATATTTCAATTTATTGTACCTTTCCATTCGCTCCTCTACCAAGAGTTCCAAGTCTTGTTTCATAGGATTTGTTTTACAAGATAACTTAGTAACCAGCTTGCTGCGCAGCTACTGCATTTGCTACAGAGATATTTACTTAATATAGCACTAGTAAAATACAGTTTGTCTGTTGAAAGTACAAAAGACTAAACTAACAGTACTCTTACCATTAGAAATGATACCTCCAAGTTAGAGATGAAACATCTTGTCAGTAAAATGCTGCCATATTTGTACCAAAGAACTTCATTATCAATTAGCTATTTAAAAAATATTTAACCCACCTGTCACCTTGATTATTTCTATTAGCTAGTTTCCGAGCCTGTCGATCCATCAAGCTTGTCCTAGATCGAGTTTTTTTCCAAGAATAGTAATATTTTACAAGGCTTGCAATAGTCTTGTCTGGAAGCTAGGAGAATTAGTTCAAATTGTAAAAGAAATATAAACTAACAGTTAAAGTACAATTATCTTACAATAATACTTTACATGAATACTTTACTTTTCCATGCATTTAGAGAAATGCATAGCTTTTTAAAGTGGGAAAATCTCTCATGCCCCTTTTGTAAATAAATTTAGTGTTTTTACAGCTTTAAAAGGCTGAATAATATAGATGCAAAGCTGAATTTAAGTTTCTTAGACTAAGTTCTTTGGAGTAGGAACCCTATATTTGAATTAGGGATGTAACAGTGTAGTCGATTAACCGATAAGGAAAATGCCTATAGGTTAATACTATAGACTACATATATTTCCCTCCTGCCACTCCGCCACTAAATTAAACTGGTACTTAGCACAATGGGGCTTTATTCTGATAGGAGACTTCAGATTCAAAATATTTGTATTTAACAATAGTTATAACCTGAAATATTACCCTACCATTTGCTGGATCCTGTGAAAGCTCTTCCCATGAAAACTAAAAGCTTGTTCAAACAGGACTTTATCTTCAACTGTCCACTCATCAGGGAAAGGAGTGAAATTAGGGAGATCCGCAAGGGACTTCTCAATGTTATGTTTATGCCAGAACAACATGCCAAGTGCCTTTGAAAAGAAATAATCCATTTTGATTTTAACTGACTTGTATCAAAGCACACTTTGGAAAGTTACATTAAAAACCTACATTAAATATGATTAAGTATCTTTCTTCAGAACCCCAACTATCAAAATAAATTCACATTTAAGCATCTCTTCTCTATTGTGCCTAAGTAAAAAACTTATAAGATTCTCTTCACAGATACTTAGATCAGTGGGCACTTCTGCATTTCACCCAGGCTGAAATATCTGGACCAGTCAGTCCAGTTGAGAAGATGGATATGAGGCAACAGTGTGACCTTGTAGCCAAGAAGACACATGGAATATTAGGTTGCATTACAATGAACATTGCTAGCAGATCTAAAGTGATTATTCCCCTTTATTCGGCACTGGTGAGGCCACATCTGGAGAATTGTGTCCAGCTCTGCCCCCCACACACACCGTCCCCACTACAGAAAGGATATGGATGCATTGGAGACAGTCCAGCAGACAGCAAGCAAAGTGATTAGGGGGCACATGACCTATGAGGAGAGGCTGAGGGACTTAGGCTTATTTAGTCTGCAGAAGAGGAGAGTGAGGGGGGATTGGATAGCAGCCTTCAGCTTCCTGAAGGGAGGTTCCAAAGAGGATGGAGAAAGGCTGTTCACAGTAGTTACAGATGGCAGAACAAGGAGCAATGGGCTTCAAGTTACAGTGGCGGAGGTCTAGGTTGGCTATTAGGAAAAACTATTTCACTAGGAGGATGGTGAAGTACTGGAATGGGTTACCTAGGGAGGTGGTGGAATCTTCCATCACTAGAGGTTTTTAAGTGTTGGTTTGACAAGGCCCTGTCTGGGATGTTTTAGTTGGGAATTGTCCTGTTTTTGGCAGGGGGCTGGACTTGATAATCTCCAGAGGTCTCTTCCAGCCCTATGAATCTAATTGGTGGTCAGTGTGGCAGTGTCATCTCTGAATTAGTATAAAACAGTGGTAGGCTCAAAATCTGACTCACCACCTTCTTCTACAAACAAATAATCTATGTAGTTCTTTACAGTCCTTCCTGAACACTCAAACAAAAAGATTTCTCCTTTTCAATGACCAGAAAGCCACCCAGCACACTACCCTCACGTGCTACATGTACACATGCAGTAAAAATATTCATGAGGGAAACAAGGTATCTGAAGTTCTAAAAGGCAAAAAATATATATATATATAAATTTGAAACTCTGAATACATCTTGAATATCCTTTTTAACAACCCCCCATCTCTCAAATAAAAAAAATAAAAAAACCTGTCAGGCTTGCACTAGACACTTCCATTGTCCATAGCTATGTTTGACATACCATAAATCAGACACATTTCAAATAAATCTATATGGGGCGTAAACAGAATGCAAGTGCTTTGTATTTCTGATCAAGACTAACAACTGGAGAAACATCCATCCATCCCCACCCTCCCCCCCAAAAAAAAAACCTTCACAAATTTTACTACAGATATTGTTCAGGACTTGGGGAATACTGAAACAGAACTGATTAAATTAGTTTCATATGGTGCATACAAATCTCAGTGCCTTAATTTAATGGATCTAACCAGCTATTCCCTGACAATATTTTCCCACTTCACTATGAGAACAAACCACAAGCAGTTTGTGCAAGCAGACTTATTTGTCTGTATTTTTTCCCCTAAAGAGCACTGGAAAAAACAGTACAAGCTGACATTTTTTCTGCACATATTCTAAATACTACATTATCTGCCTCTCCTTCCAGCAGTACACACTTAAATAGCCAAATACAGGCAGTCCCCGACTTACGTGGATCCGACTTACGTCGGATCCCTAGATACGAACGGGTGAGGCAACTCCCGCACATGCGCAGCAGCATTCCCGGGGCTCGCTCACCTGGGTCCTAGGATCCTCCTCCTCCTCGGGCCGGCTCCGACTGGGGTCCCGCAGAGCTGCCGGGCAGAGGAAAAGTGCCTCCCCACGCCCGCTGCCCCCCCACCCCCCTGCCAGCAACAGGCTGCCCCCTCCCCTGAGCAACAGGCTGCCGAACAGACAAAAGCAGCCTCTCTGCCCCTCCTCCCCTCTATACATGCCGGGCTCCTGGAGCGCAGCAGCGTCCCCGGGGCTCGCTCACCTGGGTCCTAGAATCCACCTCCTCCTCCTCTTCGGCCGGCTCCAACTGGCCTCTGCCTGCAGCAGCTGGCCACAGGGACAGGGATCCCGCAGAGCTGCCGGGCAGAGGAAAAGTGCCTCCCCACGCCCGCTGCCCCCCCCCCCCCCCGCGGCCTCGCATCCTGCACGCCTCCCCCCTTCCCCCCTGCCAGCAAAAGGCTGCCCCCTCCCCTGAGCAACAGGCTGCCGAACAGCAGACAAAAGCAGCCTCTCCGCCCCTCCTCCCCCTATACATGCTGGGCTCCCTGGGCAAACAAAGACTCCACCAAAACAAACAAAGTGCTGGCCTCATTGTGTTAGCAAAAAAAGGACCCTCCTCCTAGAACCCTGGGTGGTGTGTGGAAATAAAGCTATTAGCTCAAAGCATGGTGCAGAGCTGTTTGGTATTTGATGAGTTACTCCTTTAGTCCTGAGTTTGTCACAGGGACAGAAATAGATGTGAAATCTTCTGAACAGGGGAACAGACAGCAAAACAAACATTAGAGGGGAGTTAACCTTTCCCTATGCTATCCAAAACTAAAAAAAATGTTTGGCTAGAGTTTCCCCTACAATATGTACCAGTTCCGACTTACATACAAATTCAACTTAAGAACAAACCTACAGTCCCTATCTTGTACGTAACCCGGGGACTGCCTGTACTGCAATGAGTTCTCATTACCAATGTTTCATTATTTTTTGCCCTACTCTTCTCCCCCAAAACAAGCTTATACAATAGGATGTTTTACTAGTACATCAATAATTAAGCTTTTGTTTCCCTTACTTTTACTGTATTCATTCACTTGGTAACTTTTAAAATACAAACTCCTACAGATCTTAGTCAGTGTGAACGAGCAATGTTTACGTATAATCACTACCCATGACAAAGTTAACAGTAAAACCAAAAAAATTACAGAACTTTAACTATAATCTCCAAACGCCACAAGTTTTGATAGTGTTTTTCTTACTCTGAAACATACCTGCTGAATTATTTTTATAGCCCCGTAGCTGAAATGCCTCTAGAACTGTAGCATGAAGAACACTGAATCAATGTTAGCATTTAAAATATTAATTCCAAAATGCACCAGTCCATACAAAAAAGTTACTTGCCAAGAAATCTTGGGGTTTTTAAAGTTACATAAACACACAATTACATGACATGCCCAGTGTACCAAATCATACCAAACTTTTCAAAACTGCAATGCAAGCTGAGCATGTCATAAAAATAAAGAGCTCAATCTTTTGCAGAGAATCCAGACCACAACAGTATGCAGATCCATAAAACTGCAGTTTGCTGCCGAGCCTGAAGAGAAATAGCATTAGTTAATGGAAGCCAGATGAAAAAAGTGAGTTGCGTGTTATACTCAAAGTAAACACTACATTGAAATCACTCATTCCACTTACCTGTTCCACATTGTATCCATGTTTTTCCTTTGCTATTGCAATATATTCATCCACTGTAAGAAAGCAATGCCAGAATTAATTTCTCTAGAAGTATTAGTTCTGTGGTTTACCAAATGTGACTAAGCAGCGTAGTGGAGGATAATTGATATAAAAGTTTTTAATATATGTTTGATGCCTTCTTCCCCATCTTTTATACACTGCTTGTTTTTGCAGGGTCTGCTCCCACAAAAGGTTATGCATGTGCTTTACACACTACAAGCAGTTCCATGGAAGTCAATGAGGTTTATTGAAGTGCATAAAATTGAAGCAATGCAAGAATCATTTTCCTATGTTTGAACAGTGTCTGTATTGTAGGCACTACAGTAATATACTGTACATAATGGTATCCACTAAGATATTTATGCTGATTTTAACAATATTTATCCAGTCACCAGAGATTTGTTGATGTAGTAATCTTTCACAGATCTCACCACTGATGACTTTCAAAGAGAGGAGAACTGGGAGATTTCAAAAGAAAATTGAGAACTCTCATTTTAGCATAATAAATTATATTATACATTCAGTAATCTAAAAAGCCCACTCAGCAGCTGCATAATCTCACAGATCTTTAGTTTTAATCCTCAGTTTCCCTTGGTTTATTGCATTATATTTAGCCACCCGAGTCAATTGTCAATAGAAGTGTACATAAAGTCTGACCATTATTTTACCAACAGTAAATTTGTGACTTAACTGCTATATTCTGCTTATGCCTAGCCAAACTGCTTGGCCCAAGTATCTGTCATTGACCTTAAATATTCTTCATTACTAATTAACCCACCATCACAACTGAAGAGTAAAAGGACATTCCTTGTAATTGGAAGATGGCAGATTTAAAATAAATTTATATGGATAACAAAAATACCTAGCATTACAGCTGTAAATACTTAAAAAAAACAAACCAGAGCTGTGGAAAGGACATAAATCCTCAAGCTTTGGGACATGCCTGTTTTTAGGAGGCAACTTTCTCTGGGGTCATGTTCTCCTAAGTGCCGGGTTTCTTCTTCTGAAGCATACACTACTTCAGGCGGGATACTAAGCAAGACTGACCATTGATCAGATCTAGTAAGATAGTTCCTGTATTTCCATTATCTTCTTAGCCGATATGACACAACAAGCACTACTTTTTCAAAGAGGGCAATAGGTATCTATGTCCATATAATGTCTTCTCCTTGAACTGGCCCCCACTGCATTTCCTCCATGGTAATTCACCTATGAAGACTTCCATAGCAACACATTTTCTCCTGGATGGGTATACTGAAAACGTCTCAAGATTATATTGTTTACACCACTATAAATATATGTTGCAGAAATTTGTGGTAATAATGGACACATTTCAAAAGGTCTAAAGGCTTGATTAGATATCAAAGCCTTCTTCCCAAACAAAGGATAACGAAAGGTGGAATGTTTTTCTTTCCCCAAGTTTCTTGAGAAACAAGTGGGAGGGAAATATCAGCTTTGTTGTTTCATACACAGTGTCATTTATATAACTTTCCCACACTGCAAGAAGAAGCATGCATTACAATTAGAAGTAGACAGTTCAACATCAGAGCAATTAATCTGTTCTAGTTAGAGTACAATTTCCTTGGTAGAAGAAAAGAGGACTTACACTTGGCATCTGGAATACTATGGTATGGGGACCACACAAGCATCCCTCCATTGTCTTTATCAGTATATTTTGTAGCACCTGTAAGAAAAGTTGTTTTGCAATGTTTCTTAATATGACCTAAAGAACAAGTATATTCTGGAACATCTCCCAACCCACAGGTAGTTCCTGCCTCCAGCAGGCCTGGGTAGGGATGTAATAGTGTAATCAATTAACTAATAAGCAAAAGTTTATAGGTTAATGCTATAGACTACATGTATTTCCTTTCCCCCACCCTTGCCAGTAAATTTTTTGTGGGCTGGCCAGCAGCCCAGCTCAGTTCTAGATCCTGCCAGGTCCAGAACCTACAGGTGCCGCAGCTGATCATTTAAAGTGTATTAGGAGCCAAGTGGGCAGGGCACCTGGCTCATGCTAGATCCAGGAGCTTAAATCCTCCCCCCCCCCCTTTCCTAGACAGGAGCTGCTTTCTCTTTATCAGAGGCAGCAGCACTAGGCAACAGGCAGCTGGTCCAGAAGGGGAGCTGGGTTTTAAACTGGTTCCCCACTTGGACCAGCTCCTGCTTGGCACCCTGCACTGCTGCCTCTGATACAGTGGCTGCTGGCTCCACCCCTGGTGACTATAGAATAGTCGACTAACCGATAACAATTCATGAGGTTACTTGACTATTAAATTAACCCATATTTAACATGGCTAGACCTGAGCACCCCATAGGCAGAGGCTGCTCCAGACCACCAAAGCAACCAGATACTCCAGTGTCCTGGTCAGAGCAGCCCCTGCCTGCAAGACGCCCAGCCTGCAGGGCTGGAGCAGCCCCCTCCCTGCAGCAGGCAGGAGCTGCTCCAGCTCCACCGCTTAACATTAACTGGTAAGCTTCACTCATTAGGGGTGAGGCTTACCTGTTAACCGGTTCAACCTTCACATCCCTACTGACAACATGGCCACAGTCTGAGGGCATACTGGTTCTTTAACAAAGACAAAAATACTTGCTAAATGTAACTGCTAGATCATGTTTCACACAGAGAGCAAGAGAAGAGCTATATTGACTACTATATTCTTATACAGAATAAACAAATGCATATATGATATAAACCTTGATTACTACCTTTCTTGCCAAGTCTCTGTCCAGCAGTGAGAGTAGACTGCTGGACATCCCTATTTCAACAAAGTCTTTCATATAAGGGCCTCAAAGCACCATGCAAAGAGTTAAAAAGATAAACTATTATTAAAACCAAAAGTAAATAAAAAGATGATGGTTTTATAAGTCAGAGACAGTACTGGATTTAAAAAAATATATAAACTGTGATCTCTGTTATTTTGAAATGTGTTCAGCAATGGACTAACTTTTCCGAGGGAGAAGTCAATAGAATCCAAAGCTAAGCACTGATTTTTTTAAACCTCACTCTGAAGAGCAACATAGCTGTAAAGTTTGAGACATACACATTTTCAAAGTATTGTTAGTTTTAAAAGCCAAATTGTTTAAAAAAAAAAAAGGATCAGAAACTTAAGATGCTTCAACATTTTGAACTGAAACCACACTGATATCTTTTTTCCTAAAAATTAGAGTCCTGCCTTACTTATAAAACGCTGCAATTTCTAGCCAAATATTTGTAGTTTGCTGAGCATACATACATGAAAGTTAGCATTTATACAATACAGTCTAAACAAACAAATGGTGCCTTGTTCAAGACCTATTTAAGTACAGTAAAGTCTCAGTTATCCGACTTTCACTATCCGACCTTCCGTTTTATCCGACGGTGCCGCCTGTCACATGACAGCACGGGGCTCCAGGGACACTTCGTACCACAATGGCACGCAGCGCGGGCTCGACAACCCTACCTCCCCACCCTACACCTGGGGCAGCTCATGCCCGCACTGCGGACTCACCCAGTGGTCAGGTATGCTGGGCCTGTGTCCCGCTCAGGGCCGAATCCTGGCCGAGGCAGGAAGGGAAGGGGGGGGGAGTGGCGAGGGGAAGAGGGGCCGCTGCCGGGCTGAGGAGAAGCAGGAGCGCCGGGGCCTTAGGCATGTCCAGGTGGCCCAGGGGAGGAGGGAAGAAGAGGAAGGGGGAGGACGCGGCGTCCAGAATCTGCCAAGGAGGGGGCAGCGTGCGCCAACCACCCCCGAGACAAAAAGCGGAGCCCGCTTGGGAGGCTCCCGCCTCCCTCAGCTGCTGCTGCTGCCGTCCCTATTGTTCAGCATTTCCGGTTATCCGACCATCCTCCAGTCCCGTTTAGATCAGATAAGCAAGACTTTACTGTAATACTGAAAATGGGTTGTTAAATAATAAAATATACGTTTTTATAGGAAGAGTGTCCAGTCAGTTGAAAGAGCCAAGTACAAAGTTTCTAACTGTAAATAACAGATTTTTTTATATTAGACATAGTGTTTCTTTTTAAATTTCAGAGTTGCTTAATTTCTTTGTCCATACAGTTATCAGGGCCAACCAGGCAAAGGAGTATTTTCTGTGGCTGATGGCACTCTCAAGTTGTCGGCTTCCTATATTTCATGCCTGTGAAAGCTAATTGCTATTCCAAAGTAAGAAAGTATTAAGCATCAATGACCATGAATGAATAATAATTCCATCATGCCCCATTCCCCAGAGTCGAGCCCAAATCTAATTAGCTTACTTTAACGTGGCTATTCTCTCTTCATATCTTAACTGGGAATCACACTACCCTACTACAGAAAAACCCACAAATGGGAGGATGAAACAAACAAGAAATCTTTCCTCTAACTTTTCTTACACAGTCTACTGCAGAAGGAGCAACCTATACTCTATGGGCCATTGCAGAGGTATGATTGCAAGTATGCTGGTGGGAATAAACATGGATGGGGAAACATTTTTGGGTCAGGGGCCACTGACCCACAGAAAAAAAAAATCAGTCGGGGGCCACACACGAGTGAGAAGCAAAGCGAGAAGCCCCTGACTAAGGAGAAAGACTCTCCTTACATTCCTCTTGCACAAAAGAGTCTTGGGGAGCCTCCTTACATTCCTCCCCCTCACCTGCAGGGCTGGAGCACCAGCACGGGCTCACCAATGCTGAGCCTCAGTGGCCAGTGCCAAGCAAGCTGGAGGAGCCTAAGATCCCCTCCCCTGGATTAAGACTTTGTGAGGGGAAACTTGAAGGATTAGACAAGTCCATCATACCGCATCCCCCAAGTTTCCACTAAACTATTGTGTCCTGTAAAGGACTTATAGAGGAAGGCTGAACTATTCCATGGGACAAGCCCTCAGATCCTTCAAATCCTGGAGTTGACAACCTTTTAAAAACTGACAATGTTTTTCCATTACAGAATGGATTGCACATGCAAGGTAACTTTTTCCAGGTAGTTTTCACAGGGAGATGTGAATCTCACCTTATCCCCCCAACATAAGATGCCTCACTCCCTGAATTCAATCAAACAGAGCTCTCCGCAGGATCCAAAGAGGGAAAGGATAAGGGCCAAGACCATGCTAAAGAGGCATCTGACCCAACTGCTTTCAACACAAGAAACAGAAATCCATATGTGTGGAGAACACTTTACATGCAATGTAAGGGGCATGACATGTTCCCTGAGAATTGGAACGAAAATAAAAGGGCTGAAGAAAAAAAGATTCCAGCTCAAAAGACAATATGTTCTTTGACCAGGCACTCCATTCTGCTTATTGATAAGATGCATAATGAATATGAAAGGAAGTGAGCTATCAACCAGGGAGGATTAGGCAAAGAGTGATGCAAGTCTGAAAAATACTATAATTCTCAGCGCAAAAGGTCAATCAATAAAACCTTAAAGTAAGCTGGGTGGGGCAGAGGCTGTAGGTTGCACAGTGCATTGTACATCACCTGGTACATCAGTGCTGATCAACAGCTGATACTTCAAAAATGAGATTTCATCCTACTGGAGATGACCTTTAATTTATCAGTTCTATTTGTTGCTGTACTAAAGTTATTCTACTATAGCAGAGAAGGAAACTTGTGGCCCACTGCATAATTTAATCTAGTTTATGGCAAGTTTGGGTATTGTAGGTGGGAAACCCCAAGCCTTGGCACTCCACAGTGGGGATGGAGCTATGAGCACTGGCTCACCAGTGTTTCCCTGTAGTCCCTAGGTGGGGAAGCGATCAGAGAAGCTTCATGTGCTGTCCCTGCCTTCACAGCTCCCACTGAGCGCAGTTCCTGGCCAAGAGCCCACACTCCAACCCATATTTCATCATCCAAGGCCACAGCCCAGACTAGGGATGTTAAGTATCAGTTAATTAACTAATTGAATAGTCAATGGAACATCCATTGAGTACTTCAGTGTTTCCCAATTGGTGCTCAGCGGAACCCTGGGGTTCCGCGGAGCAAAACAAGGGGTTCCGCGAGGAGCCGGCGCTCCCCCACCTCCTTTGAAAACGAGAGAGACGGCTAGCCAGCAGAGGCATGGGCAGCGAGTTGTGTGGGCTTGTGGTGCCCACGCTCCAGCAATATTTGGAGCTGGAACTGGAGCTGGTCCCGACGCCCTCTCCCCGCATGTGTCCTCCCACCCCGGCCCCAGAGCGCCTCTTCCCCGTCCCCAGACCCGTCCCTGCCGTGCGCAACCTTCCCTGAGCTCCCCCTCGCTGGCTGCTGCTACCCTGCATAGCACACTCAAACCAGTGGGTAGAGAGACGCCCAGACATGACGTAACATCACGGCCTGGGATTTTAAACTTGCTGGACACTGTGATGTGCCACATGGCTGAGTTGTGGGTTCGGAGTCCAGGGACAGAACACAGACTCCAGCCCCACAAAGTGGAAGGCAGAAGGTACGGTAGAGGGAAAGGGAAGGGGCTTGTGCAGAGGGAAAGGGGAAGGGGCTGGGAGAGGAAGGTGCTTGTGCGGAGGCGGAGGGGAAGGCACCAAAGGGACAGGGGTGGAGGAGAGACAAATGACAGGGGGCCAAGCGCAGACAATGAGGAAAAGGGCAGGAGGGGAGAGGTGTCAGTGGGAGGGGGACAGGGTGATGCTGGGAGGGGAGAAGGTAAGGGCATTGGGGGCTAGAAGGGTGAGGGGAGGTGCTGGGAGAAGGTTCGAAAGAAGGGGTGGGCATGAGGAAGGCTGGGATGGAGCAAGTCATGTGAGAGGGCACAGGGGCATGAGGGGAATGGGGGCAGAGGGTGGTGAGGGGTGGGCATCAGGGAAAAATGGAGCAAAGGGGGCAGGGGAAGTGAGGGAAGGGGGAGGCACCAGGAGGGTGCAGGGGTAAGGGAAGGTGCAGGTGCCAGGGGATTCTGGGGGTGACGCAGAAGGGCAGACACCTGCAGTGGAGGGACCACCATCAGAGAAGAGACACAGGGCAGGTGTGTAGGTGGTGTTAGAAGAGGGGATGAGGAGGGGAAGCTCACATGATCAGAGTGGGGCTACTGGAGAAGTGGGCACAGGGAGGAGAGAAGGGCTGGTGGAGGGGGGCAGGTTGCAGGAAGACTGAGGACAGTGAGAAGAGCAGGAGTCAAGATAGCAGAGGAGGATGAGGGGGGTAGCAGGCACCAGGGGAGCTGACATGGCAGCAGAGGGAAAAGGCAGAGGTTTAATAATATTTATTAATAAGTTGGGTGGCACATCCAAACAAGCCACATGAACTCAGTACTGGTGCATAACACAAAATTCATTTTGCTCATGTGAGGAAACTCTTAGGCTATGTCTACACTGGTTGCTTCTTGCCCAAGAACATCTTGCGCAAGTGTTCTTGTGCAAGAACACATCCACTCTTCCATGTGCGAGCTGTGCTTTTGCACAAGAGCATCTATGGCAGTGTGGACACTCTCTTGCCCAAGAAAGTGCCGATGGCCATTTTAGCCATAGGGCTTTCTTGCTCAAGAAATTCATGTTGCCTATCTGCTCTGGCCTCTTGCTCAAGAATAGTTGCTCAAAAGGGCTTATTCCTGAGTGGGAGCATCGTAGTTCTTGCGGAAGAAGTCCTGATTTTATACATGAGAACGTTAGTTTTCTTGCGCAAGAACATACGGCCAATGTAGACAGGCAGCAAATTTTTGCGCAAGACCGGCCGCTTTGGCGCAAGATTGTGCCAGTGCAGACACAGCCAAGGGGAGGGAGGAAGGCAGGGGCAGGGGCAGGGAATCAGCACTGGCTCAGCATATCTACATGGTTTGGGGGAAGGTGCAGGGAAATTGAGCTCAGCTGGGTTGCAGAGTGGGGAGGTCTGGGGAGCTGGGCTGGTGTGCGTGTGTGTCTGTCTGAGGAGGGAGGTGCCGGGAACCGGGGCTAGACTCAAGGGAAGGGAAGGGAGGGACAGGGAATCGACTCTTGGCTAAGCAGTTTTGTGGTGCTTGGAGGAGGTGCAGGGAAACTGGGCTCAGCTGTGCTGTGGGGGAAGCATGCAGGGAACCAGTGCAGGGCTCAGGAGCTTTTTTTTGTTTGTTTTTTTGCATCTCACTTGTGTGGCCCCAACTGACTTTTCTGTGGATCAGTGACCTTTGACTCACCCCTCTCATATATAAAGACAATGCTAAAACCTTTTGAGTTTAACATAATATTTTATTTAAAAATTAAGCCAGGCCAACAAGCCCCCAATTGGGACCAAACCCCCATTTCACTGCAGCATCATAACACTCCTGCACCACCTGACCCCAAATCTGAGCCTATCATACACTGGAACCCCCGTCCTGAGCCTCTTACATCCCCAAACTCCTGCATCCCCACATCCTCAGTCTTCTGCCACAACATTCCTCCACCATCCACACATCACAAATCTGTGTCCTGAGCCCATCATTCTCACAACCTTCTTGCCTTGAGTCCCTCACATATCCAGCCCAAACTCCTGCACCCTCACATCCACAAGCCCTGGCTTGCTTAGCACCCCAACCTTCCACCTGAACCCAACACTCTCCAGCCTAGAGCCCCCTCCCTGAGTCAACAGCCCCTTCTCCTGCATCCAAATTCCCTCCCAGAGCTTGTACTTCTCACCCCTTCCCACACCCAAATCGCTCACTCCCACCCCACACCTCACTCTCACTAGGTTGTGACAGGTATAAGGGCTGGGGATAGCAAGTGATGGAGAGGAGGGAAACAGAGCAGATGAGGCCTCACAGAAGGGAGATGGGGGGAAGGTCTTGGGTAAGGTCTTGGTTGGTCCCTCTCTCCTCCCCCCACCTTTTTTTTTTTTTTGCGCTTGACAAGCCTAGGGGTTCCTTGAAATTCTGAAAAGCTGAAAAGGGTTCCTCGGCCAAATAAAATTGGGAAACTCTGGACTACTCAATAGGGAGGGGGCACGCCCGCTGCGGCTCTGACTTTAAATTCAGTAAGAGCCTGCCAGACTCTTACTACATTTAAAATGCAGAACTGCAGAGGGGTTACTCTCAGGCGTGGTGCAAGTCAGGACTGTTGAGTCCTGGCTCACGCTGCTCCAGGGCCACTGTTACTCTGCCTCCCCTGCACCCCCCACACACAACGGAGACGGTGTTGGGGTGTAGAAACCATTTTATATTTAGCTAGAAGCCACTTCATATAACAGAAGCCATTTAAGTTTCTCGCTTCTGCACGTACACTAGAAAGTTAACTGACCTTCACCAATCTGAGAAAGGCCAGGAGGATGGGCTGTTGGAATGTGTTGAACTATTTTGAGCTGAAGCTCAAACTCCCTAAAAAAATCTGTTTCTTTCTGTGCTGATAATTTCTCTTTGAAGTTTGTTTTGATGGAATGCCCTGGCATCAGACTTGTTTGCTTAAGGGTATAAAATACTAGGATTGATTGTATTAGCCAGCCTTACTGGGCCCGACTCTGTTGGGACCACGTTTGGCTCACTTGGCTTTACTGATCAATAAAGCTGTTTGTTTCGCCGCCTAAAACTGAGTGACGCCTTTGCTTCGACAGGGGGAAACCAGCTTTTAAGCTGGTTCCCGGCAGCACCAGCTCCTGCTCCCCCACCTTGCTATCTCTGATACAGAGGCAGTGGGAGATGGGGAGTGACTAGTCGAGTATTCACTCAACTAGTCACATACATCCCTAGCCCAAGTCCACCCTCCTGCACCCCTAGACCCACCCCAGACCCCACACCCCAGCCAGAGTCCTCACCTCCTCCTGCACCTCAACACGATGCCCCAGTCTGGAGTCCTCTCCCATACCCTCAAACCCCTCATTTATGGCTGTACTTCAGAATCTAGGGATAGCCCCCAACGCCCCCATGATGGGGCTGAGTGACTCAGACTGATTTTTTTCTGAGGGTCAAAGGCCTTATAATACTCTTAAAAGGATGTGCCATCTTCAAAAATATACTAGAGAACTGTAAAGAAAGAACAGAGAATTTATTTTTTCAACTTTACTTTGTACAGTAATTCCTCATTTAACACTATAGATATGTTTCAGAAAATGATCGTGTTAAGTGAAAACATGTTATGCAGGGTCAATTTTCCCATTGAAAATAATGGAAAAGTTGGGGGTTGCATTTCAAGTTATGTGTCTGTTGGGACCGGGACATAAGGTTGGGGGAGGAAGGGGACTGGGTTACAGCAGGGAGGGGAGGTGTTTGGCTCTTGGAAAGGGAAGGGGAGGAGAGGGGAGGGGAATGGGTTGGGAGTATGCCCCTGTGACGGGTCTGCCGGGACCCACACTGCGTCTGGTGGGGGTGGGGGGGGGAGACACTGGGGAACGGTGTGGCGAGCAGTGAAGCCTCCGCCGTTTTGCAGGAAGGCGGAGGAAGCCCCGCACAGCCACTGGCAATGGGCCGGCTGGGGAAATCATGTTATTCTGGGGATGGTCGTGTAATTCAAAAAACGTTCCCTTAAAAAAAAAAAAAAAAAAAAAACACCATGCTATCGCGATAATGTGTTAAGCGGGCACGTGTTAAATGAGGAATTACTTTACTTTCTACAGACGAATACCTAGAAACCATCTACTTCAAGACAGACCCAAGAAAACCAACAATACAACACCACTTGTCATCACCTACAACCCCCAACTTAAACCTGTCCAACACATTATCAATAAACTACAGCCTATACTGGAACAGGATACCATTCACCAAGAGGCTCTGGGAGACAGACCCATAGTCTCCTATAGACAACCACCAAACCTCAAGATGATTCTTACCCACAACCACAGGACATACCACACTAATACCAACCCTGGTACCTTCCCTTGCAACAAACCCCGTTGCCAGCTTTGTCCACATATTCATTCTGCTGATACCATTATTGGACCTAACCAAGTGAGTTAAAGATCAAGAACACATATTCCTGCGCATCCAGAAATATAATTTATGCTATCATGTGCCGAAAGTGTCCGTCTGCTTTGTACATTGGACAAACATCTCAGACACTTCGCTAAAGGATTAATGCCCACAAAACAGGTATCAGACAAGATCACAAAGAAAAAACAGTTTCTTGCCATTTTAACCAGAAAGGACACTCTCTCAATGACTTAACCACCTGCATTCTGCTACAAAGACCTTTTACATCTGCACTTGAAAGGGAATCCTCTGAACTGTCATTCATGTTAAAATTCGACACTCTCCGGGAAGGAATGAACAAACACTCAAACTATCTTACCCATTACCAAGATAGCTTCCCCAATTATCACCTCTAATGCCATTAGCTCACAGACATCCCACTCTCCCCACCTCTAATATCATCAATTCACAGACACTTACCTTCCTTCGTCCGTCCCCCCCCCTGCATCCGCCTCCCGTTCTGAAATGTGATTTGTCCTTTTCATATGTGTTCATTTTTTTTAATTGTATCCTTTGGTATATATGGTTGTGACTATTTTCTTCCACTATTTGATCTGAGGAAGTGGGTCTGGCCCACGAAAGCTCATCATCTAATAAACCATCTTGTTAGTCTTTAAAGTGCTACATTGTCCTGCATTTTGCTTGTACTTTCTACAGCACTTTGTATGTAGTCAATTTCACAATAGTCAGTTTATTTGGCTTGGATGGGTCTTTCATACAGAGACAGGGAGAATGAACATTCTAAAATTAAATAAGCATCTCTGGAAAAATTAGCAGAACTTGGAGAGAAGATATAATATGTAAGGCTATACACATTTTTAAAAAGCTGAGTACAACCTGTTCTGCAGAGCTCGTACTAAATATGATTGATAACATAAGAAGAACAGTTCTGATACAAGAGAATCTCTGAAACAAGGGTGCCTGGGACTACAAGTACTCGGATAAAGCCCTTTTATGGGTCCTAAAAGATAAACAATACTTTCAAGTCCACATGGGACTCTTCTGGACACACCTGTGAAAGCTCCAAAAATAAATGGACTTACTTCAGGTTGTAAGCCTAGATGAACTCCAAATACATCAAAGTCTATCAGATAAGACAGACAGAATTAGGACCTCCTTTTCCCTCTTTCTTCTAAATACAACCAAAACATTCCTATGCTACCTATCTCCTTTCTTTTCTTCACAAGTACATTCAATTATCTTAAGCACCAGACAATGACCCATTTCTCATCACAGTGATTTCTTTATCCTCTCTTTGGGTATATCTACATTGCATTCCTCCTTCGAAAGAGGAATGCAAATGCAGACAAGCAAAACTGCAAATGAAGCGTGGATTTGAATTTCCCACGCTTCATTTGCATAATCACAGATGGCTGCTTTTCCGAAATAGCTTATTTCAAGAAAACAAACGCGGACCACATAGGGTTATTTCAAGAAAAAACCCTTCCTTCGAAATAACCCTTACTCCTTAAAAATGACGTTTAAGGGTTATTTTGAAGAAGTTTTTTCTCGAAATAATGCCGCTATTTCGGAAAAGCGGCCGTCTGCAATTATGCAAATGAAGCACAGGAAATTCAAATGCATGCTTCATTTGCAATTTTGCTCGTTTGCATTTGCATTCCTCTCACGAAGGAGGAATGCAATGTAGACATACCCTTTCTGAATGAAACCAAGGGCCCATGAGATTTAGAACGGCAACTAGCTTCATATTGCTAAGATGTCAGTACGGTTATGTCTACACTACGCATTTTTCCGGACAAGGCAATGCAAATGAAGCGTTGATTAGCATTTTCTCACGATTCATTTACATAATCTTTTCTGGTCTGTTTTCGCTCAAGGGATTTTTGCCCCGGGGGCATAAGGATCCTGCGCCAAAAGGGGGATTTGTGCAAAAAGGAAATGTCCACACTGCTTGTTTTTGCGCAAAAACCCCTTAAAAAAAAAAAAAAAAAAAAGACCAGAAGAGATTATGCAAACAAAGCGCGAGAAAATGCTAATCAGTGCTTCGTTTGCATTGCCTCTTCCAGCAAAACATGTAGTGTAGACATAGACAAGACATCAGTAAAAACAGGGCATTGTTTGATATGGGATCGAGGGCATTGAAGATAAGAACAAAGACTTCACTGTCAGCAGATACATGAAACAGAATTAGTAACAAGCCGGCAGTAGATGACAAAAATCTGGTCGGTGGGAAGAAAAAAAATTAAAGATGTTTATTTTGGTAATTAGCTAATTTCAGAATTTATGTCAGTTATTGTATCAGAACTATTTCTTCCATACAATGCATCTCTCTTATTCCCATTAGAAATATTCTTGTGTAACTGTAGTTGTTAAAGTGAAAACATTATGTTTCTTCCCCGGTTCTATTTAATGATAATATACATGTAGTTTCTTTCAATCATACAGCGGGTTATTTATTTCAACATTAAGGATGTGAACATTTAAAAGTAAAAGTTGTCTAACAGATTGACCTCCTCTCACAAGGCTCTACGCAACCAGAATCTCCTTTTCATGTTCTACAATGGTATGACAGAATCAGTACTAACTCTGAGTTTTATGACAACTACTTAAGATTTATGGAGTTCACTCGACTAGAATACTCAACATTTAGTTTACCATTATTTGTCGCAACTTTAACAATTAGCTATATTAAATGACAAAATATGTTATCTGCTCAACAGATATATTCTGCAATGATGGAATATTTTAAAAATTTTGATCAAATGAAACAGATTTCACTGCTCATACATGCTTTCAAAAACCATTTGTTTTGTAGCACTGAGTATAACTATCAGAGGGCAAACTCAGGCCTTAGACTTTATATTCAGTTTTAATCAGCCACTGATTTCTCTCACTGTTCTAATAGAATTACATTTTAAATATCAAATAGATTTGTAAGTAGGTAACCATCAAATGGAGAGCGCTCAATGAGAACATTTAATCCACCAGTATACTCTTCATAAGAGATACCTTAATGCCAAAACTAAAGACATTAGGAGGGACGTTGAGTTTAAAGTTTACCTATTTTTAAATATAATAAACATACAAAATATAAGTAATCTCATTTACTAACAAAAATGTCACTTTTTTCTTCTTTTTAAAAACAGGGATCTCTTTACATCATGCACAGATTTGTTCCAGAATTGTCAAACTAATGATGCTTTGTAACCCGATCAGAAAGGGAAACAATTGATCAGGTAAATTTACAAGGCAACACTCTTTCATAAATACACAGCCTAATATAGGTTACACTTATTCTTACAATTCATGGGAAGGCAAGAGATATTTATAAAGATTTCTATTACAGGTTGAATCTCCCTGGTCTGGCACCCTTTGGATCGGAGTGGTCCCAAACAAGGGAATTTGCCAGACAAGGGGAAATCATGCATCCGGGCTCTCTGGTGGCTCCCTTCTTAGCTACTTCCCCAGGAGAACTCAGAGGCCTGACCTCCTGTGGCTCACCTGCCTAGGTCTGCTGCCCCCAGCCTGCTCCCAGGGCTTTGCTCCTTGCCCCCAGTCTCACACCGCAGCAGCTGCTCCCAGGTTTCCCTGACCTCACACAGGAGGGCCAGGGAGCCTTGAGAGCAGCTTCCGTCACACAGGGCCAGGGTTGGGGAACACCAGAAGAGGCTGGCAGCTGCTCCCAGGGCTCGCTACCCCCAGGTCACTGCTCCAGCAGACTGTACAGACTACACTGGATCCATACCCAGCCGTTCTCAAACTCTGTGACCAGAGCTCTCTGGTCTAGCAACATCAGTGGTCCTACTGGACCACCAATGTTGCCCGACCAGGGAGTCCTGGATGAGAGAAGTTCAACCTGTACTAGCTTAGAAAAAACAGAATTACAGTTCTTCTGGTGACATTTTCTGTAAGTGGATATAAATTAAGTCACTTTGTCTATAACTTCTACATAAGAGGCAGGAATATGCATGCACAATCCTACAGTATGTTTGGATTATAAAAACAAGTCAAAATATGTAGCACTTAACTTGCTCCCTATTTCAACAGCAATTGTTTTCAGAGATTACTTCTAAAATGACTCCCATCCACTTAAGCTCCTAAATGCATACAAATCAATTTTATGCTATTAATTTTAATTCTACTGCATGTATACATAATATATATATAGTGTTTAAGAGAAAAAAATAATTGCAGAGTTGAATGATTTTGTTCTATGAAAACTGGAAAATGCTGTCTTTTCACTATTCTGTTCTGTTACTTAAAGCATTAAAAAACGGCTAAACATTGTTACTCTAGGTCAGGGCTAGAGAACCTTTTTTGGGTCAAGGGCCGCCAACCCACAGAAAAAAAATTACTCGGGGGCCGCAAACAAGTGAAAAGAAAAAAACCCAGAACAATCCCTCACTAATGTGGCCCCCAAGGAAAAAGACACTTTCCACATTTCACTATCATACCAGAGCCTAGGTGAGCCAAGACTAGTAGATATTGTGTGCTCTAACCCCATGGGGGCTGGAGCACCATCAAAGGCTCCCCAATACTGGGGGGAAGTAGGGAGCCTTGAGGACTGGATCCAGTCTCCAGGCTTGAGATTCCCCACCCTTCCTCGAGGTGGTCTGTATCCTGAACAGAGCTAGTCTACATTTCAGGGTGATCATTTTTGTCTATTAAAACAAACATGTTTAGACTTACTCATTTAAAAATAATAACCTCTAACCATAATACTATTTATTAACACTTGAGGTACAAAATAGAATAGAATAGAAACCTGAGGTACAAAACAAGATACTAGTTTCCAGAGGAAAGCTCTTTATATCCCCAAAATTCCTAAGGAATGTACCAACCCCTAAGACAAAATAATTTAAGGGCAACTAGTTCCCATCGACAGAAGCTCCAACTTGGGAGGCACCATGGGAGGAGCTCTGGCCCAATCCTCTTCCCGGCAGGAATCATCTGACACCAATGGAGCCTGTTTGGAGAACAGGAAAGTAGACAGGCTTCACTGTGACCACCCACAGCAGGACTGACAGATGCGCTTAACATATTATTACTATAAATGTACATGAAATAAGTGAGTGATGTTTAGCTTATTAAGACCAAATATCAAAAATGCATGTGTTTAGCCAATAACCCTTTCTTCTCCCCCCCCCCCCCATCCACTGTTTGGGTAAGAGAAGCTAGTCTGCAATAGCAGAGCTATTGACACTACTCCTCCACCTTACACAACAAGGTGCTTGAAAACCCAGACATAGGAGTCTACATTTTTAAAAGGTACTAGAACTAGGTATCCACTGTTACTGCAAAGATGGAACCCCTCCCAAACCACCTCAATAGATACTGTATTAAGAGAATCATAAAGCAAAAATGTTTTTTATTCCTCTTTACAACCTGTACCTCCTATCTAGAATAGGCAGAGACACTAAGGGCTTTGTCTGTAGCCCTGACAGTCTTGGTAAATTAAACATAGCTTTCCCCTCAGCTCACACAGACCAGATGCTGCCCCTGCAATGCTCCTGTGACTGACATATAACAACAAACACAAAGCCTAAATAAAAAAAGCCACTTTAACCTTTGCAAATGCAATACACTCACATAGTATCCAAGTGAAACACACGGGCAGACCTCGCTATTCTAAATCATAATATTAACTCCTATTTTCAAAACAGCAGCAAGATGTCAGGTTATAGTACAAAAGCTATTTACCAGGATCAAAGTCAGGGATGCGAGCTTGATATTCTGTTCCGACCCGCATTCCTACATCTGCAATGCAAGAGAAAACAAATGCATTACTGGGATTTATCTTTAAAAAGCGGGAGGGTGGGGGATAACATTTAAATGAAAACAACTGGGAAATTAAAGGATCTAGGCGGACTGGACTCAATCCGAATCTACCAACAGTCTTGCAAATAAAAAGGCTGCCTGCGACACTTGCGCTTCAAAAAGGAGACAACCCCACCTCCTCCAACAGCAATCCAAGAGACCCCTCCCCCACGGATTAAGGTCTATAGTTAGTGAAAGTGGGAGTTATTTACGGGGCTCCAGGCGGTCCGCCGCAGACGCTCCCCGCTACCGCGCAGCTACCCCAGCCCCACATGTGCAGTTGCAATTGCGGCGTGGCGCCCGCACGCACACGTTAGTGCGATGCGCACACGCTAGCCGTGCCAAGGCACCGCACGCCCGCCTAGCACGCGCGCAAAAGGCCGGGATGCGCGGTCTCCCGCGTTAGCCGGCGCAGACAGCGGCGCTGGTGCCCAGCACAGCGCCCCGCCCCCTCCCCCTGGATGAGCCTCGCCGCGGCGCTGCACGCGGGCTGCGGTAGCCCCGCTAGGCCCGGCGGGCGCCCGTTGCTCGCACCATGCTCGTCGCCGCTGTCGCCGCCGCCGCTCTCCGGCTCGGAGTAGTGCCCGTTGGAGGGGCTGCTGCTCTTGGTGCCGTTGGGGGCCGCCCGGCTCTTGCTCCCCAAGAACTCAGCTCCCTTCTCCATCATGCCCGGCATGGTGGGGCGGGGAGCGGCGGCGGCGCTGCCTAACGAGGGGGAAAGTTAAGACAGAGCCGCCATGTTGCCCCCTCCCCGCCCCCCCCTCGCTACTGCAGCCGGCGCCTCCGCCCCCTCACACACTCCCCCCGCCTCGCTGAGCCCGTTGCCTGCGTAGTCTGGACAGGATCCCTCCGCGCCGACCCGGCCGGATCTATTCTGAAGATGGCCGGGAAACGGCGGAAGGATTATGGTAGGTGGGGAAGTCTCATCGTGGTCATCAGCTGCTTCCGCCAGAGCTCCCGTTGGCTAGGATGCGGGAACTGCTTAGGCTGCAGCCGCACCCGAATCGGGGGGGGGGGGGGGAGGGTTGGGAGTGAGACGCCAGAGCAGCCTCTGCAGCAACTGGGACGCGTCGTGACTAGTCCCCGCCACGCTCCGCGGGGCTGGAGAGCCGCGGGCTGTGCGGTGTGTGTATTTGCCTGAGAGAGCCTGTGCTCTGTGTGTGTATGTGTATGTGTGTGTGTGTGTGTATATATGTATGTATATATATATCTCGGGGAGAGAGCGGGCGCTGTGCGAGTCGTGCCGGGGTGGGCTGTCCTGTGCCAGGGTACTGCTACAAGTGCTGACTCTCATTTCCCCTGGACTGTTCGGCTCCCCACGATGCCCAACCGCCGCATTCCTCCACTGAGTGTGCTCCTTCCTTCCCTCTTGGGCTTCCTGCCTGCCACTGGACGGGTACCTGGTAGGAGGAACAGCTGATTGATAGGTCCCACCCGTAGGTGCTCAGCACCCATCATCTTTTTTGTGGGTGTTTCAGCCCCAGAGCACCCATGTAGTCAGCACCTATGGGGAATGCTGAATATTGGGATGGGGGAGGGGAAGTTTGAAAGAAGGAGAGTGGGAAAAGAAGGCCTCTACAAAGTAGAGTAGTGGCCTTGAGTTTACCACAGCAGTGGGGAGATGAGCATTGTCACAGGCTTAATGAGAGCTGCATAGGGTGGAGAACTAAGCAATGCCTAGGTGTGGAAGCAGCATAGAACAGCAAGCTAATGAGGGCCTTCAGGGGTGCATTCAGTGAACACTGCCTTGAGCTGGAGAAGAAGTTCTCACTAGCTCTAATTAGGCTAGCATGCTAAAAATAGAAGTGTAGTAACAGTAATGGGAGAAGCTAGCTGCCCTGAGTAGGATCCCATCCAAGAAACCAGGCATAAAGTCAGGCAGATAGCTCTGGCAGCACACTGCTGGACAGGCTACATTTCTATTTTTAGCCCACTAGTTCATCAGAGCTAGGATAAGTATGTTTCTTTGAGCTACAAATTATTCCTCTAGTGCAGGGGTTGGTAACCTATAGCTTAAGTGGCAAGTGAGCTTCCCTGCTTGATCCAGTATGCAAGAAACACTAGCTCCCGCCACCCACTCCCAAGCTCCACATAAGGTTGAGTGGAACAAGAGTTCTACACAGTGGCTATGTCTAGACTGGCACGATTTTCCGGAAATGCTTTTAACGGAAAAGTTTTCCATTGAAAGCATTTTCGGAACAGAGCATCTAGATTGGCACGGACGCTTTTCTGCAAAAGCACTTTTTGCGGAAAAGCGTCCGTGCCAATCTAGACGTGCTTTTCCGCAAAAAAGCCCCGATTGCCATTTTTGCAATCGGGGCTTTTTTGTGGAAAACAAATCTAAGCTGTCTACACTGGCCCTTTTGCGCAAAAAGCCTTTTGCCCGAACGGGAGCAGCATAGTATTTCCGCAAGAAGCACTGACAATCTTACATGAGATCGTCAGTGCTTTTGCGGAAATTCAAGCCGTCAGTGAAGAGAGCTGGCAAGTTTTTCCGGAAAAGCGGCTGATTTTCAAGAAAAACTGGCCGGTCTAGACACAGCCAGTATGTGGACCATAAGGCTATGTCTACAGTCACGGCATCTTGTGCCATAAATATGCAAATGAGGCTAAGTGTAGACTATCGTTGAGCCTCATTTGCATACCTAATGAGCTGCCATTTTTGCAGAAGAGGCTCTTGTGCCAGAAGGAGCTGTCTACACTGCCCCTTCTTGAGCAAGAAAACCCCTCTTGCGCAATCCTGTTATTCCTGAAAATAATTGGCATGACGGCATTGCGAAAAAGGGGTTTTCTTGCGCAAGAAGGGGCAGTGTAGACAGCTCCTGGCTCAAGAGCCTCTTCTGCAAAAATGGCAGCTCATTAGGTATGCAAAGGAGGCTCAGCGATATTCCACACGTAGCCTCATTTGCATATTTCTAGCACAACAAACCAGAGTGTAGACATAGCCTGAGAGTTCTCTAACAGCTGATTAGCACTGGGGATGTTAACTAATGTGTTAACATGGATTTGTTAGTAGTTAAATGTTAGCAGGTGGGAGCCAGTACTTAAAAGCCAGCTTCTGCCTCTCCCTCCCCTCCACTTCCTGCTTCTGATACAGACATAGCAAGGGGTGGGTGTGGTGTAATTAGGATTAACCGATAACCAGGTTTATTGATTAATCATGTAAATAACTTAATAGTGTAATTGGCGCTAAGGATGTAAAATTCAACTTATTCATAAATGATCTGGAGAAAGGGGTAAACAGTGAGGTGGCAAAGTTTGCAGATGATACTAAACTGCTCAAGGTAGTTAAGACCAAAGCAGACTGTGAAGAACTTCAAAAAGATCTCACCAAACTAAGTGACTGGGCAACAAAATGGCAAATGAAATTTAATGTAGATAAATGTAAAGTAATGCACATTGGAAAAAAATAACCCCAACTATACATATAATATGATGGGGGCTAATTTAGCTACAACTAACCAGGAAAGAGATCTTGGAGTCATCGTGGATAGTTCTCTGAAGACGTCCATGCAGTGAGCAGCGGCAGTCAAAAAGGCAAACAAGATGTTAGGAATCATTTAAAAAGTGAGCTTCTCACCCACTGTCAACTACTGGACTGTGTAATTATTGTATTTTGTGTAACCTTGTGTTTGTGGGGAACTTTTCTATCACCTTATCTTTCTAGGGTTGGGAAATATTACTGTTTACCTGTCTTTCTTGTTGTACCTTTAAACTTTTTACAATATATGGTTTGGCCCCTTTAAAGTGAGTAACGTTTTTATTTACTGCGGCATTCTTGGGTCAGCAAACACCTATGATAGATGAGGTTTGGTGTTATCTGCAACTTCCACTGAGGCTTAATTAATACTAATCAGATGCAAATTTAAGTACAAGCTTCCCTCAGTGTAACAATGTCTACACAGAAAAGTTATTTTGAAATAACAGCTGTTATTTCAAAATATCTTTACCAGCATCTACACAGCGAAACCACTATTTTGAAATTAATTCAAAATAGCGGAGTGATTATGTCTAATTTGGCAAACCTCATTCCATGAGGAATAACACCAAATTTAAAATAGCTAAATCGAAATAAGCGCTGTGTAGATGCTTATTTCGAAATAGGGGACCTCCAGCTCTTCCCAGGGTGCCCTGGTGGCCACTCTGGGCCAAACCAGGAAAACGCTTGTACTCCCCTCCCAGCCCTGTAGCCCTTAAAGGGGTAGACTCTGGCCACAGTGCCTGTGCCAGCTGCAAGCCTGCCAGCACAGAGCCAGTAGACGTTGCCCCTGGCCCAGCATGAGCCAGCAACCCACTTGCACCCAGACCTCCACTGCTCTCCAGGAGCAGGCTGGCAGCTCCCAGGAGCCTGCCAGGGGCCGCAAAAGGCAGCCGCCTTCCGGGTCCAGTGCAGAGATCGTGGATCTGATTGAAGTTTGGGAGGAGGCCTCCAATGTCCATGATCTCCGCACTAGATGCAGGAACGCAGCCATCTACAGGCGAATGGCTGACAGCCTGGCCACCAAAGGCCACATGCACACCCAGGAGCAGGTGTGCAGGAAGATAAAGGAGCTGCGGCAGGCCTATGCCAGGGCCACAGGGGGCAGCTCCCAAACAGGGGCTGACCCAGTCCCCTGTCCCTATTATGATGCCCTGGACCGCATCCTGGGGGGTGGGTCCGACAGTCCATGCCCCCAAGGTGGTCATCGACCCTGGAGCAGAGGGCCCTGACCAGGGCATGGAGAAGGAGGAGGACGACGACGGCCAGGAGTTGCAGGAGTCTGGAGGGAGCGTGGCAGTCACCCAGGGCCCCCAAGCGTCACAGCAGCCATGTCACCGGTGTCATCTGAGGCCGGGGAGGCCTTGACATGTAAGTGCCATCACTGTCCCCTTATGCAGGGTGGGGAGACCAGGAGAGGGAGACCAGGGACCATGCATGTGGGCCTTGCTGACCACTGAGCATGCAGCAACCTGTGCATGTGCCGGGCCACCCTGGGCATGTGGCCCCGGCTGGCTGCCACACGGGGGCCCTGGCCTGTTACCCACATGCGTGTATGTATAAAGGCACATGACATGCTCCTGACCTTGCGGAGGGACACAGCATGATGCCCTCCCTCCACAAGCCCTCTCTACTCAGAGGCAGGGCACATCTCCCCTTCCCCCTACACCCACACTATATACAGCACAGGGGCATGGGTACAGTCCTGGGCTACCTCATACTCCTGGAGATAGCAAGACATGCCAAACATGGCCTGTGTGCAAGCACATCGGCTCTGATGGTGCGGAGACCTACCATCCTTGCCTTGCAGAGAGGGGCTGGGCTTCACCCATTGTGTCCCCAGGGATCACTGACCACTTCTCTTGTTTCTCCACAGCCACAGCAGCTGTGAGTACAGGGCGCACCACTCCGTGCGGGACATTCTCCCGCACCCGAGCCAGCAGGGTGACCCGGAACCAGGAGGAGTGCCAGCAGCAGCACCTGGGGATCCTGCGAAGGCAAAGTCCGCATCCTGGAGCACTGGGTGCATGAAGACCTGCAGCTGTGGTGGAAGAGCTGACGGGAGCTGCTTGCCCAGAGCCGTGCCATCTGCGACCGCCTGCAGACCTTGGTGCAGAGATTGGTGCCTCCTGCTGCTCCAGCCCCTGCTGCTATCGCTCTTCCTCCCACTAAAATTAAATCTAATTGACTTCTATGAAAGCAGCATTGCATCATATGCTGCACTTCAGAGGAAAGAGGTATGGAAATTTTAAGTTTACATTGCTAATCTTAAGGACAGATAAGGAGGTAGGGAGCTCTTTCTCATAACTCAGTGGTTCCCAACCTTTTTTATACTGTGAACAGGCAAACCCATTCACAAACTTTTGGCGGACTGGTAACATTTTATTTGTATATTTGCTTATTCATTATGCAAACGAGGAACATGCAAATAAAATGTTACCAGTCCACCAAAAGCCCTGGCCCCCAGAGCTGCTTCAAACAACTGGCTTCAGATCTGGCAGTCGCCACTTGGTGGGCAGCTGCCATAACCGAAGCTGGCTGTTTGCAGTGGTGGTGGGGGCCGGAGCTGGAGCACACCCCCACCCCCTGAACCTCCCAGTGCCATCCCTAACACCTAGAGCCCCCCCCCACCTCTCCATTACCCCCCAGCACCAGCCACTTACCCCAGAGTCTCCTGCACCCAACCCCCCTGTGCCAGCCTCAGAGCCCCCCCCCCCCAATGCCAGCTCCCCATCCCAAATGCCTCAATGTCAGCTCCTGTCATGACCATGAGGGTTAGCCAGCAGCCTGGAGACTAAGGGGTTAACTGTACCTAACCTGGTAGCAGGCAACCAATAGAAATGCAGGTAGGAATTTCAAACTGGGACAAGGAATTTTTGGTTTTTCCCTCCTTTGTCCCTGCCCAGTTTCTCTCCAGATACTAAGGGACGCAGACATCATGTCTCTCTCCAAGAAAAGACTCTTCACTATCTGTAAATAGGGTAAAGTGTAGATAAATCTGTTAGGTTTTATTGTTTGGGAATGGGAATCTGATATCCATGCATTTAAAAATGGGCTTTCCTTTGTAACTAAGCTTTTGGCCCACGAGGGTCCCTCATGAGTATATTTAGTGACTTTTCCATCTAGTCATTATGCTTGTAACAGGAGTTCTTTCTCTTTCTTTTTTATTAACCTGGTATTGGTTAATTTTTTTGTGTCCTGGTTTTACTTTAGGGCTGAGATTTCCCAAGTCATCTTTTCTCTGGTTTTCTTACCATTACTTGGGTGGGATTTTTATCCCCAAAATCTAGGTTTAAGATTTTTTGGGGGGGGAGAGTTTTATACAAAGCCTGGAAAGATAAGGTTTTGGGGTACTTTTGTGGGCCCCCGCTTCTGCATTCATCATGCCAGAGCTGGGAAGGAGCCTTGTCAGCGCCTTACCCATTAGAGCCCCCCCACCAAGCCCCCCGAGTGCCAGCTTCTTTTCTGCAGAACCCCACTGCACACAACTGTCCCAGAGCCCCCCCTTGCCAGCCCCCATTTTCAATATTAGCCCCATCCCCACAGCCCCTCAATGCCAGCTGTGCTCCAATAGTTTCCCCACTACTAGCTGTGGCCCTAGAGTCCCCCAGTGCCAGCTTCCCACCCTAGATGCCCAGTGTCAGCCCCTCACCTCTTAGAGCTCCCCCACCACTTAGAGCTCCTTAGTACCAGATCTGCCCTCAGTGCCTGCCCCGTCTCCCCTCACTTAGCCCTGCACTGCCTCACAGCCACTAGCTCAGCGCTGCTGACAGGGTCATGGCTGGTCTAAGGATTCCATGCAGTGAACTGCTCTTGCACGTCTGGGAGGAGACCCTGCCCCTGCCTGGCATTGGTTGGCTGAGAGGCGTGTCCTGCCCCACCTTTCCCAACAGTCTCGGCAGGAGGGGAGGCACTGGGTGGCGTACCCCCCACCTTGAGCCCCAGAGCCGCTGCAGCCTGGCAGCCAGTGGTTCATGACTCAGCACCAGTCTGCAGACCGGCGGTTGGTAACTGCTGTCATAACTCATTTATTTTAATATGGTAAAATTTCACATTCACTTTGACCAGATTTAAATAACTGCACAAGCTGTAACCTCAGAGAGGCAGAGGTTTGGAAAGTTTTGTAAAGCACAGGTGAACTGATGAGCAGAACCAAAGCAGCATCATGAAAATGAGTTAGCAGACCAATAGTTCCAAGTGCAATGAAGTACTGCTTTATTTTTCTTTCCAAGCTCTACATGTTTTCTTTGTTATGCAGGAGCTGCTCTCAGATACTTTGTTTCTACCTTCCTTCCCATGGAAGTGTTTGTAAATTACAGGAAGATCAAAATGAATCTCAAAGCCAGAGTTCCATAAAGGTTGAATTCCAGAAATGCTAAAAGTGCAATTTGTCACTCAGTCTAGAAACTCTTTAATGTTTTTATTTGTTTGTTTTCTCCCACCCCTTTCTGCATACATGAATAATATCATGGTGGTTATGCTTTGCATGTCCAACATTTATCTCTGAAGGATTTTTTTTCTTCTAATGATAGATGGCAGATAAACACTGACTAATCAGCAACATAATTTGGATGCCATTTCACATGAAGCATATACACAACTTTAAAAAGTGTGTGCATGTTGTTTTGGCCTGATAACTATCCTGCATGTAATATGGGTTAAAAAAAAGTTAATCTGACTGTTTGTTGCAAGCCTGGAAGAAGGTTGTTCTAGTAATCTGGTGGCTCATTAAAGCTCTCCCTGACATAACCAGAATCATATATTTCCCTTTTGGTAATGTCAGTCCATGTCCAAGGGCTATGTTCCATATCACCAGCCTTTCTCACTGTGAACCTTCTGTGATTGACCGGGCCAAGTCTGGGCGCAGCCAAGGGCATCTGCTCAGGGCAAATTGCTCAAATTCAGGGATACCTTCCCAAATAGGCCATGAACCAGTCCCACAGAGTGCTTCAGCTGCCTGCCTGGCCAGCCAGAAGCCTCATGAGCAAAACCCCTCTGACACCCCAGCAATATCCGTGCCCCAAAAAGTCCCAAGCCTAGCACACAGGTGAGGGGGTTTAGAACCCACTCTCACCTACCCCGAACAGGTTCTGTCTGGTCCCAAGAAACCAGCCACAGATCCCAGGTCAATTTACCCTCTGGATCTTACCCACAAATCACACTGAGCCAATCCTTTAGAATCTAAAATCTAAAGGTTTATTACTAAAAGAAAGAAAAGCATGAGATTGTTAAAGTATCATACATTACATGCACTGAGTCTCCCAGTTCTTGATGCAGACTTGCAGCAGAAATGTTATAACTGCTGGCTTAAAAATCCTTGGTGTACATCCTATGTCAGGATGGGTCCACAGTTCTTCCCAGCTCATGATTCCCTGTGAGGCCACATCTGGGGTCAGGAGCAGATCTGAAGACAAAATGGAGCGTGCTGCATGGCACTTTTATATCTCCTTCCTGGTCTCCTCTTGGCTGCAGCAGGTCACCTGGCCAGTGGCCTATCCCTGTGTTCCCTGCTGGTAGGCCTTAGGTATCAGTCACCATTCTTGAAGTGTGTCCTTGCCCTATAGAGGACTATTGTTCCCTGGAGACTTGCTCATTAGCATGTCCATAGGCTGAGCTTCTTTGCCCATTGCTCAACCACATACAGAGAAACATACAGTATCCACAAAGAATTCATGCTTACAACTTCACACACAGACATTATACAATTACATGAATAGCATATATAGAATCAGAAGAAAGTAAGCTTTCACTTGACACCTCACATGGCCCCCTTTGTACCAACTTTTGGGGCAAACCCTCCCCCCCATGGGTGCAGCAGTGATCGGGCTGCTCCCCTCAAAATCCAGTAACGTGTGTATTGACTGTCTTTCATATGTAAAGTATAGAAGAAGGTTGAGAGAAGTCATCACTGCATGTGTCAGAGTTCCACATGAGGGCTGCGTCTAGATTGGCACGATTTTCCGGAAATGTTTTTAACGGAAAAGCACTTTTTGCAGAAAAGCGTCCGTGCCAATCTAGACGTGCTTTTCCGCAAAAAAGCCCCGATCGCCATTTTCATGATTGGGGCTTTTTTGCAGAAAACAAATCTGAGCTGTCTACACTGGCCCTTTTGCGCAAAGGGACTTTTGCCTGAACGGGAGCAGAATAGTATTTCCGCAAGAAGCACTGATTTCTTACAGTAGGAAGTCAGTGCTTTTGTGGAAATTCAAGCGGCCAGCGTAGACAGCTGGCAAGTTTTTCCGGGAAAAACTGGCCAGTCTAGACACAGCTGAGCAGTGTAAACAGATTTGATCAAGCAGCATGAGCCTTTTTGTTGAACAGAGATAACAAACTGAATAGTAAATAAAAAATTAAAAATGTATTTTAAAAAGACAATATTTCTAAAAGAGCACCAAAAGACTGAAAATAAAGTTTTCAGCTACCAATTAGGAGAAAGATTGGATGACTAATAATTTGCAACTACCTTGAATCGTACTTCGCCATCCAATCTTTCTCCTAAATTGGTAGCTGAAAACTTTATTTTCAGTCTTTTGGTGCACTTTTAGAAAGATCGTCCTTTAAAAATATTTTTTAAATTTTTTTGTCTTTTTGGTCTTAGGCGGGGCAGGGGGCGGCCTGCCAGGGGGGCCGTGAGCTGGAGCTGGCAGGGGTGGCCTTCTGCATCAGCGACCTGCTGGGGACGCCAGGATGCGGCCTGGCAAGGGGGTCTGGGAGCCTATCGGTAGCCTGCCGTAGGGGCAGGGATGCAGCCTGGCTAGGGAGAGCAGGTTGCCGGGGTTGGAGTGGGTGGGAGTGAGCCTCCCATGTCAGCGACCTGCCGGGGAGGCCGTGAGCTGCAGCCGGGGAGGGGAGGTGGCCTGCCGAGGGGGGCTTGGAGCCGCATGGCGTGAAGTCAGGTAGGCCGGGAGCCAGCCTACCTCATCTGCAACCTGCAGGAGGGGCCAGGAGTTGGAGCTGCCAGCACAAAGCCAGGTGGAGCCGGAGCTGGCGGGGGCAGCCTGCTGCGTCAGCCAGAGCGGGAGCTGGCAGAGTCGACTGCATTGGCACGTGTGCAGGAGGGGCAAGTTGAAAATCCTGTGACAGACAGATAAGAACAGTGACTGACGGCCTAATAAAAAGATTGTCTAATGAAGATAGTTGGTGGTTGGATGCTGTGCAATGGATCAACTGAACAACAAAGAAAATTGCCTGATCATTAACTTGGGGAATCATGGAATCTCTTAAGGAAAAGCCTTGAAACTATGAACTGTTTAAAGCACTATATAGTTGATTGAACAGTCTTGCATTGGGTGTGGAATGAAATAGATGGGACTTACTAGGTCTTTCCCATCTATTATATTTAATTCTATTAAATGCTAACACAAATTTTCCAGATTTCCAGTGACGACTTATGAGGTAAAGTTAGAAATGGAGAAAATCAAGACTCCAGCATTGCTGAGTAATAGACTGTTGCAAAGAACAATAGTGGCTGTATTGGGAAGACCAGGAGATTCTAGAAAATAAAAATAGGAAGTAAAGACAAGTTCACTGAGTCCATGCACAGAGGCATAGCAAGGGTGTTATGTGCCTGGGGGCAAAGGAAAAATTTGCGCCCCCCCACCCCCTGCCGCCATGTGGCATGGCCCCGAACCTGGTGGACAGTTGAGGGGAACTTGTACCTCATCTTCCCCTACCCCCTACAGTTTGGGGCCGGGCTCCCGCATGCACTAACCCGCCAATGGAGATTGAAGAGGGTCTGGCTTGGAGCAGAGAGTCAGGGAGGAGGCTCCAGCTGCTGGTGGCAGGCTGAGTAGGAGCACGTGAGCTGAGGGATGATGGGGGGAGCAGAATGGGATTAAATTGGCGCCTCCCTAGCATGGTGCCCAGGGGCAACTGGCCCATCTGGCCCCCTCGCTACGCCACTGCCCCCCCCTTCAGATCTATCATCTTATGCATGTGCAAGGTCTGTGAGAGCCGTCCCATGAATCTGCAGTTAGTGTCTGTGGCGCCTGCTTCTGGGTGGTGTCTCAGTGCTGCCACATTCACCTCCAAAGAGGGGGCTTCCCAAAACAGGGCCTTGCTGCTGACCCCCAAAGCATCCACAGGTCCAGTCTCCTTTCAATGGGCCCGCTTCCCAGGGCTCATTGATCTTGGATCTGGCTTCCATCCCCTCTCCAACCTTTGCAGCTGCCCAGAGGTGCTTACCTTCCGCCTTATCCATTCCCACCTCATTCACCCCACAGGGTCAGTCTCTGCCTCACTTGTCCTAGGGCCTATTTTACCAAGACTTAATACAAAGTTTCCATGTAAAAGGACCCACTACAAAGCTAAATAGTGATAGATTTGATTTGTCCTTTTCATATGTGTTCATTTTTTTAATTGTATCCTTTGGTATATATGTGTAACCCTTCTGCCGGGTAGGCCTGGCAGTAACCACGGCTGGGTTTAATATCTTGGGGTCAATTTCACAAAGAACCGGCTCGAGCCCCCACCCAATGATCTGGGAAATTCACGCACCTCTGGGCACCTCTGAGAGGCAATGCTTCCCCACTCGCAAGCACTGCGTCTGAGTGTAGGAAAAGAACATTTAATGAAAAAGAGAGAGAATTCATACAGCATTAGCTTGGGGAGAACACCACAAACAGAGTTCATAACCCCAACATGAGCCAAGCCCCCACCCCAGCCAAGAATCACCCGAAGTCCACAGAGTCCGACTCCCCAAAAGTCTCTGTGCCACCCAAAGTTCACCTGCAGGGTTTCACCTCCCAACCTGGGTAGAAATGGGTATGGGGGGATAGATAGGGAGCACCTTATATGAAACTCCGCCACGCTGAACCAGCTGTCTCATCCCACACCACTGGACGCTCCACTGGGCACCTGTTGCCGCTCCTCATCTGCTGCCGACACTGGTCGCCGCTTCTCGCCTGCCGCCGCTCCACGCCATGCCGCTGCTCCACACCACCGATGGCTGCTCCTCACCTGCTGCTGCTCCACACCACACCGCTGGTCACCCCCACTTCACTGGCTGCTATAGGTCTGGCTCTCAGCCAAACCAGTGATTTCAGCTCAGTGATTTCAGCTCCCAGTGACTTCAACTCTTTAGCCACCAGCTGGGCTGCTAAATGAATCCAGCTTTCACTAGATTAGCAAACAAAAAGACTCCTCAGGGACTCTGCTTTAGATCTGTTCTTAAAACAAAGGGGGAAAGGTGCAGGCTGGGCTAGTCTTATAGCTCACACTTGGCAGGTGTGAAGCAGACTGACTCAAGTCCTTTAACCCTTTCCCCCAGCTCTATCTACTTAACACTGGAAGGGGGGAGGCTTGTTCTTCCGAGACCTCTTACCATGATGGTGGTGTCTCTCCTGCAAGGACTGGTGGCATGTTTTACAGCTCCCACATTTAGGGGTAGCATAATTAGTTACCCTCAAAACAGTCCCAGATTATATACAATTCTCCACATTCCATTCCAGCACTGACCCTCCATCAGCCCTGGCTGAATGGCATTTACATAGCCACACCTTGGATTCTCTCCTGAGCAGTATTTACATGTCAACAGTTAACAGTTAATTGCCTTGCAGAGCTAAACAATTGTAGTGGGCACACCCATCCCTCCTTTTAGCTGGCTGATAGCAAAGCAGCAGTTCAGCCCCTGCTTACATATGGTTGTGACAATTTTCTTCCACTATTTGATCTGGGGAAGTGGGTCTGGCCCACAAAAGCTCATCACCTAATAAACCATCCTGTTAGTCTTTAAAGTGCTACATAGTCCTGTTTTTTGTTTCAGCTACAAAGCTAAAAACGTCAATGAGAGAATGATAAATACAGAGACGTATCTACATCTGATGCAGGGAGACACCTCTGCCTGCCTCCACCCCTCTCCCCCAGAGTCTACAGCCCCATTGCAAAGCAGGGGAGAGGAAGAAAAGAGGCTGAGGTCCATCCAACAGGACTGAAGCAGTCATGAGCAAGCCATGCCCGGGAGCCATTCTCCTGTCCATTGCTGGTGCTGTATTGCTTCAGGCACACTGAAATGCAGTCACCTCTAGGGTGGGCTGGACAGCTGTTTAACACCTGCACAAGGTTTCAGGCAGGGAGCAGTGCGGGCTGCCTTCCTGCAGAGCCCCCATCAGAACTACCGTGCCCTCCTGGCTTAGGAAAAGAATGAACAGGAGGATTGGAAATTAATCAGCCCAGTCTCACATCCACTAAGCAGGGAATGAGCCATCTACATTAGGCCCCAGCTGGAGTTATCATGTCCAGTTCTGGGCGTCACATTTCAGGAAACGTGGAGAAACTGGAGAAAATCCAGGGAAGATCAACACAAATGATGAAAGGTCTAGAGATCATGAGATATGAGGCAAGGCTGAAGGAATTGGCCTTGTTTACCTTGGAAAAGAGAAGACCGAAAAGGGACATGAGAGCAGCCTTCAAGTATCTAAGGGTATATCTACACTGCCACCCTAGTTCTAACTAGGTTGGCTAATATAGGCATTCGAACTTGCAAATGAAGCCCAGGATTTAAATATCACGGGCTTTATTTGCATGTTCCCGGGCGCCTCCGTTTTTAAATGCCCCGTAGTTCGAACTACCTGCCCGCGGCTACACATGGCACGGACTAGGTAGTTCGAATTCAAGCTCCTAATTCGAATTACCATTACTCTTCATTGCAGGAGGAGTAACGGTAGTTCGAATTAGGAGCTTTAATTCGAACTACCTAATCTGTGCCGCGTGTAGCCGTGCGGTCAGGGAGTTCGAACTACGGGGCATTTAAAAATGGCAGTGCCCGGAAACATGCAAATAAAGCCCGGGATATTTAAATCCCGGGCTTCATTTGCAAGTTTGAATGCCTACATTAGCTACCCTAGTTCGAACTAGAGTGGCAGTGTAGACATACCCTAAAAGAGTATCATAAGAATGAGGAAGAAAAATTTTTCTCCTTGGCCACTGAAGTTAGGATGAGAAACAATGGGCTTAAACTGCAGCAGGAGAGGTTTAAGTTGGACATTAGGAAAAACTTCTTGCCTGTTATGGTGGTTAAAATAAATTGCCTAAGGAGACTGCGGAATCTCCATCACTGGAGATATTTAAGACCAGGTGAGACAGACACCTGCCAGGGATGAGCTAGGGCAACTCAACTTTGGAAGCCCCAGGGACCACACTGATATTTACAGAACATGCTGAGGGCCTCAACTTAAGTGTGGTTGCATATGCAAGCAAATATATACAAATAGCTTCTCTCACACTGACAGGCATGAATACAAAGATTAAGGCATGACCACACAACACACAGGCCCCATTTAAGTCAGTTCTGCTGATATTATTAAAATGCAACATTTACCCAATTTCTACCCATGTGACAGCACTTTTCATGAGCAATGACAGTCCAAGAATTTAACTACTAAAACACATATCGACAGAAGATCATTACACTGACTACTTTTTTGTTTTGGCTCCCACTCACCAGCCATGTGTTGATCCCCACATAAACCCAAACTGCACCGCGGGGCACAAATAAACTGGCCGTGGCCAGCATACCAAGTTATTAATAAATATTTTATAAACCTTTCCCTTTTCTCTCTGCTGCCATGTCTCCTGTCCTTGCTCCATCAGCTCCCCTGGTGCCTGCTGCCCCCCAACTCCTCACCCTCCTTTGCTGTCCTGAATCCTGCCATTCTCACTGCCCTCTGCCCTCCTGCGACCTGCCCCCCTCCACCAGCCCTTCTCTCCCCCCTGTGCCCACTCCTCCAGTAGCCCCACTCTGATCATGTGAGCTACCCCTCCCCATCCCCTCTCCTAAAATTTCCCTCTACACACCTGCCCTTCCTCTTTCCTCTGGTGCTGGTCCCTCCCCTGCAGGTGTCTGCCCTTCTGCTTCACCTCCAGAATCCCCTGGCACCTGCACCTTCTCTTTCCTCTGCACCCTCCTGGTGCCTCCCCCTTCCCTCACTGCCCTTGCACCCTTTACCCTCTTTTTCCCTGATTCCCACCCCCTCACCATTCTCTGCCCCCATTCCCTCTGTGCCCTCACACATGACTTGCTCCATCTTCACCTTTCTCATGCCTACCCCTTCTTTCAAGCCTTCTCCCAGCACCTCCTCCTCCCCACTCTAGACCCCAATGCCTTTACCATCTCCTCTCCTCTCCCATCATCACCCTATCCCCCCTCCCACTGACACCTCCCGTCCTTCCCTTTTCCTCATTGTCTGTGCTTGGCCCCCTGGCATTTCTCTCTCCTCCACGCTGTCTCTTGGTGTCTTCCTTTTTCTTCCCTCTCTCCCTCTACACAAGATCCTCCTCCTGCCCCTCCACACAAGCCCCTTCGTCCCCTCCCCCCCAGTTTTCTCCCTGCCCTGCCCTGCCGTACTGTGCCGTACCGTGCCTTCTGCCTTCCACTTTGTGGGGCTGGAGTCTGCGCTTGGGCCCCAGAAGTTCCCAAACTCCGAATCCGGAGCTAGGCCGCATGGTGCAACGTGGCACTCAGCAGTTTTAAAGTCCCGGGCTGTGACATCATGTCACGCCTGGACATCTCCCCGGTCACCTGGAAACACTGCACATGGCAGCAGCTGGCAGCGTGCGCCAGCAAGGGGGAACAAACTGAATGCTGCGCACAGCAGGGATGGTCTGGGGCCAAGGGGTTGGGATGCCCATATAACTTGCTGACCATGCCAGGTGAGCCTTCACAGCGTGCGCTCGCTCTCACCCCAGCCTGGCACCCCCCTAGCATGGCACCCGGGGACATATGCCCCCCCCCCCCGCTGTCCCTTCGCTACGCCGCTGTCTGTGCAATTGTGTCGATGAACGTCCTCTCCAAGTTGTTTTGGCAGGAAGCTGATCTGTTCCAATTCGTTGGTTTGAGGAAATCTTCAGAGAAGATGAAAGTGGAATTGGGGTGGCGCCATGGGCCTTGTGTTGGTGGTGAGCACAGGGATGAACTTCATTATGATCTTCTCCACACTGGACTTTTCAAAACACTTCTAAGCAATACAGATGCTATCAGGTCCTTGACCATTGCATGGAGCCTGGGATCAGCTGAGGAGTCCATTCTGGACACCATGCAGGCTACGTCTACACTGGCCCCTTTTCCGGCAGGGGCATGTAAATTTCATGAGTCGTAGTAGGGAAATGCGCGGGGGATTTAAATATCCCCCGCGGCATTTAAATAAAAATGTCCGCCGCTTTTTTCCGGCTTTTAAAAAAGCCAGAAAAGAGCGTCTACACTGGCCCCGATCCTCCGGAAAAAGCGCCCTTCAAAGTAGGAATAAGAGCCTCCGGAAAAGGGCGCTTTTTCCGGAGGATCGGGGCCAGTGTAGACGCTCTTTTCCGGCTTTTTTAAAAGCCGGAAAAAAGCGGCGGACATTTTTATTTAAATGCCGCGGGGGATATTTAAATCCCCCGCGCATTTCCCTTCTACGACTCATGAAATTTACATGCCCCTTCCGGAAAAGGGGCCAGTGTAGACGAGCCCGCAGTGCTGTGGGGATCCCGGCGTCAGGCTGAATATGGCATTTCAAAATGGCAGTGCCAGGTGGAGTTAACTGGGGATTCCCGTGCTGACCCTGTGCTCCATGTGGTGCTGCCGCTTTGAAACACCGTGGGGAGCCAAGCATCAGTCTTCCTGCAGCATTTCAAAGTGGCAATGCTGCATGGAGCCCGGGGTCAGTAGGGAATCCACACAGTGCTGCTACTTTGAAGTATCCCCTTTACTTATTCCCCTTTTTGTCTCTTTCTGATAGAGGCAGCAAGACAGGGAAAGTGACTAGTCAACTAGCCTTTCAACTATCTGATTAGCATTTGCTTATCGGACAGTCAACTAGTTGTTCACATCCCCAGTACGGCTGTTAGACTTACTGGTCTATAATTGCCAGGATCATCCCTAGAGCCCTTTTAAAATATTGGTGTCACATTAGCTATCTTCCATCAAGCTAGTCTTACTTTTTTTTAAATGAAGCTAATGATTTTGAATATATTATTTTTCAGATTATCAGATGATTAAAGCTTATCACAACTCCCAAAAACATGCTTTCAGAGTGCATATGATATTTTCGACACTTCCTTAGTCAAATCTTGTAAGTTTAAATTTGCACCATCTTTCCCCTCAGTTGTAGGTAAAACTTTTTGCCCTTTATGAGAAGCATCACAACTTATGAAGACTTCTAGGCTATGTCTACACTGGCGGGTTCTTGCGCAGGAAGATCTCTTGTGCAAGAAAACGTCCACACTGGCCAGAACCGCATCGTAAGAATACTGAGCTCTTGCGCAAGAAAGCATCCACGCTGGCAGGAAGCCATTGTGCAAGAACGTGTCTCCAGAAGCAAATCGACCATATCAAGAGGTCACCAGCAGCGTCTGTGGGCATGTGCCGGACACCCACTGGGAAACGTACTTAAAGGGACTCCTGGACGGCCATTTCCCTGTGGCTTCATGTTCACGCACCCTTTTGAGGGAGCAAGAGCCACAACAGCACCTGTCACCTCTGTTCCTGGCAAGTGCCTTTGGGCACCCTTGCTGCCACCATCACAGCCATGGAGCCGGAGGAGGACCCCAGCCAGCAACATCCACTCCTCATGGCCATTGTGTAGAGGCTGTGGAGCTCCTCCACCAGGGAGCCACATTGCTCCAGCAGGAGCTGGAGACTGGGCAGCACGTGCAGGACCTCACCACAGCTGCATCTGGGCTCAGGCACCCGCACCCCACCACTGACAGGCGCTTCTGGAGCTATGACACCAGTGGGGACTGGTGGGAGCACCTGGTGCTGGGACAATGGGGTGACCAGCAATGGGTGCAGAACTTCTGGATGCGCAGGGGGACATTCCATGAGCTCTGCACCTGGCTCACCCCTGCGCTCCAGAAGCAGGACACCCGCCTGCACCCCGCCATCCCCGTGGAGAAGAAGGTTGTGATTGCCCTCTGGAAACTGGCCACCCTGGACAGCTACCGCTCCATGGCGAACCAGTTCGGGGTGGGCAGGTCCACGGTTGGCGCGGACATCCTGCGGGTAAGGCCCTCCATGGACCATGGGCTCATCTTGGGGGAGGGAAGGGGCCAGACCGGGTGGGGGGAGTCTGTAGGGGCAGGGGGAAGCCCCACACACAGGGGGTCACACTGTCCCTCCTGCACACAGCCCCGCTGGTGGGGCGGGGAGATCCCAGGGGGGCAGAGGGCCCTGGCCTGCATGGGGGGAGGAGCCATCAAAAGGGAGGGTGAACATACCCCAGGGGCCCATGTACGCACTGTGTCTCATTCCATGCATCGCCTGTGCTCCCATGTGCCCCTCTGCAGGTCATCAACACCATCAATGACGTGCTGCTCCAGAGGATGATCTGCCCCCGTGACGTGGACACCACCATTGCCGTCTTCGCCAGCCTTGGGTTTCCGAACTGTGTGGGAGCCATAGAAGGGACCCATATCCCCATCCAGGCACCAGAGCACCGAGCGGCACGGTTCATAAACCAGAAGGGCTACTGCTCAGTGGTGCTCCAGGCGCTAGTGGACCACCAGGGCCGGTTCCAGGACATTTATGTGGGGTGGTCCGGCCGGGCCCACGATGCTCCATCCTCACCTTTCTCATGCCCACTTCCCGCACCGGGAATTCACCATTGGGGATGTCAGGATGCCAGTCTGCATCTTGGGGGATGCGGCCTACCCCCTGATGACCTGGCTGATGCGGCCATACACCGGCCATCTGGACCACAGCCAGGCCACCTTCAACAGCCATCTGGATCAGGCCTGCAATCCCATTGAGTGCGCCTTATCCGTCTGAAGGCATGGTTCAGGTGCCTCCTGACCCACCTGGACATGGGGGTGCAGCACATCCCGGAGGTCATCTCGGCATGTTGCATGCTCCATAATATTATTGAGGGGAGGGGGGTGGATGGTAGGTGAGGGCCAGGCCTACCAGCAGCCCAACCACCATGGGGTTCAGGTCCGGGAAGCCCTCCGGGTGATGCTGGACCTGGCCCCACAATAGGCCACTCCTACACCTCTGACTGCAGGGATGCCCCCATATCCCCACTTCCCGCTCTCATCACCACCCATTCCTGCCACCCTTCCCTAACCTCCCAATAAATAAAATGCACTTGCTGTAGATAAAGCACTTTTTTATTTACATGGAGAAGGGAGTGCACTGTGCAGGGGGGAGGGAGGAGGGAGGAGGGGACCCTGAACTGGGAGGGCCTCATGATTGATAATGGAGGCCTCTTCCACCCCCATGGGTGCGGGGGCGCCTCTGCCCCTCATGCCAGGTAGGGGCAGGCTGCACCAGGAGGTGCTGAGGGTGAGGAAACCTCAGGAGGGGGTATGGGCAGAGAGCTAGGAGTGGCAGAGGGGGGCCTGGCAGCATTGGGCTCCTGCACAGGGCCCATCCGGTCACCAATGGTGCCCAGGAGAGCACACACACGGTTGCAGCGCTCCAGGTACTGGCCCCACACCCGTTCCCGCCACTCCGCATCTGCTTGGATCTTCTCCGTCAGAGCATGCTCCATGTGCTCAATTGTGCAGACATGGCGGCGGAGCAGGTGGTGGTGGTCCCGGGAGCGCTGCGACGAGCCTTGGATCCTTGGCACCGGTGTGATGGGGCTGGAAGGTCCCTAGCTGCCAGGGGGGTCCCACTGCAGGAGAAGCAGAGGAGAGCAACATGGTCAGTGAGCCCTGCCTCAAATGGTGTTCCAGAGCCCCGTGCCCTCCTCCCAGCACGTTACGATGCCCGGGGACAGGTGTGGCTGGTGAGGGGGAATTCTCCTGGGGCAGCAGGAGGGGGGTCCCAAGGTGGCCCAGGAGCCCCCGGGGGGGCCGCATGTGCTTAGGGGGGGCCTGTTGTGCCTTTCCCACAGGAAGCTACAGTGTCCCAGAGGTGGCCATGGATGTGTGCTATGTGCAGCACCCTTTAGGCTGTGTGGGGTTAGGCCTGCAACCTTGGGTCTGGCCTACTTCTGGCCAACACCCCTCCCCCCATCCCGGTCTGGTCGAGCGGAATCCATGGGGTCCCAGGCGTGTGCTGGGGTAGCTGCCGCTTCTCTGTGCCACTTGGTCTGGCTGCACGTAGGGTTGCCGGATGATTTCAACAAAAATACTGGACACACTTGACATTACATGACCGTCTACATTACATCTTAGTTAGAAAATACCAGACATGTATATTTTCTCATTTATATCCTCTCAATTTGTTTCCCGAACAGAAAGCTCAAAGACTGGACTGTCCAGTTCAAAACTGGACACCTGGTAACCCTAGCTGCATGAGGTTGCGTGTGCTACATGCCTCTGCACAGCATGTGGCCAGGCTGTGCCATGTGCCACTACCTCTCCCACATCCTGTGGCCCTCCCCCCCTTCTCCAGCACACTTGTGAATGGTAGCCACTGCACTCACCAGACAATCCCTCGCCAGCTTCTGAGGATGCCTGGGACATGTCCTGACTGCTGCTGGGCCGGGATAGTGGGGTCTGGCTGCTGTCCTCTGCCACCTCCTCCTCCTCATCCGAGGACCAGTCTCCCTCCTCCTCCTCCTTCTCCTCCTCCGGTGGCCTGGTTGGGACCACTGGGGTGGCCACCACCATGGCCACCTGGGCCAGCAGGGGACTGGCCCTTTTGTCTCCCAAGATCTGGTGCAGGCAATGATACTGGGGACAGGCAGTGGCTCTGCTGCCCCCACACGCACTGTCTCACACTTAGGTGAGGCGCAGGTCCTTCACCTTGGCCCGGACCTGTTCCAAGATCTGGGCCAGGTGTCCCTTTGTGGCTAGCGCCTGGGCCATCTGGGCGAAAATGTGGGCATTCCTCCTCCAGGACTTGGGGTCCCGGAGGGCCTCCTCCTTTCCCCAGAGGTCCAGGAGGGCAGTCACCTCAGCAGTGCTCCAGCATGGAGCCCGCCGCTTGGTGTCCCTTCGGGCCTGCTTGGTGCTCTGGGGTGGCTCCTCCGTGGGGTCTGAGGGACCTGGCTGAGGCTGGGCAGCTGCCATTCCTCCCTCTGGCTGCTACCCGGGCTGCATGTGGCAAAGGGCTGTGCTCCGTGCCTGTGCCTTTAAGGGGGGGCCAATTAGGGGGAACCAACGAGTGGTGATTGCCTGTACAGAGTGTCGGAGAGGCCACCTGTGTTTTTCACTGGAGGCCAATTCTTGCGCATGTACGCGCTTGCTGAATGTCCACACTGCCCTCTTGAGCAAGAGCGCCTGCACAAGAGAGCTTAAGCCTGATAGAAAATAGCGTAGCTCTTCCTCAAGGAGCTGTCTCTTATCACGCCGTACTGTACATTTACTTACGCAAGAGCAGATGGGCAGTGTAGATGCTCTGCTGATTCTTGTCCAAGAACAGCCATTCTTGCATAAGAAGCTGTGAGTGTAGAGATAGCCCTAGAGTCAAACTCCTCCTCCATCCCACACACTGCCTGGTGGAAAAATATTTTGCACCTATATATCATTCAGCTTAGTGATGCAAATTATTGGCAAAGCTGTAATTAGAACCCATATCTCCTGGTGGCCATTCCCAAGATCAGTTCACACTAGATCAGAACTGATTCTCACAATTGATACAATTAATTGATATCTATAGCCAGATCTACACTAGACCTGGAAGGTCAGGTTAAGGTATGCAATGTATGTATTTTACGTAGCTGGAGTCGGCTTACTTTAAGCTGAGCTTGGCACCATGCTCACAGAGGGAGGCCGATGGGAACAAATGCTCCCCTTACTTCTTTCAATTACAAGGTATATTGGCGCTGACTGGAGCCACCCTTAGCATTCAATTTAGTGAGTCTTAATTAGACCCACTAAATCAAATGCCAGAAGACTGATCTCCTTCATGGCAAGTGAAAACATATCTATCTATCTATCTATCTATCTATCTATCTATCTATCTATCTATCTATCTATCTATCTATACCCACTTAGTGCCCCCAATTGCAGAAGGCAGTTAAACATGCACTTATCTCTCTCTCTATGCAAGAAAGCATTTAACCACATATTTAACTTTTAAATGTGTGTTTGAAGTCTCTTGGACTTCTATAGGACTTCAGCAGTGTTAAAGCTCTTTCTATGAACATGGAAATTTTCTGGAATCTAAAAAAAGCTTTTTTGCCAAGCTCATTATGAAAAAATGATAATTAAATTTTAGCAGTTACTATTGTATAATTTCTCCTGATTGCTCTAAACCAGTGCTTGACAAAGTGGAAGTTAGATCAGATGGATGAAGTAATATCTTTATTTGATCAACTTCTGTTGGGTGAGAGAGCCACACAGAGCTCTTTCTCAGGTCTTGGAAGTTGAAAGCCCACATACAGCTAATAAGGTTCTTCAGTGTTGCCTACAGCAATCCTTTACTTTAACAGGAATTGTGTCACATAAGAACAACACATCCCACCATCCAATGGGGCCAGTGTTCTTAGATCAAAATGTATATGTAATATGCATTTATTGATGTCTGAATATGGGTAACATCAAAGCAGATTTGGGAAGCCTCCTCAATTCATCACCAGCTTTGCAAGCTCAGCAACTAACCTCACTGTGATCTGCCACTCATTGTTTATCCATTTTCTCGCTTCTCATTCATAGTATCATATGGCTGGAAGAGACCTCAGTAGTATAAGGGGTCTACCATCAATCAAAAATTAGCCCTACCCTCTAGCCCCTTTAGGCCCTGCCTCTGTCACCGGAAGATCCACCATTAGGGGGAGTACATCTGGGGTCAAGAGGGACACATGACCGGAAGTAAAGGGTGTAATGTAACCCCCTCTAAGAACTCGTCCCGCCACCCTCTACCAATCAGGAAGGGTTTTTCCCCTGTTGACCACCCCGTGAACTGCTTTGATCAATTAGTGGGTTGTTCTGGGTCCAGTTGACCCGCCCACAAGTGGGTCATGTGACCCATCTACGAGCTTCTCCTGCCACCCTCTACCAATCAAAGCAGAGTGCTTCCACAGAAGTTCTAGCACCACACAAAAGAGGCCATCTTGTTTCAAAGAGCACATGTTTCAGAAACCATGCAAACGCTGAACAGAAACATGGACTCCTTCACCACCCCCTCCTGAAGTTTGGACTTTGCTTTGGTGCTGAGGGACTTCTACCGCATGTGGAGAAAGCGCCACATCAGCAACATTTCTGAGGAGGAGGAGGGAAAGGTGAACAGGGGCCGTTTACCCTCACTGCTATTGGATACACCAGCATCTGATGTCCAAACCCGACCGCTCAGGGGGCAGCCCGATGAGCTAGACAGCCTGGAGGAGGGAAAGTGCCCACAGCTCCCAGAAGTCAGACAAGGTGAATGGAAAAGAAGTCAAACAGGTATATGAATGATCGAGGTTGGGGCATAATGGGGGTTAGGAACTGAATGGGATTTTGTAAACCTTAAAAAAAAAAAAAAGAGGGTCTTGTTATTTCTTTCTGGCAATCTCTTGACAACTCGATGATGCCTTTCTAGATGATGCTAAGACCCAGGACAGCATTGCATCAGACAAGGAAGACGAACCGGGCCCACCTTGTTTTTGCTCAACAGCGATACAAATCATTGAAGAGAATGCCAAGGATAATGGCTATGAAGAATTCAGGAGGAGGCTTGTCATGGAACTAGCTGAGCCAGTGCCACATCGTAAGCATAAAAAAGTAATGCACTCGATTGTACGCATTAGTGTTTATGCTGTCCTTAATCACTGTCTTAGGGGAAAACTTTTTGAGGACTGTGAGGGCTGTGTCATAGATGCACCAGCCCAGCAGCACCAAGACTGCGTGACTTGGACTTCAGAGAATATAAACTGCAAGGTCCAGGGCCTATGTGTTGAACTGTGTTTGGAAAGCATAGGGCACATCTAGACTACATGGCCCCATCAACGGAGCCATGTTGATTTGTTTACTCAGCAAAGGGAACTGAAGCGGCGATTTAAATAATCGCTGCTTCATTTACATTAAAATGGCTGCCGCGCTGTGCTGATCAGCTGTTTGGCGGCACAGCGCTGTAGTCTGGATGCTCTGTGGTTGACATCAAAGGCATTTGTCGACCTCCCCAGTAAACCTCTTCCCACGAGGCATAACAGGGAGGTCGACAAATGCCTTTGATGTCGACTGCGGAACATCTAGACTACAGCGCTGTGCCGCCAAACAGCTGATCGGCTCAGCTCGGCAGCCATTTTAATTTAAATGAAGCAGCAATTATTTAAATCACCACTTCATTTCCCTTTGCCTACAACCCTAATATACATGGCTTTGTCGATGGAGCCATGTAGTCTAGACGTGCCCTTACTGAATACAGTTATTGCCATAGGTTATACTATGCAATGTCTGTGCTTAACTCAAGAACATTTAGCACAAGGGGTGATTTTGGTAAATGCAGTGCAGTTCAGTCAAGATCCTCACAGTGTTTTAAAGACAATGACCAAGCCAGATGACGCCTGCTTAGAGCATTATATTGACCATCTGGTGAGTACAAAAAGTTACAGATCTCTGCTTAGGAAAAAGACTATTTGTAAGATATCTAAAAGGATTAAGTTAGACAATGGTGAGAGGACACAAATGAGTTTTGGTGGAACACCATGGCCGGTATATTTTTTAAATAAAATAATCATAAAATAAATAGTAATAAAAAATAAAATTTGCAAGAATCCACTTTGTATAAAGGGGTCCTGTTTACTGAAAAATCCTGAAAGATGTATGGTAGAAACTTGGGGGAGGAAAAAAAATCCCAAAATGTTTTGTTTTATTTAAATAAAAGGAAAAAACAAACCCCGCAGCCAGAGGTCTATCAGACATGTGTTTGAGTACAACAGAGCTGACTCATCTTGTTGAACTCAATGGCTGCATCTAGACTGGCATGATTTTGCGTAAATACTTTTAACGGAAAAGTTTTTCCATTAAAAGTATTTGCGCAAGAGAGTGTCTATACTGGCATATACCTTTGCGCAAAAGATTTGTTTTTGCGCAAAAGCATCAGTTCCAGTGTATACGCTCTCTTGCGCAGGAAAGCTCTGATGGCCATTTTAGCCATTGGGCTTTCTTGCACAGGAAATTAACTTGGCTGTCTACACTGACCCTCTTGTGGAAGAATACTTGTGCAAGAGGGCTTATCCCTGAGCGGGAGCATCAGAGTATTTGCGCAAGAACCACTGATTTTGCACATTACAAAGTCAGTGTTCTTGTGCAAATACTCGCGGCCAGTGTAGACAGGCGGCAAGATTTTGCGCAAAATCTTGCTAGTCTAGACACACCCAATGGTTTAACCACACCTCACTGAATAGCCAGGGTGCTCTAATCAGTGTTTAGGTCTAGGTGTGACCACTTACCTTTGTTGAGGTTAGTGTACAGTAATTAAATTCAGTGGGTGGGGATGGGTGAGCTCTGATGAATATCTAATTAAATGAAGCCTCAGGAGTTTACAGACCCTATTGGACAGTTTAAGTATTACCTAGGAGTTTGTAAAACTCTATTGGGCAGTTTAAATAAAACCTCAGGAGATTGTTGAACTCTATTGGGCAATGGCCCTGGCTAATCAGGAGCAGTTGAGAAAGGGTGGCTACAAATTAATTAAGGGCCTCTTTAAAACCTTCCCTGTGGGGGGTGGGAGGAGAGTAGGATGGGGGAGAGTGAAGAAGAAGTTTAGAGGTGGAGAAAGACAAACAACTGATAGGGAGCCAAGCAGAACAGCATCAGCCCTGCTAAAGGCTGCAGGGAGAGGTGAGGGGCATGGGCAGGGAGTGTTTGAAGACTCCCTTTTCCCAAGTGGCCAGAGGAGGACTGCCTACTCAGCCCAGACTGACCCAGGGCATTGGCCACATTACTCTGTTGTTTTGCTGCAGGACAGAAGGCCAAACGCCAAAACCAGGTGAGAGAGTCTTGTACTACGGCCCCTAAACCGTGTAATGGTAGACTGAACAGGAGTCAAGGGCCCAGGACAGGGACTGACCCTTACACATGATCTAGTAATTCAGAGTTGTGGTGATTTAATCAAACCTGTTAACTGCCACTTTAAAATGTGTTTGGAACAAAGAATCAGGATTTTTGGAGCCTGTCCTCTTTTCAACAGAAGCTCTTTTGAACTGAGTTGCTGTTGGACTTCAAGACCAGGTGTCAGCCGATGGTCAGGGCAGTGCATGTGTGTGTCTTCAACTGCTGAGACACAAAGCCCCGTCGCAGTGGGCAGTCTAGGTGAGACTGACGGGCGCCCGAGGAGTTTAACGTCCGTGTCTTTACCACTAGGATCGGGATCACTTCGCGGCGGGCAGCCAACAGGCCAACAGACACCCCAGAGTTTACAGGGAGAGCCTATTACAACTCAGATTTTGACTGCTAGGATACACGATCCCTTCGCAGTGGGCAGCCTGGGGAGGCTGAGAGATGTCCCAACGGATCTGTCTCCTGGAAGTGACATGATCCAACGCTCAAGCTCTCCCTATATCTGTCCCTTATAACCGACTGGAGTTCCTTTTAAAATTGCTTGTTCTAAAATTTGTGGTTCTGTTACAGCAACTGAAGGAGTCAGGTCACAGCTTAAACAGTTAATATTTTATTGTTACAGGGTAAACTTAGCTGTTAAATGCTACTACTGTGTTACAGATAACACAGCCACTACAAAGGACAGGACAGAAATTACACTAATAAGTCACTTACAGGTACCATGAAACCCTTTTGGTTCTCTGAGCTCTTATTAAATGCATGCAAAATAGACACCTAGCAGGTATATATTCTCACCCCTGTGTTCCAGGCTTGGCGTGGCCAGAGTCTTTCTCTCAATCCCTTGGGAAGAAGTAGGGCGAGGTTGGGCGTCCCACAGACCTCGGGAGTCAATCAATACCTGCCAGCAGGTATAGATGATTGGAGCTTAAATGGGGTGGGCTACTAAACCCCTCTTTATACCCCTTGGGTCACGTAGGCTTTTTCCTGGTCTCAAGTGGCCAATTAGGAAAAATGGCTTTGAACTCCAAGTTTCCCATGAAGAGTGCAAAGCATAATTCACACCTGGGAAAATGCAGACAATGGGCACCTCTGGTATGTGATGGGCGAAGATTCCTCTCCTGGGACAGTGCAGGCTTGTCAATTACTGGTACTAGCCATCAGGGCGACGGGAGGCCCCGGGTCGTCAGCTAGCCCATTTACTGTCTGGTTTCTGTTTATGGTAGAGTCGGGGACAGGCAGCACACCTGCGTTCCCAGGGCATCAAAGGCTGATTGCCTTTCTCTTGCTCTCGGGGGGGGGGGGGGAAACAAGATGGGGTTCATGTCCGGCTACACTAGGGTATATGGTTTGTTTTTAAATCTGAAAATATATATTCTGTATAGTCATTCTTTGTCCTTATTAAATAATGGTTCCTAGCTTTTTTTTCTTTTTTTTTCTTCAGTGTGATCTGTTCAGCATGGAAACAGCAACTTCAAACTGTATTTCACCATCACACCAAGGTAAACCATTTTAACTGTAGTTGGGCTTAATACTGTTACATTGTTTTTAAAAAGGCATTACATAGGTAGTAAACACATTTGATGCATTGTGAGAAAAAATACTAACTCAGTTTTTGCTTGTTCTTTATTCCATAGGCCCAAATATACATAGGGGAAAACAGAACAGCATGCTTTTAGCCTGTGGTGGAAGGCAACTATTCATAATTTTTTTAAAAGCATGTGGGTTATTTTTTTCTTTTAATTAATTGTAATGTTTAAATTGTGAGTTGAGTTTTTTTTCAAAACTTAATTGTGGGGAAGCATATTGGTGTTTTTGAAAACACATGATGGCAAACTGCTGGTTTAGAGTGTATGGCGGATTGCTTTTTCTGTGCAAAATGTGTTTTCAAAATAAATGTTCAGTTCTGAGTTGGGGCAGAGGGTAGGGAAGCTATGTTAAAAGTATCTTTGTTTCAAAGCAGTTGATGGGTCATTCCGCTGCTCTTCATTCTTCTGCTCTTCCCGAAAGTCCCCATCTAGGTCTATGCTGGCCTGCTGGGGGTCCAGGCTCGAGGTGACTGTGAGTGACTGCCCCTTTTCCCTTGAGGCCCCGGAACGTCCCTCTCCCGGGTCGTCTGTGGGTCTTGGGTCAGCCAATGCTGCTGGCGCGGAGTCGTTTCTCCCCCTCCCGCCAGCTTCCCCTTCTGCAAGAGACTCATGAAATATGGACAATCTCAGCCCAGTACCACTGGGTAAGCCAGTCTCTGGGCTAGGACCCCTGTCCGGGATTCTTCGTGAGGTCCTATTGCCAGCCTCACCTGAGTTGTGGAGTATGACCTCACATCCCCATGGATGCATTGCAACTGTATCAGGGTACCCCCCCTCCCTCCGCACACTGGCCTTGGGATTAGTCTCTTCCAAATCAGGGTCATCTTGCACCCGGAGTCCACTAGGACTATTGTCTGCTGGCCATTCACACTCACTGGGATTACTATTTTGGCCTGGGCTCCCTTTTCTGTTTGGGCCCCGGCCACCAAAATCTGTCCATAGCCACAATCCGCCAAAGGGCCCGCTCACGCCAACCATCCCTTCTGGCGGTCCTTGTACCCTCCTGCATGGCCCCGTATTACTAGGGTCCGCTCCCCAGCTTGGAGCCCCCTCTTCTGGGGTGGTTCCGCCTCTCCTCTCTGGGGCCTATCTGGCCCTCTGCTGGGTCTGGGAGGTGCATCACGCCTGTGCGCTTGTCTCCCCCTTTTTGGGGTACACTGTCTCCACTCAGCCCTTGGGGCTCCCTCCATAGCCCCATAATGCTCCTGGAAGGCCTCCGTGTGGGCCAGGGTCCCAGCCCTTGCTTGACCCAGGTACATAAACAAATTGAAAGTCTCTTCACCCGTCTCTCTCTTCCACTCTGGGTAGCCCCTTGTGACGGGGCTAGCCTGCCCTGCACTGAGCAGAAGGGAGGAGAGCCCGTCTATTGAGTGGAACACGCCCCTCCCCCGCAGCCCTGCTGGGCATGCTCGCAGTGCAGCCTCAGTATAAAAGGCTGCCGGGCTGCTCAGTTGTGGCAGGAGGAAGGAGCTGGGGAGGAAGGAGCTCCGGCCCAAGACGCAGACCCACAGCTGGACCTGCTGCTGGAACCGGAGCCGTGGGGAATGCTGCCGTTGCTGCTACCATCCCCGGATCGAGCACAGCCCCAACGCCGACTCCAGGGGACTGCTCGCCCCGCTGCAGTGGGCAACCCCTTCGCGGCTGCCCAAGACGTAGGACATGCTGACATTGCCGCCGCCGCCAGTCCAGCGTTGCCAGGTGGGGTCTCCATCGGGCACAGTGCTGGGGTAGGAAGCAACCCAGGGCAAGGGGCCGGGAACCCCCCAGTGGGCTCGGCGTGTTTCAGGGAGAACCCCCCGCCAAGCCAGTGGTGGGAACCACCCACCACTACTAGGGCCCTGGGTTGGGGTCCCGTGGAGAGGGAGGGCCTGGACCCCCCTACCCCATCCCTGCAGGGCACAGACTAGGTCTCAGGGCCTGCTTTGATTGCTGGACTAGGCCTCAGGGCCTGCGAATCGTGTGGGACTAGGCCTCTGGGCCTGCTATGACTACAGACTAGGCCTCAAGGCCGGCGATTGCGCAGAACGTGGCCTCCAGGTCTGCTGTAATCTTGTGGGGGAGAGGGCGTGGTGGGGGGACCCTGCCACACCCCTCCAAAACCTTCCCCCTTTTTGCCAGAGGGGGGGAATGCTTGCGAGGTACCCACATTCTCCACCAGTTGTCATGGGGTGCCCCACCCAGCACAGTTTAGCCCTGGGGTCGAGCATTTACACTCGCAGACCCTGAGGCCTAGTCCAGGCTCTGGGAGGATAGGGTAGGGGGGCCCAAGCCCTCCCTCTCCACCGGGCCCCAACCCAGGGCCCTAATAGTGTTGGGTGGTTCCCACCACTGGCTCAGCGGGGAGTTCTCCCCGAAATGCGCCAAGCCCACCAGGGGGTTCCCTGCCCCCTGCCCTGGGTTGCTTCCTACCCCAGCCCCTTGGCCGACGGAGACCCCACCTGCAGGCACTGGGCTGGCAGTGGCTGTGATGTTGGCAGGCTTGACATCTGGGGCAGCAGTGACGGGGTTGTCCACTGCAGCTGGGCGGGGTGTCCCCTGTGGTCAGCATTGCAGTCTCACTCAGCCCGGGGACTGTAGCAGCGGAGGCAGCAGGCGTGGTGGCTCTTGCTCTTGCGGCTAGTCCAGTGGTGGCTCCAGAGGTTGGGCAGGAGTTTCTCCCTCCTTGGCAGTCCAGTTGGCGCCTCCTTTGGCCAGTGCAGTGCTGGACCACCCCATCACAGAGGGTTTAAGTAAATACATAGGTGTGGGTGAGAAAAATGGTGAAGTTAACATCTCTGAGGTGTTTAACATTTTGATATGCTCTCCTGACAATGTTATAGTCACAGACACCTCCACAAGAACTGGCAAAGAACCAGGAATCTACTCAGAGGTCATCAACAAGGGCAATAGCCATGCAAACCAGCACAAGCTCACAGATGAAGCTGCAGGACAGGCCAAAACTCGTATTCATGGACAAAACAAAAGACTCTGGGAACAAGCAATCACACTCCAGTTCCTCAGCGGTCAACACCACACCAACTCCTGAGAAAACTGAGCAAAAACTCTCAGTCACAAACCCAGAGCACATGTTTTAGGAGTTGTGAATAAAAAACAATGACTGACAGCACCAGCCACGAAGGGGGTGCTGTTTATGAACAATCTAATATGGATTAGTCTCCTGCCTTCATAAACTTACCACAACTGTTCATAACTTCGAAAAGATTTTGAAAAAAGCATGCACAGAGTTGTGGCAGCCTGTAATTTCAGGGGGTTTAGATGAAAGGATGGCTAGAAAAAACATCAAAAGGGCAAAAACTCTTATGAATAACTTCAAAGGCTTTAAATTTCTAGAGGGTGGTTCTAAGTAGGCATGACTAGTCATGGAAAGGAGCCTGGGTAAAAGGGGCATTCTCAAGGGTTCCCATCAGATAAGGTGTAAACTAAAGGGGGGACAGCATTTGGTAGATAAACAGGTGGCTGCCAAAACATACCAGGCAAGATTGCTGCAAAATGTTTTAAAAAGGCTAAAGAGGTGATGAGGAAAAAATTCCAAAAAGAGATGCCACCTACTGGAGGCTCACAAGATGACTTATCTGAAAATGAGGAGGCAGAATCTGACCTGCGGGATGGTGATGAGTCTGTAGATGGGTTCCTGTCTAATCCTGATGACTCTCACAGAGACCCCTCTGACTCTGAAATAGCATCTGATGTAGAAGATGCCCCTGATGGTCCTGTAGAGGAACCCCCAAGTAGCCCTGAAAATCCAGAGGTGTATATGGAGAGAGTGAAGTTGGCAATGCGAAGTACCTAGATGTGGAGGGTCAGTATATTGTAAGGAATTTAATTTTGTAAATCTTGAGTGAATAAATTCAGCTGAACAGGTTGTTGAAGCCATACACAGGGGGATACAGTTAGTTCTCGATGACGTTAATGGAAGGATAGGTCCTGATGAGTATGTTCAGTTGCGTTTAGAGAACCGTAATTTAACTGACTCTTATTTTCAGTCAGAAGAACTAGGGATGAGATCTCAGCTGGGGATTTCTTAAATCAGACCTCAAAGCTGTTAGGGTATGTCTACACTACCCCGCTAGTTCGAACTAGCGGGGTAATGTAGGCATACTGCACTTGCAAATGAAGCCCGGGATTTGAATTTCCCGGGCTTCATTTGCATAAGCGGGGCGCCGCCATTTTTAAAACCCCGCTGGTTCGAACCACGAGGAGTAACGGTAGTTCAAACTAGGAAGCCTAGTTCGAACTACCTAGTTCGTGCCCCGTGTAGCCGCGCTGCACGGGGTTCAAACCAGCGGGGTTTTAAAAATGGCGGCGCCCCGCTTATGCAAATGAAGCCCGGGAAATTCAAATCCCGGGCTTCATTTGCAAGTGCGGTATGCCTACATTACCCACCTAGTTCGAACTAGCGGGGTAGTGTAGACATACCCTTACAGAGTAATAGAGAGTTGCACCTTGATGGGATGTTGCGCCTCATTGTGACCATTGTCAAAAACATGGGTGGGGTGGTCGTAGAGTTTTAAATTCTATCCTCAGTAGTCAAATCACCCATAAAAAGAGACAGTATTTAGTAGACCTGACTTACACTGGTACCAATTTATGTTTTGCGGGTGGACTCTTGACTGTCATGTCTGAATATAAATGTACAGATGCAGAATTGTTAGAGGGGGCGAGAGAGCTGCACGAGAACCTGGGATGGTCAGATTAAAAAAAGGTTATGCTCAATGATGTAGCGGCGTTTCAGCAGCAGTTAGGAGTCAGCATACGGGTGGTGTTTTGTGCTGCAAAAGGTGGAATGGGCTTTTTTAAAACAGGGGTATCCCAAAACTTTTTTCATTCTTTTGCATGATGAACATTATTATGGGGTTCTGGATGTTAAAAAGTTGTTTGGTGCGAAAAATTATTGTGAGTTTTTTGCCAGGCAGTGTATAGTCACGACCACTCTTGCCGGTATCATTGCCACCTCTGCTTGAGTGCAACGTACTCTGACAATGTGGGCATGCTGCTGAGATGTCCTAACTATATTGTCATTCCAATGAGTGCTTAGACACCTAGACTGTGTGTCGAAAAAAACAAGTCGAATGCCTGTCTAAAACTTTGTGTGAGTGTCAGTTTTACGTGGACAAGCAGCACCGGCGTAAAGGGTGGCGCTGTAAGCAGTGTAAGGGCTTGATTGTTGGCAGCCACCTGTGTAGGCAGCCACCTGTGTTTTATGGACTGTATTAAAAAGACTGAATCATCAGAAGAGTACATTTTTGATGATTGAGTACATGCAGGAGACTGGATTGGACATACCCAGTTATATTTTTTGTTTTGTCCCTAAACCTGGAAAAATCCTGGGAATTTAAGGGCAACAAGTGTCTTTCTAACTTTATTAAGACCTGTATTGTCAATGTTCCGTGACTACTCATTCATAGCACACCATTCCAAAGGTTACAATGATTACTTTGTTATGAGACAGTTACTGAAGGAAAAGATGGGAGTAAAACTGATCACTCAGGGTAGTAAACTGATGTGTGTGTAAGTTAGGGCATTGGGCATTCATTTTATAGATTCTTTAAACTTCGTGCCTATGAAGCTTAGCAAGCTCCCGCAGGCTATGGGGTTTGAAGGGGCCAAAGAGTATTTCCCACATTTTAACACTCTAGAAAATCAAAATTGTGGGATCTATGCATGGAGCACTATAGTGTAGACAGTATGATGCCTGGGGAGAAAACAGTTTCTCAACTGGTATCGGATCCAGAAAGATGAGACTTTTGACTTTCAGAGAGAGCTCTCATATTACTGTCAACAGGATGTTAACACTTTGAGACAGGCTTGTATGGTATACCGAGAAGAGATTATGAAAATGACAGAGATGGGGGGGATATAGCAGAGAGAGGCCCTGGTAAATTCACCAAGATAAACCTGTATATCGATCCTTTCCAGTACATCACACTGGCCTCTGTCTGCATGGCGATGTACAGGTTTATGTTTTTGGAGCCTAGCACGATAGCCCTTCTCCCTCCAGACAATTACCACAGGCAGAAAAAGAGATATTAGAGTCCATCTATTCAGTGGCTGATGTGTATATCTCTCACAAAGAAAATACACAGAGACAGCATGCTTTACAGGGTGGGGAACTACAGGTAGGCCCCTACTTTTTATATGGTTATGCCGATATTGACAGGGTGCACACAGCCTTTGAGGTAACTGATGTTTTTTCCATGGCTGTGTCACCTGTTATTGTGAAAAAGCCCAGAACCCTATGACGGGAACAACTTTTGGGTTTCTATAGTATAAGACACAGCTCAAGACTGACTATCCAAAAAGTCAGGGTTTTGTAGTGAGGACTCTCTGGGAGCACGAGTGGGAGGTAATGCAAGAAACAGACAGGGATCTTGCAAATGTTTTAAACAATGCTCAGTTTTTGCCTCTCATGCCTAGGGATGCTTTTTTTGGGGAGAGGACAAATGCTATCACCCTTTATTACAAACCTAATCCCAGGGAAGAAATCCACTATTACGATTTTACCAGTCTGTACCCTTTTGTAAACAAAACCAAAGAATATCCTATTGGATACCCCGATATACTTTATGAAAACTTTGGACCCCTTGCAAATTATTTTGTAATTGCAAAAGTTAAAGTGCCCTCCCCATGAGGCCTCTTTTTTTTCCCCATTTACCCCTCAGAGTGGGTGGCAAGCTTATGTTCGCGCTGTGCCGAACTTGTGTGGAAACCGAGCAGCGGGAAACATACACCCACACTGATGAGGCGAGCACCATCCTAGGGACATGGTGCACAATGGAATTGAATGTGACCATAGCGAAGGGGTACACTGTGGCTAAAATGTATGAAATCTGGCATTTTAATGACAAATCTGACAAACTCTTTTTAGAGTACATAAAATTACACCTCCGTTAGAAACAAGAGGCTTCAGGGTATCCCAGCTGGTGCACAGATGAAGAAAAACAAATACATAAATGATTTCTATCAGAAAGAAAGCATATGTTTAGCCAACATGAGATCAGGTTGAACCCTCGCTAAGCGCCAAATTGCAAAACTGTTTTTAAATTTTCTGTGGAGTACATTCGGTCAAAGAACCAACCTAACAAAAACCAGCATTGTGAAACCCTGACGAACTCCTTCAGTTCCGGTTTTCCCCTAACTACAAGGTTTCATCCTGTGAGTTTATCGATGATGAAACAGCGTGCGTGTCTTGGAAACACACAAAAGACTGCTATTTGGTCTCTGGCAATATGAATATTTTCATTGCCTGTTTCACCACCACTTATGCCCGGTTAGAATGATATAATCTTCTAGACAGGTTGCAAGAGCAGTGGTATTTGTGAAAAAGGAGGGTGAATGGAATCCCCCTCTGCGGGATTATTTAGGGGCCCTCACAAGCAAGATCTCGCCAGATCAACACATCACCAAGTTTGTGTCAGCAGACCCAAAAACATATGGGTACAAGCTGGCAGGAGGAAAGGTGTATATGAAAGTCAAAGGGATTACCCTAAATGTAGCAAACTGTAAAAAAAATCAACTTTGACAGTTTGAAAAGCCTAGTCTTGAACTACAGCACAGCCCAAGCGGCAAGCAACCCAAATAAGAGAGGTGCATCAGTCCTCGATTGTAAGAAACACAAATCACTGGCAAATAGAAACAAAGACCCTTAAGAAAACACAGAAAGTTATTTACAACAAGAGCGTCCTAGGAGAAGGGTTTAAAACACTGCTCTATGGCTTTTGAAAGATGGATACGAGGTAGAAACACCCCTTCTCTGTAAGGCTCACAGGGCCTAGCAACTGCGGGAAAACTTACTTTATAAAAACTGTATTGGACAATGCTGAACAAATGTTGACACTGATGCCCGAGAACATTGTTTGGTGTTACAGCTGCTGGCAACCTCTGTATAAAGAACTGCTCTGTAAATATCCCTTTATAGATTTTGTGGAAGGTCTACCTGTTGCTTTGGACGATGACTGTTTGTTTCCTACCAATAAAGTGAATATGATTATTGTTGATGATCTGATGAACTCTGCTTGTGAAAGTGATGAAATTGAGAGAGCCTTTACCAAGTACATGCATCACAGGAACTTGAGCATTATGTATATCGTTCAGAACTTATTTTTGTCAGGGGAAAAGGAGCCGTATGATTAACCTAAATGCTAAGAACACAGTTATGTTAAAAAACCCTAGGGATAAACTACAAATTGCTATGCTCACTTGGCAAATGTACCCCGGCAAAGCTCAATTCTTTCTAGAAGCTTTTGAGTATGTTACCAAAAGACCTTATGGCTACCTGGTGGTGGATTTAAATGCCTCCACACCAGAAGCTTATTGACTAAGAACCGGTCTCTTCCCTCCAGACTGGCTGGTGGTTTATACTGGCCAGGAATAAAAAGAGATGATTTATCGGCAGACCCTTCTTAACAGCCGGGGGTTGCCAACTGAAAACCTATCTAGCTATGTGAAAAGAAACCTGGCTCTTTTAAAATTGCTGCAGGGATGATTCGCTAAGTAAAGGAAGTCTATACTGTGTTTGGCCTCTGACGATTTAGTAGCGGCCATCTCAGAAATAGCACTCAATACCTTAAAAGGAAACGTGCCTTTGATGCAGAATCAAGTGTGCGTGCTGAAAAAGAAATGCATGCTTATAAAAACATTATCTAATAAAAGATAATGAAGCATGTGGTGAAGCAGTCTGGGGGCCCTCTGTTAAGTTTTGCTATCCCTCTCATAACAGGGCTTTTGAATAACCAATAACAGAGTATGCAGAAAAAATGTACCTGGTGCCCAGCCACCAGCTGAAGCAATTAAGGGCTTCCCCTCCAGCGGAGGTAAATCTCAGAACAACCACAACTCGCTCACTGGATGCTGAAATGAAGTCTGTTCTTCGAAGGACTGACTTAGCTGAATACGAAAAGGCTAAACTCTACAGCGCTGTGCTTCAGAGGTACCTAACGTACATGAGGAAAAGTGATGCAGGTAAAAGGAAAATAAGTCTGTTTCTACCAGAACAGAGTGTGACCGCCAAGACTCCAAAAACAGCAAACATCTCAGACTCTGTGGTTTAGGAGGTGTTGGATAATGTGAATAAGCATTATAAGAAAAATGCCTCAGTTTTGCTAAATAAGCTGGGCCAGGATAAACTATCACTTCCTGGAATGATAAAGGTGCATTTGTGAACAAAGGCTTAGTGGTTAATGGTTCTAACCTGCTTAACTTAATCAGAGCCGTCACCCAGATGTGTCCTGTCCCTAGCAGACACATACCTAAAGGGTGGGATATGTTTATAAATGCCATGGCAGAACTAAACATCCCATCTTCCATCATGGGCAGTGCAGACGACAGAGATCTGTTGGAACACCTGAAGGCCTCAGCCGCTGACACTGGGATGGATCGAGAAACACTGACCCCTTTTTTGTCTTCTAAAAAACAAAAATTGGCTAAACTATCTTAATGGCTCAGTGTGTGAAGTTTGTCATGTTCTAAAAATAATAATTTTTAACTTGACCACGTTTTGCTTTAACTAAAACACTTCTATACATATTTTTTAAATGTCTTGGTATTTTTTTTCTGAATTGTTCATTGTTTTTAAGAACAAAGATTAAGAAAAACAAACATCAATTGCCTTTACAACTGTCACCTGGGGTGCTTTATTGAGCAACATGTATGAACATCATTGCAGAATACACATGTCTGAGTTTGCTGAAACATGTTTTGAGCAAGACTAGGCATGCCCAAGTACTTACATTTATTTTTTACAAAGTTCATCATCATCTGGTCATTTTGCATTAAGTCATTAGAATACATTTTTAAAATCTGGTCAAAAAATAAACCTTTTCTATGGTAATGCAAGAAAAACACACAGTGATAGCCGCAGGCGACAGAGTGGGGGTGTTGTAATTGGCTAGTGTGAAATACAATGTCGATGGCATTTTTGTTTAAAAATTTCATAATGCTTCTAGGAAACAATACACTGTTCGGGGGATGCCCGTATGAGTCAAAAAACTCTCTACGGTTACGCTCTGCCAGATACATCAACCAGGTGAACACTACCTTGCCTTGCGAGGGTGCGTGTTGACCACCAAACCTAGGGATCTCTGAGAGAACCTGTCACCAGGGAACCAATTGCAAGGGAACAAGTCCACGAAATTCTCTTTTATATAAGGGTCTGTTGATAAGACACGTGAGAGCTGCACAGTGTCCATCTTCACATATAATCAAAGAGAACGTTTCTCCTCTGATTTATCTCTTTAACATTGTCAAAAACCACATACACGATCATATTGACAGTGACCATCAAAGCCTTCCCAAAGCATATTTCTGCTCTGAGGTTCCCTGTTTTAATCAGTGAATAGTGGTTGGTGCATGCCTGGTCAGGAGAGAGATCGAAGGCAAACAAGATGTAACCCTGTGCAAACTCCTCACGGTCAATTAACAGAGAATGATCTTTCATGTGTTTGCCTGCTGTCTGTACCAGATTCATGTATTCTCTCATACAGCGTCCAGCCTCAAAGACTGGTTGCAGAGGTTGGGTTGGTATCTGTTCACCATCCACATAACAGGGCCACAAAATTAATACCTTAATATTTAAAATGAAAGGGTTTTAGTGTAACTTCCACTAAAGGTGTCATTATCCACAAACCCTAGGACAAGTATTTTGGGTAACTGTCCCAAGAACAAGTTCTCTTGGTTACTGACCCTGCTGCTTGAGGGGATGCTAAACACTTTCATTCCTACACAGTCCACAGGGTATTTAGCGTTAGCGGTAAGCAGGGGCCATATGCACTTTCTTAGCAAGGAGGGATGCTGATACAATTCGCAGTTTAAAGCCCTCAGCTGCATCACCTATTAAACAGAAGGCCTCTTTACTGCGTGTCAATTTAATTTTCACATCTACTCTGTTCAACAAAAGTTTTTCTTGAAAAAACAGGTTGCTGTGTAGATGATGCAGCAAATCTACTGTCCTGCTCTGGGCCGTCAGCCTTGCACCCCTCACAAATCCTAGATTCTCGCCATCCAGCTCTGTTTTTTCATGTTGTCCAGGAGTGTCTTTGTTAAAACAGACCAGTGGAAAATTGTGTAGCTAGTGTGTCATCGCTGTAATTGAGAACCGATTCGCTAAAGGCCCTGAAAGGGTAACAGTTGTTGCTTTGGCTTACTACGTGGTCTCCCAACGTAATGTCCAACTGACTGAGAATAGAGGCCGCTGGGTAATTCACCAGGCCTACCGCAGCATCCCTGGGAAGTGCAGTTCCGTCTCCTTTTACTATCTTGCAACAAAGGTACAGTAGTGGATTGTTGAAATCCATGTAATCTATTCCATTCCCTGCTATAAAAAAGTTGATGTGGGCAGTCTCCATCACGGCTGACAGATGCAGCACCTCGATGTAGATGTTTTTCTCAATGCTGGTCTGTCTCAGGGCAATCTGAAACAAGTCTAGTCGGATTTGGTGCATTCTTCCAACCCACAGTGAATGAAAGCCATGTTAATTAAAATATATCTCTTCTACCAGGTACAGAGTGTGTCCTCTTTTGCCCTGGCTTCCTCTTGGACTTTTGCTTATGGTTGGTCCTGCGTGTCAAAGCTCTTCTTTTAAAGGGTTTCGGGTTCCTGTGTATCGCAGATATGATGCATTTCTCTTTCTCTTCCTCCTTTTAATATACATCAGCCCTGACCCCTCCTGTGCAGCTGGATTCCCCCCTTCTCCAGGACAGCATGGGAAACGTGGACTACCAAATCTCTGGCTACATTTTGAGCGTCTATTTTTACATGGGGTTTAATAATCTCTAGCCCTCTTCGCAAAAATGGTACAGCTTTTCGAAAAATGCTACGGAATATTTCACCCATGCCGGCCCCGTATATCACAGGGGCTCCATGATATCCAGGAAGGGCGTATCCAGACTGGTCTTTGTAATAGTTTCTGTAGGCTTTGGGGGTCACCGTAATTTTTTATGATCACCTAATAGTGTTTTGCTTTTTAGAAACCTCTCTCTTTCTGGGAACGCAGGTGCAGCTTCATAATCACCTTGCCAAAGCAAAATGAGACGGTCCTGTTCTGCTCTGTCTTTATTTCAGTGGCGATGGTGTCAATGTGGTGATGACTGATAGGTATGTAATGAGGCTTATCGTAGGTGATGGTAACAAACTCATTGTTATTTTCTCTGACAGAGACGCAGCGTAACAGGGGGACAGGAAAGTCCCCCACAAACTGGTGTTCTACAATATCCGTGTATAGATACAAGGAGTTGAAACCCCCTGTGATGTCTGCTGAGAAGGGGCTCTTCTGGACACTACACCCGGGACACAAACCCAGAATGTTAGCTATTTCCCCGATGGTAGAAAACGTAGAAGCAACATCGGTGATTTAAGTCTAAATTTTCTACCCACCGGGTCATAATTCACGATCACATCAGGTGGCCCAGAATCACGTACCACAATGCTGTTCATATGTTCCAATAATTCGGATATAGATGAGTAATAATCTCGTTGTAGGATATAACTCCATCATTTATCTCCAAAGATGATTTGGAAAGGGGTGTCCTCAGTAATATTGTTCCAGCTGTGTGGGTATTGTATTTCCACTAGTACCACTTCCCAGGCACCCAGGAGATCCAAGGGCTTTATTAGTTGTATCGTAAAGTCCGAGCTGGTGTTTTGAGGAAAAACCCCTGAGCTGGCATTGCTGGGCAAAGTGATGTAAAAGCCACCGTCCCCCATTTCTCTCTCTTTCTCCCCTTGCAGGAGGGATTGTTTTCATTCACGCTTAAATGTTAGAGTTGAGAAGCTTCTAGCCAACTGTTAAATTTGTTGGGCTCCCCCAACCATTTCACCAGTAGCTGCTTTTTACTCCCTTTCCCTTTCTCTGCTAGAACTTTTTCAATCATGAAAATCCTGTCTTGTTTGGGGTTCACCTTTTGTAATTCTTCAGGATAAAAAGACCCCATTACTGTCTCCCCCTGGTAATCTTTTAACCAGTAGATGGGTGTGTCACTCCTGGTTAAGGCTTCATCCACTATGAATATCTCATCGGTAAACGTTTGTTCATAACCTTTTTTAAAAGCACCTTTGGTTTTAGAAAGTTTCATATGGTCATCTTTTCTAAGAGGCCAACAGCCTGTTTTATTTTAAAATTGTGTCCATGAACAGTGTTCCAGACCTCCAGAGAATTCACTGGGTTCACAGCATCAGGTCTGGTACCTATAATTCTGTGAAAGCTCCAGTTATAACTCTTTATAAACTCAGGTAACACGTCAACGTAGCGAAAGGTATTGTGGGCTGTAAAATATCTCCACATCCTAGATTTCAAAGTTCTGTTAAATTGCGCCACCACCCCAGCTTTGACTTCATTGTTAGTAACAAAATGGTGGACACCATGCTGTTTTAACAATCTACTTAAAGGTTTGTTTAAAAAAAAAATTTCCCTGATTAGTTTGTAATTTTTGTGACATGCAACCTTCACTGAAAATAGCTTTAAAGGCCTTGGTTACCTCCTTGCCCGTCTTGTCTTTTAGGCCTAAGGCCCAGGCATATTTTGATAGAATGTCTATCACTGTTAAAACATACTTAAAACCACTGTTGTGTTTGGAGAACTGGTGCCTATCCACCAAATCTGCTTGCCATCGTGCATCTACGTCTGAAACAATGTTCATATTTCTTTTAAAATGAAAGATTGTGCAAAGAGTAAACGTCTTCTATTCAAAGTTTTTGACTGCTTGAAACAGAGGGTGCACCCCACCAAAGCTGCCAACTTGCCTGGGGGTGTGTCAGGGGTAGTCCACCCCCCCTCCCTCTTAGCCCCGAAAGATTGTGGGGCCCGCGTTAAGTTCACGGAGGGGCCGTCCCCGGCCCTCTGGTCGTTTGCTCTAGGCCTATAGGGTGTAGTAGGGTTCTCCTATATCGGGGTGGCCCCAATATGATTAGAACCCCCCTTCCTATGCCCTGGGGCCCGCCAAGTTCCCAGTCCCTGTTCCCCCAAAGTCTAGCTCCCGCCAGTCCGTGAGTCCTGCCGTGGTCGGATTGCCTCCCACCTCTCGGGCGTGATGGAGGGATGTCCTGGACCTCCCGTACTCCCAGGCATCTTCACTTCCCCAGGGTCCAAGTGTTACACTGTCCGGCACCGTGGGATCCCTTTTTTCTCCACGGGGCCAATCGCCATCACAGCCTGGCACTCTGCTAGGGGAAGGGGGCTAGATACCACCTCCGGTCGTAGGGTCTTTCTGGCCTGCAGGCGGCTTCTGCTTGCCTCCAGGCTGGTATCTTTTCACTGCGCCTCCACGGTCTGGGGTCCCACTAGTCCGGGCTCGGGCTCCCCGTCTCCTCTGGTGTTCACCATCAGCACGCCGGCTGTTTGTCGGGGTGCAGCGCTGGTTGGCTTAGGCCTCTGGACCTCCCAAAGCCCCCTGGTAGCCTGCCTTTCTTCCTCCTCTCTGACCTCCTTTATCAGTTGGGAGTACGCAGGGGGGTGTTCCAGTCGTTCTCTTAGCCGGAGGTGTAGTAGAATCGGGCTGTAATATGGAGTTCCTCTTACAATTTGAGCCAATCTGGTCTGGTCCATCTGCTCAGCAGTCATGGCTCCCCTAATGACAGCTCTCTGCAGCAACTTCTCCAACCTCTGTACATAGGCTGAGAGCTTCTCTCCTCGGTGCTGCTTAGCATTGAGAAAGTTACAGAAACTGTCTTCAGGACCCTCCTTTTAGCTGGCTGACAAGCAAGCAGCAGTTCAGCCCCTGCTTACATCCTCCCCCCAGTCAATTCACAGTAACACATTTAATACAAGTTTTATTAATCACCTGGATTAACACACCCTTTTACAGCTGTCTGCAAAATGGGTGCCATGACACCCCCAGCACCATCGCTAAGAGAGAGTCCACGTTGATATATTCTTCCATTTTGTCCTTTTGTTCTTGAGATCGGTCTGTCAGACATGAACAAAAACAGCTGACACAAGATAGATTTACTCCCACAGGACTACCGACGTGCAATTTCTCAAAGGCCTCTAGAAAGGCATTGTCGAGCTGTCGAGATATTGCCAGAAAGAAATAACAAGACCCTCTGGTCATTTTTTTTATTTTTAGGTTTACAAAATCCCGGCTGGTCCTAACCCTCATTATTTCTCAACCTCGATCATTCATTTACCTGTTTGACTTCTTTTCCATTCACCTGTCCGACTCCTGGGAGCTGTGGGCACCTTCCTCCTCCAGGCCGTCTAGCTCATCGGGCTGCCACCTGAATGGTTGGGTTTGGAGGTCAGATGCTAGTGTATCCAATAGCAGTGGGGGTAAATGGCACCTGTTCGCTTTTCCCTCCTCCTCCTCAGAACTGTTGCTGATGTGGTGCTTTCTCCTCATGTGGTGGAGGGCCCTCGGCACCAAAACAAAGTCTGAACTTCTGGAAGGGGGTGGTGAAGGAGTCCATGTTTCCGCTCAGCGTTTGCATGTGCTCTTGGAACAAGATGGCCTCTTTTGTGTGCGCAAGAACTTCTGGGGAAGCACTATGCTCTGATTGGGAGAGGGTGGCAGGGGAAGCTCTTAGATAGGTCACTTAATCCACTTCTGGGTGGGTAAACTGGTCCCAGAACTGCCCCCTGATCGGTCAAAGTGGTTTGCGGGGTGGTCCAACAGGGAAAAATCCCTTCTTGATTGGTAGAGGGTGGTGGTATGAGTTCTTAGAGGCATCACATGACACTCTTTACTGCCAGTCATGTGTTCCTCTTGACCCCGGATGTACTACCCCCAAGGGCGGGTCTTCTGGTGATGGGCAGGGCTTAAAGCAGTGGTCTCCAACCTTTTTACACCCAAGATTGCTTTTTAAATCTCAGAACAGGCGACGATCTACCACCCCGCCCCTTCCTTGAAGCCCTGCCCCTTCCTTGAAGCCCCACCCTCTCTATTCTCATCCTGTCCATTACTTGCTATCCCCAGCCCTTACTTACACACTCTGATAAACAGTTTGTTTTTAAATTATGCGATACAAAAAATTAAAATCTCGTGTTTATAGTTATGAAATAAATGGTCTGTTTTTATTCATGCTATTTAAATCTAAAATGAAACATTTATAATTGTACATTTTGTGGGGACAGAGTTCTGTGGCTGGGGAGAGGGGAGAGGGAACAGGGTGCTGGGAGGGCAGAGGACAGGGTTCTGTAGCAGGGGACAGAGTGCCAGTAGGGACAGGTTTCTGCAGCTGGGGACAGGGTGCCAGTGGGGACAGGAGTGGGGACAGCATTCGGGGAGTGGGGACAGGAATAGGGACAGAGTTCTGTAGCTGGGGACAGGAGAGTGGGGACAGAGTTCTGTAGCTGGGGACAGGGGAGTGGGAACAGAGTTCGGGGAGTGGGGACAGGAATGGGGACCGAGTTCTGTGGCTGGGGCCAGAGGAGTGGGGATAGCGTTCTATAGCTGGGGACGGTGGAGTGGGGACAGGAGTGGAGACAGCATTCTGTAGCTGGGGTCAGAGTTCTGTGGGTAGGGACAGGGGAGTGGAGACAGCGTTCTGTGGCTGGGGAGTGGGGTGCCAGTGGAGGCAGAGAGTCCCCTGCATCTGCCTCGTCCCAGGATTCTCCACCCCCCCGGGAAACCAGCACATGCCTGCCCTGGGGCCGACCCCCCCCTGCATGCAGGGAAGCCCCACGCGTGCGCGCCTGCCCAGGGGGCCGACCCCCCCACCCGCGCAGGGAAACCCCGCGCGCGCACGCATGCCTCGGGGCCAACCCCCCTGGCAGGGAAGCCCCGCGCGCGTGCGCCTGCACAGAGGGCCGACCCGCCCACCCACGCAGGGAAGCCCCGCGCGCGCTTGTCCCAGCACCAACCCTCCCCGCCCTGTGCCGGGAAGCCCCCTGCGTGCCTCCCACGGGGCTAACTCACCCCGCCTGTGCGGTGCAGGGAGCCAGTGCTCCCTCCCGCAGTACACCTGGCAGAGCAGCTAGCGCACTTCTGGATTCGCCGGAAGTGGTGCTAAGCTGGGAGACTTCTGAAGCCGACACTACCTCCGTTTTCTCTTGAGCTAAGTAGTGGGGCTTTTGGAGGGTGGGAGGGAAATGGGGGCGGGGCAGACAGGACGCCTCGCGAGCGACTGGTCAAGGCCTCGCAAGCGACCAGTAGATCGCGATTGACCTGTTGGTGACCACAGGCTTAAAGAGGTCTAATGTTTGATTAGTGGTAGAACCCTCATACTACTGACCTCAGGTGGTCACTGAATCCAACCCCTTGCCCAAAGCAGCACCAATTCCAATGAAATCATTATAGCTATGGCTCTGTCAAGCCAGAACTTAAAAACCTCTTGGGATGGAGATTCCACCACCTCCCTAGGTAACCCATTCCAGTGCTTCACCATTCTCCTAATAAAATAGTGTTTCCTAATATCCAACCTAGACTGCCCCCAATGTAACTTGAGACCACTGTTCCTCATTCTGTCATCTGTCACTACTGAGAATAGCCTTTCTCCATCCTTTTTGGAACCTCCCTTCAGGTAGCTAAAGGCTGCTATCAAATCCCCCCTCACTCTTCTGTTCTGCAGACTAAATAAACCCAAATCCCTCAGCCTTTCTTCGTAAGTAAAGTGCTACAACTTCTAATCATTTTGGTTGCCCTCCATTGGACATTCTCTAATGCATCCACATCCTTTATGTAATGGGAGCCAGAAATGAACATAATACTCCAGGGCTACGTCTAGACTGGCCACAAATTCCGGAAAAGGGATGAAAATCAGGTAAGTCAGCATAGGGAAATCCGCGGGGGATTTAAATATCCCCCGCGGATTTAAATAAACATGTCCGCTGCTTTTTTTCCGGCTTGGGGAAAAGCCGGAAAAAAAGCATCTAGACTGGCGCGATCCTCCGGAATAAAGCCCTTTTCCGGAGGATCTCTTATTCCTACTTGAAAGTACTTGAAATCTCTTTTCCGGAATTTGTGACCAGTCTAGACGTAGCCCAGATGTGGTCTCACCAGAGCCGAATAAAGGGGAATAATCACTTCTCTAGACCAGCTGGCAATGTTCCTCCTAATGCAACCTAATATGTCATTAGCCTTCTTGGTTACAAGGGCACACTGTTGACTCATATCCAGCTTCTCATCCACTGTAATCCCCAGGTAATTTTCTGCAGAACTTCTGATTAGCCAGTTGGTCTCCAGCCTGTAGCAGTGCTTGGGATTCTTCCATCTCAAGTGTAAGACACTGTACTTTTCCTTGTTGAACATCTTTTGGCCCAATCCTCCAATTTGCCTAGGTCACTCTGGACCTTATCCCTACCCTCCAAAACATGTATCTCTCCCCCATCTTAGTGTCAGCTACGAACTTGCTGAGGGTGCAATCCATCCCTTCATCCAGGTCATTAATAAAGACATTGAACCAAACCAGCCTGTAGTAAGTCAGTAACATGGAGTCAGCAGGCCTAAATAGAGGCCTGTAATATGAAAACAGCAACAGGCCAGTAATCTAGTGAGCAAGACTTTGGTTCAGTAACACAGGAGCCAAGAAAGAGGCCCTACTGATAACTGTGTATTTGTATAAGTTAGGTCGAGCATGGAAGGACACAGGGAGGCACTGGGTACAGACTGTAAGCCAAAAGGGAGTAGCGGAACATCTTAATAAGAAATGTCTTGGTACAAAGACTCCCCAAAAACTAATGCACATACCGACCTAGGTTTAGGACCAGGTCGGAATTGACAACATGAAGGATAGTAAGTAAGCCCCCCTTCCATAAGGTAAGGGGTGGTAACTAGGCAACAGAGGATGGCAACCAGGTACGTAAATAAGTGATGTACGTTGCAGGAGGAATAATGGTAGTTTGAATTAGGAGCTTTAATTCAAACTACCTAGTCCGTGCCGTGTGTAGCCACGGGCAGGTAGTTCGAACTACGGGCATTTAAAAATGGCGCCCACCCGGGAACATGCAAATGAAGCCCTGGATTTCATTTGCAAGTTCAAATGCCTACAGGCAGTGTAGACATACCCTGATATATGGCAATAGGCCTGCCCGGTGTTGGCACCTTGTCAACGTGGGCCATAGTGCCTAGTGGTGTAACATTGTACTGATCTCTGTTACCAACTGGTAGAGCTTCACATTTGACAATAAACCTGCTCAATTGATTTCAAACCTTGCCTGCATCTGTTGTTTCTGGGGCCTCTCAGAGATCTCTTGTGTTGACCCAAGTGCACGGAGAGTCTAACACTCTAGATAAAGGGAGTACCGATTGTTACGCACGCAGCCAAAGGTTTATCATCACCGATGGAGTAGAGGTCCTGTCAGGAGCGCGCCAGGACAACCCTGACCAGACGATGCTGACACTGACAGTTCAGACCACCGAAGGTACCGTAGTACAGAACACGGAGGTACGACACGGCCCTAGAACCGACCCTTGGGGCACTCTGCTTGATACCAAACGCTAACCAGACATTGAGCCATTGATCACTACCTGTTGAGCCCCACAATCTAGCCAGCTTTCCATCCACCTCATAGTCCATTCATCCAATCTATACTTACTTAAATTGAATAGCGTGGAAGACCATATCAAAAGCTTTGCTAAAGTCAAGATATAGCACATCCACTGCCTTTCCCATATCCACAGAATCAGTTACCATGTCACAGAAGGCAGTCAGGTCAGTCAAGCATGTCTTGTCCTTTGTGAATCCATGTTGACTATTCCTGATCACATTCCCTTCTTCCAAGTACTTCAAAATGGATTCCTTGAGGATCTTCTCTATGATTTTTCTGGGGACTGACGTGAGGTTGACTGGTCTGTTCCCTGGATTGTCCTTTTTCCCTTTTTAAAAGATGGACACTACATTTGCCTTTTTCCAATCATCCGGGACCTCCCCAATCACCACGTGTTTTCAAAGATAATGGGCAAAGGCTTTGCAGTCACATCAGCAAACTCCCTCAGCACCTTTGGGTGCATTAGGGCATGTCTAAACTACATGGCTCTGTTGACGGAGCCATGTAGATTTGTTGTTTTGGCAAAGTCAAATGAAGCCGCGATTTAAATGATCACGGCTTCATTTAAATTTACATGGCTGCCGTGCTGAGCCGACAAACAGCTGATCAGCTGTTTGTCCGCTCAGTGCGCTAGTCTGGACGCTCCCCTGCCGACATCAAAGCCCTTTGTCACAGCCCCGGTAAACCTCATCCCACGAGGAATAACGGGGCTGCCGACAAAGGGCTTTGATGTCGGCAGGGGAGCGTCCAGACTAGCGTGCTGAGCGGACAAACAGCTGATCAGCTGTTTGTTGGCTCAGCGCAGCAGCCATGTAAATTTAAATGAAGCCGCAATCATTTAAATCGCAGCTTCATTTGACTTTGCCTATGTGTCTAATCTACATGCCTCTGACGACAGAGGCATGTAGTATTGACACAGCCTTAGATCTGGTCCCATGGGTTTGTGTATGTCCAACTTTTCTAAATAGTTCTTAACCTGTTCTTTCTCCACCAGAGGCTGCCCATCTCTTTCCCACATTGGGCTGTCTAGTGCAGTAGTCTGGGAGCTGACCTTGTCTGTGAAGACAGAGGCAAAGAAAGCATTGAGTACTTCAGCTTTTCCCACATCATCTGTCACTAGGTTACCTCCCCCATCCAGTAAGGGTCCCACACCTTTCCTGACTACCCTCTTATTGCTAACATGCCTGTAGAAACCTTTCCTGTTACCCTTCATGTCCCTTGCTATCTGCAATTCCAATTGCACTTTAGCCTTCCTGATTACACCCCTGCATGCTTGAGCAATATACATATACTCCTGCCTAGTCATCTATCCTGCCTAGTCACCTATCCATGATTAAAAAATAATCACAATTAATGGCACTATTCATCACACTTAAGATAATATCATTTATTTAAATAATTCGGATATTTTATATGTTTCCAAATATGTTGATTTCAATTACAACATAAAATACAAAGTGTACAGTGCTTACTTTATTTTTATTGCAAATATATGCACTGTAAAAAATAGTATATTTCAGTTCACCTGATACAAGTACAGGCAGTCCCCGGGTTACATGGATCCGACTTACATCAGATCCCTACTTACAAACGGGGTGAGGTAACCCTGCGCTAGCTGCTTCCCCCCAGCAGACCAGGGAGACGTGAAGCTAGCGCCCCCCTCCCCAGCAGATCAGGGAGATGCGGCTTTTCTCAGCAGACACCTCAGCTTGAGAATAAAGGACTGAGGGAAGTGACGTGTGGGAGAATAAAACTGAGCTCTGGAGAAATGTTGGGCTAGAGTTTCCCCTACAATATGTACCAGTTCCGACTTGCATACAAATTCAACTTAAGAACAAACCTACAGTTCCTATCTTGTACGTAACCTGGGGACTGCCTGTACTGCAATGCAATCTCTATAATAAAAGTTCAAAATAGAAATGAAGAATTAAGTGCAAAAATTAAATGCATTAAAAAGTAAAACAGTGTAAAACTTTGGAACCGTAAGTCCACTCCATCCTACTTCTTGTTCAGCCTATTGCTCTGACAAACAAGGTTGGCTACAATTTGAAGGAGATAATGCTGCTCCCTTCTTGTTTGCAATGTCATCTGAAATTTAGAACAGATGTTCACATGTACTTTTGTAGTTGGCATCGCAAAATATTTATCAACCAGATGCACTAAAGATTCCTATGTCCTTTCATTCTTCAACCACTATTCCATAAGGTATGTGCCTACCATGCTTATGGTAGGTTCTGCTTGATTACAATCCAAAGCAAAGCATGTTCATTTTCATCATCTGGGTCAGATGCCACCAGCAGAAGATTGCTTTTCTTTTTTTGGTAGTTTGGGTTGTGTAGTTTCTACATAAGAGTGTTGTTCTTTCAAGACTTTTGAAAGCATGCTCTACATCGCATCCCTCACAGATTTTGGAAGGCACTTCAGATTCTTAAACTTTAGGTCAAGTGCAGCAGCTATTTTGAGAAATTTCACATTGGTAAATTTTTGCATTTTGTCAAATCTGCTCTGAAAGTGTTCTTAAAATGAACACTGAGTCATCATCCGACACTGTGTGATATATATGGCAGAATGCAGGTAAAACACAATAGGAGACATGAAACTCCCCCCTGTGGAGTTCAGTCACAAATTTAATTAATGCATTTTTTAATGAGCATCATCATGGAAACATGGTCTCTGGAATGTGGCTGAAGCATGAAGGAACATATAATTGTTTAGCATATCTGGTACATGTATGTACCTCGCAATGCTGGTTACTAAGCCAGTGTGGAGTGGCTTAGTTTCTATAAACTAGCTCTGCACCAATCTACAATATCATTTACTCATTCTCTGTGGAATCTGCCTCTCCTATTCAGACTATCCATTATGCCAAATATCAGGGTCTTAACTTTTCGCTTGTCGTTCATTCTGCAGATATGCCCGAATAGCTGTAACTTCCGTTGTATAACCTTCTGCAGTAGGTTCTCTTTCAACTGTATCTTCCTATATAATTCCTCATTGGTGATCTTCTGTTTCCATCCTATTCTCAGGATCTTTCTATAATGACTCCTCTTGAATGCCAATATCCTTCTCTTCGAATCTTTCATTATCACCCATGTCTCACATCCATACAACATGCTGCTAAATACACACGTTTTCAATTAGCTTCATTCCTAAGCTAATCGCTTTACTTTTCCAGATTTTATCCATTGCCTTCAAACTCACTCTTGCTTTCACTATTCTAGTTGCTATTTACTTCTTACAGTCTAGATCATACGTCATGTTGCTCCCCAAATAAGTAAACTTCTCTACGTTCTCTAGTTCAATCCCATCTACACTGATCTTCCTTCCTATTTTCTTACCTCCAAATATCATTGTCTTTGTTTTATCAATATTCATAATATTCATACCACTTCCCTTCCTCATTTAGCACCTGCACCATTCTCGCTAACTTCTCTTCATCTTCCTCGATGATAACTATATCATCCGCGAACCTCAAGTTGTTAATTCTCATCCTGTGCATCGATATCCCTTCTACCTCTTCCTTGATCTTGTGCATCACTCTCTCTAGGTGTGTGATGAAGATACTCAGCGATATCGGATCTCCTTGTCTCGTACCTCTACCCATTCTAAACCAACTTCCCAACTCTCTGCATGTTCTCACCTCTACCTCCGCATTATCATTGATATCCTTCAACAACCAAATAAGTGATAAGATAAGATATCATCTGCTATCCACACTGTACGACTCCAATACAGCCCAAGTCACTTTCTGATCTATCCTATCAAATGTCTTCTGAAAATCGAGAAAGCAATTGTAGATGTTCTTATTCTTTCTCCGCGCTTTTTCCGCTATCAATCTTAGGGCATGTCTAGAATACATGGTTCCACTGACAGGGCCACGTAGATGAGTTTACTAGACATAGGAAAATGAAGCAGCGATTTAAATAATCACCACTTCATTTACATAAAAATGGCCACCGCACTGTGCCGATCCGCTGTTTGGCAGCACAGCGAGGCAGTCTGGACGTGCCACGGTTGACAGGGGAAGCCTTTGTTGACTGCTCTGGTATGCCTCGTGAAATGAGGTTTACCGGAGCGGTCGACAAAGGCTTCCCTTGTTGACTGCGGCACGTCCAGACTGCCCCGCTGTTCTGCCAAACAGCTGATCGGCACAGCGCGGTGGCCATTTTGATGTAAATGAAGCGCCGATTATTTAAATTGCTGCTTCATTTTCCTATGTCTAGTAAACTCATCTACGTGGCTCCGTCGATGGAGCCATGTTGTCTAGACATACTCTTAGTGCCCATATCTGCTGTATGGTACTTCTATCTTTCCTGAATCCCTCTTGCTCATCTGCTAGATGTTCTTCTATCTGCAACTTTGATTCTCTCTCTGCATTGATCGCTGGATCAGGTAATCCCCAACACCACAAGCCACTCCAATATAGCTTTCTAGACACAATCATTTCTTGTGTTATTGCTAAAGTCAAATGTCTTGCTCACCTTATTCTGGAGATTAACCAGAATCCAGGTGAGTACCTCTGACTAACTAGCAACCTGCTTGATGCAGGACTTCTTCTTAGTGCTGGCCATAGACAATGTATCTGAGGGTTAACTGGATTTCCAATTGAGCACTCCATGTAGAAGTGAAGGGTTAAATACTGAGCAACTTTATTTGAACCAGGAGGTTGGTTCCATTTCCTAGAAATTGAGGGGGAAGTTTTGGGATGTAAGGGCTGGAAAACTCAGCCCAGAAGATTGTGGGATAGTTTTGGTTGATTAACCAGACATGAATCTGGTGACCTAGGCTAGAATGACATCCACACTGTAAAATTCCTGAGCTTGGGCCCAACTCACAGTAGGACTTGGTCATGGATCCAGACCCCAACAGGATGAGTCACACTAGTTTGGTCTGAGCCTGGGTTTATTATGAAGTACAGACATACCCATGTGGGGAGAGATGATCTTTTCTAAAAGGTGAGCAAGCTGGTTTAACAACATCTCTTGCATATGTCCACCCTGTTCTGCTTGGATCAATTAAAGTGACTTTTTAAATTATTATGTCTTTAATTTGATTGTCAATTAGCTTAGGCTATTTAACACAATTTTATATTCTAATAAAGATGCTTGTAATAAGAGGTCTGGCCCCTTTAAAAGGGAAAAAGGACCCAATTCCCTATGATTAATTAGCTGCCTCCCAGCAAGGACTTTGGTTTGCTTGGTTCCTCCTTACCAACTGAAGAAGCTATTAGTCCCAGATGGAGAGGCATCAGGGCTACGTCTACACTGGCCCCTCTTCCGGAAGGGGCATGTAAATTTCACGAGTCGTCGTAGGGAAATCCGCGGGGGATTTAAATATCCCCCGCGGCATTTAAATAAAAATGTCCGCCGCTTTTTTCCGGCTTTTAAAAAAGCCGGAAAAGAGCGTCTAGACTGGCCCCGATCCTCCGGAAAAAGTGCCCTTTTCCGGAGGCTCTTATTCCTACTTTGAAGGATCGGGGCCAGTCTAGACGCTCTTTTCCGGCTTTTTTAAAAGCCGGAAAAAAGCGGCAGACATTTTTATTTAAATGCCGCGGGGGATATTTAAATCCCCCGCGGATTTCCCTACGACGACTCGTGAAATTTACATGCCCCTTCCGGAAGAGGGGCCAGTGTAGACGTAGCCTAGGAGTCTGAAAAAGAGGAGTTGAGGCTAATAAGAGGAAGGAGTGGGGTAAAGATATTTTTGGCAGGCCTTTCCTGGATTAGAGAGGGTGATTGAGCTATATGAGAGAAGTGCAGATAGCAGTAGCTGGGGAGAGCTCTTATTTTTCCTCCTATGGAGGAAAGAAGTAGGAGAAAGCTTCTGGAAGTTTCCTATGAGGGTTGAGAGTTCACTGGCAAGGGAAGCAGGGAAGTGCTACTGACAGAATGTGAGGAGGGAAAGACTCAGGTGGGTTGCCCTGGAGCTTGCTCTTCTGCCCAAGCCACAGAATAGCTCTAAAACCCAGATTAGCTTTCCCAAGAGGAGTTATGGGGGGATGTATACCAAATGTGTGGGTTGTGGTTCCTTCCCAGTTTGGGGAAAGACCTTGCTTTAGATTTCTTCATTTCAGCTACGTCTATATTGATCTCTTCTTGCACAAATGCCTATGCAAATGAAGTGCAGATTAGCATATTGCCACACGTCATTTGCATAATTAATTAGGGGCCTGTTATAAGTTCCCCTGTGGGGTTCAAGTCCTCCCCACTTCCCCGAGCTGTAACTGTTTCTCTAAGCGACCGTTCGCCACTCCGTTTTCACAGTTCTCTCAGTTTGCTCATTATGTTGGGGCATACAATATGGTTGTAAGACCGCACGGCACGGGGACCACACTTCGAGTACTGGGGAAGGGGGTCCAGGCCTTCCCTCTCTCTGAACCACAGTCCAGGGCCCTAAGACAGGGATCTCGCTCCCTGCTCAGTGGAGGGGGCTGTAGCCCCTAAACTCTCCCACTCACGGGGCCCACGACCATGCCCTGGGCCACTTCTTCCCCGGTCCCATACTTAAATCTGATCCGCGGGGATGGGGTTGAAACTCACTGCTGTGGTTCTCTCTCCCGGGTCCTTGTGCGGCATGTTTTGGGCGCTAGTCTCTCCTTCTTTCTTGCCACTGCTTCCTCCCGGTCCCTCTACCTCTTCACCTTCCCCCCTCTCTCCGGCTTCCCCACGCCCTTTTAAACTTCCCACCATGGTGTCCGTGGCTGGCCCTCCCCCGGCGTCACCACCCCTGCTCTCCAGCTTCTCCCGGATGACGTCCTGGGTGACATCATCCACATGCGCCCATGGCGACGGGTGGCTTGCGTCCTCCACTCTGCTGCCTGCGCTCTCCTCAGCCACTTCCCAGCCGGGATTTTCCTGTGGGTCCCCATCCCCGCTCTGCACTCCTCCGGGCTCTCTGGCTCGGAGTTTGGGGCGGATTTCAGTGTGGGGAGGAGGTGCCCCGTCACAGGGCCATTTTTGCGCAAGAGGCTTTTGCACAAAAAGGAGCTGTGTAGATAGCTCCTTTTTGCACAAAACCCCCCTCTTGCATAAGAGCTGTTCTTTCTTATTTTTTCAGGAAGAATGGCTCTTGCACAAGAGGGGGGTTTTGTGCAAAAAGGAACCATCTACACAGCTCCTTTTTGTGCAAAAGCCTCTTGCGCAAAAACGGCCCATAATTAATTATGCAAATGAAGCATGGCAATATGCTAATCCACACTTCATTTGCATAGGCTTTTTTGCAAGAAGAGTACAGTATTGATGTAGCCTTCTTATTCTTCATCTGAGGAATGCACCTGTTCTATATGCAGAAGGGTAAGCTGCATGAGATAGGAGAAAGGTCTTGGTAGGCAGAAAACAATAGGAATAATGTGAGAACCCTCAAGGTGTGATGCCTGGACTCTTCTTTAAAGCTATTGTAGGGTGCCTTTAAGGTAAAAGAGCCCTCACCAGGAGCAGCTTTTGTTGTAATCTTTGTAAAGTAATTGGCAGATCCTGCAGGGTCATGTTCCTACCACAAGGTGGCATCAGGAGGCCTCTATCTAGGGCTGGAAGAGACCTCAGGTCATCCAGTCCAGCCCCCAGCCCAAAGTCCAGCCCCCTGCCCAAAGGGAGCTGAACCCTACAAACATTTGTTCTAGAAATGCATGTTTATATCTAGTCTCATATTGATAAATGTGTGAGACTGTCAATGCTTGAGCCTACAGTTGTATTAGCTGGGTCAAGTTGCAACCCACTGTCTTGTGTTTTAGCATCCTAGAAAAGCTCCAATATAAAAATTCTCAGTCGTTCTGTGGTTGACTTCCCCTGGGAGGCTTGACAGGGAAAGGCAAACTTTGTTGCATCGTGTATATGTTACACAAAGATCTACTTCATATTGTGTATAATACTGCAGAGTCATCTCACTCACTTTAAATGAAGTGAGCTCTAGATACTGCTCAAACCCTTATGGGGGGTTTTTTTGGGCAGGGGAGGGGAGGGAGAGGGAGGAGAGGGTTTAGGAAATTATCTGTAACTTTCTTTCAAGCCAAACATGGGAAAATGATAGCCTAGTAAAACTAGGTGAATATTCCTATTTTGTGGAACATGTAAAGCCAGTCTGATTTTGACTGACAGTGGCAGCCCTCCAAACAGATAGGGGAAGACTCTTGATGTAGGAATGTAATAGTGTAGTCAATTAACCAATTAACTGATAAGCAAAAGCTAATAGGTTAATGCTTTAGACTACATGCATTTCCCTCCCTGTCCCCCACCCCACTCGTAAACTTTTTAGTAGGCTGGACAGCAGCCTGGCTCACTCCTGGCTTCTGACTGGTCTGGGACATATCCTGCTGCGACTCTGTATTTAAAGTGTATTAGGAGCTGGGCAGGCAGGCAGCCCAGCTCAGTCCTGGCTCACACTGGATCCAGGACTTGCCCTCGCTATGGTTCTACATTTGAAGTGTATTTGGAGCCACATGGGCGGGCAGGTAGCCAAACTCACTTCTGGCTCACTCTGGGCCCGGAGCTTAGATGTCCCCTAGGCAGGAGCTGCCGCCACCCTGTGCTGCTGCTTCTTTATCAGAGGCAGCAGCACTGGGCAACAGTCTGCCAGGGGAGCTGGTTTTTAAACTGGCTCCCCTTGTGGACCAGCTCCTTCCTGGCACCTCATGCTGTTGACTCTGTATCAGAGGCAGCAGTGCGGCGTGACAGAGGGCTCCTCAGGAGTAAGGGCAGAGTGCACTGGCTGCTGGCCCTATCCCCCCCCCCCCCCCGGGACTATAGAATAGTGGATTGACTGATAAGAATTCATGAGGTTACCTGACTATTCAAATAACCAATATTTAACATCCCTATCTGCATGGTAATGAGTCAATATAAGGCTTTGGAAAATCAGTTCCTTGGAGGCAAGGGAATTCTAACTTGCAAAATGAACTAATTAATGCCCTGAACCTGAGCTGTAGCCAGCCGTTTGTGGTGTGGTTCAGGAAGATGTGGGGAGGGGGGTTAAAAAATGTACACCCAGCAGCCAGAGATAACTAGGATAAGAGAATGGAGGGAAACTGGGGGAAATATTCTGCTGGTTAAAATGTCTTTAGGGATTCTTTATGTCGCTGTCAAAGCTTATACTATTCAAATATATCTCTGCATTTTAACTGAGCGGATATTTAACCAGATAATATAAATCAACCTTTTAACATTTTAGTAAAGAAAACCCAGAATTATTACTAAATAGGAGGCAGAGCCTCAGCTACTGTAAATGGAGGTACCTTTGTTGAGTTCAGCTGGGGATCATCTGGCTTTGTGACTACTATTCTGGAAATCACTCACCCAAGAATCAGAGCCCTTAACGTCTAGATCCTAGTTTCTCCATTTGTAAAAGGAGGCACTAACTCTTAATTCCATCAGATGAGTGTTGTGGGGCTCAATGTTCCTAAAGCACTTTCATATACTTTGCACTTCATTACTATTTTTCTTCTGAGCCTCTATCGTGGCTGGCTAGAGTCATGCCTTAGGCATCTCTACACTTCAAAGCAAATTCAGCTGAAATCGATGTGTTTGGAATTTAAGTCTTGGGAGACTCTGCGTTTCCCATCATTTTACCCTAAACTGTGGAGTGAACCAGGTGTGCTTGGAACTTGGCGCTGACCACAGCTGTACAGGTTAAAGGGCCACGCTAGTAGCTACTGTTAGGACTTCCCTTCCATTGGTGTTGGCTCTGCATGCCAGGCTGGCCTCTGAGAGCGCCGTGTTGTTGGGCCCCGCTGAGGGTGATGCAGCACAGGCGTTGCCTGTCTCCTCCAGCTCCCTGGCGCTAGCTCAGCTGAGCATTGGATGGGCGCTGCGGAGATTGAGCTCAGCAGAGGGCGCTGCCGGACTGGTCGTGGTGGCGGCCGAAGCGGTGGCGGCAGCCGCAGGGATGCGGTGGGAGGTGGGTGGCTGTCGATAGAAGCTGCTGCTGCTGCAAAGCCGGCGAGGTCCCCGCGGAGAACATGAGGTGCTCAGAGCGGGCAGAGAGTGGAGCCCGAGCACTTAGCTGCGCGCAGCTCTAATCAAAGCCTCCGCGCTGGACAACAGGAGACATGACTATGGCCGGGGGCAGGAGGGGGCTGGTGGCGCCACAGAACACCTTCCTGGAGAACATTGTGCGAAGATCTAACGGTAAGGAGAGGGCCGCGTTAGCCCGCGCGTACCGTACCGGGAGCTGCCTTGGCAGCCGCTCCCCAGTGGCGATCCGCAATGCTGAGCTTCGGGCTCGTAGGGGGCAGTGGCAGAGAACACACAGAAAGTCTTTTCTGCAGCCGCTCTCCCGCCAGGGGCTGCCCCATTGGCTCTGAACCACCCGTGCTCGGAGTGGATTGAATGGAGCGGTTTGCTCAGATGCCTATGGTGGCAGAAGCCCGCATGCGATGCCTTTGCAAAGTCTTGCAGAAAGTAGAGGGAGAATCTGATCAGACCATCCAGGGATGGGGGAGAGGCGGGAAGGAAGCCAAGGCTCCGTGGCATGCGCTGATGTAAAGCACCGAGGATGCGGATCTGCAGCCGGGCTCGAGAATCTGCTGTAGAGGGTTGGAGGGAGCTCGTGCATGCTCTACAGCTGCCTGGATGCGGTCCCAATGAAGCAGTCAGGCTGAGACCCAGCACCCGCTCCTGGCAGCTGGGACTGCACCTTCCCCCTCCCCAAGCCTCGCTCACATCACTGTGGTGCCCTCCTGGCTCCGGCTGCATCCTTCTTTCCTCTGGCACGACGTGCTGCTCCGGGGCCAAGCGGGCCAAAGTGCCTGTCTCGGCAGAGCCGCTACTGTTGTTCGGTAGTTGGCTATCGCCTTAGTTTTATTTGCTTTCCAGGGGATCTCTCTGCTGCCTGTTTAGTTCTCTTCCAAGTGGCTATGGGGCTGATAAGAGTTCGGATGTAGTGGAATTAGAGGCGATCCCTGTATCTCTGTGTGTAAGGAGGGCGGTGTATTTCTTACGCCTTCCTTCCCTTACTCTCAGCAATGTATGGAGTATAACCTCCTATGCCAAGCATCAAACACCCTTGTCCACAAGATCTAAATAGCTGCCTGTCACTTCTGGAATAGTTATGGGTGAATAGGTGTCTGTATATGGCTTAAATTGAATACTGAAAACGTTATAGACCTGTAGCCAAATGTCAAAACCATCAGCCATCTATGAGCCTGATCCTGCTGAATTTACTCATTCAAGTGCTTTACACTCACCCAAGGAATTTCAAAGACTTCAAGGGAATACAGGCTATGTAATAATTCATTTGACTTCCAGGAAATTTCTTTTAGTCTAAGAAACTGCTTTTTACTAAATGATTCAGAAATTCAAAATGGTCTCTAGGGGAAAAAAGTGGGGGGAACCCTAAGTCATCTTGGAAGATAAAGGAGGTGTATCTTGCTGAGCTAAAATTAAGTTTACTTGTAAGTAAAGAATACAGTATTTGCAATGTTGTGAGCTAAAGGATGGATAGTGCCCCCTACCCCCAATAATACAGAAAACAGAACACTGTTGCAAAATGAAATGTCTAGAATTGCACAACTCCATGTGAATATGCATTAATGTGATCTGGATCTTAATAAAAGGCTGAAGGCCTCACACATGCAAACATAAGTAATATTTAACTATGAAAATATACGTTTGCAGGATCTTGATCTAAGTTCTACCAATTCTTAACTCCCATTCACTTCACTGAAGATGCTAAGCAATTTAAGGACTTGTTAGGTACATTAAGGTGTAGGATCTGGCCCCACATCAAGAAAATACAATTACTGAATTACGGTATTTTTAAAAAATCAGCTACATTATGATATAGCAAAGAAAGACAATGCCTCAATTGATCTGTGTCTGGAACCAAAACATGATTTTCAGTGTATGTATTTTTTTTTACAAACTGGAGGCTCTTTTGAAGTGGAAGCCTTTTGGAAACTCTGAATGAAAAGAATCTGGTACTACTAATGCATCTTCACACATAATCATAACACTTTCCCCCACTCTGCTCCTGGAGAAATGTTTGATTACTGTATTCTTAGAATAAAAAAATATTATCCATCCTTACTTAAATCCTGTTTAAAAACAGAATATTTTGGCTCGTTGTAGTGAATAGAACTTCTAATCTTCCAATAAAAATTACTTAATTTTTTTCCTAGAGACTATTTTGAGTAATTCCATCATTAGAAAAGTCAACCTATCATTTTAGCAGAACTAATGAGTCGTCTGCCTGAACATATGATCAGTTTTCCATCCCAAAACCCTCACAATCAATTGGAGTGGTGTCTAAAGTTACCTGCTAAATTATTATTTATATGGTGCAGTGGGTGAGCAAGGTGATTCACTGGAAAGATAAAAAGACAAGCCCCTGCTCTCGGGTATGTGCATTAGGTCATGAGGGCTATGATACAACTAGACTGAACTTCTAGGCTCAGCTTTGTAGGAGGGGATGGCACACAGTGGTACCCCACCAGAAAGGCACTGGGCAGGAATTTGACTCAAGCTACAGTTTCTTCCCTTGCTCTTCAGAGGGTGTAGTAGTCCTTTCCCCACCTTGTTCTGGCTCAGTTGTGCTGGCCAATTCAAGGAAGGCATTGAGGAGTCCCTCCCATTTCCTTTTCCCCTGTACCTTTCCTGGCCCACCTGCTTGGAAGGAGAATTCTGTACTGCAGTTTTTGCTATGTTCCCCACACCCATGTTGTGAGGCAGGGGGAGCTAAAAGGGGCATATAAAAATTAAGGTTTTATTCTTCCTTTATTCCTCTGACCAGTCACATTTGCCTGGGTCACAATTTGACAAGAAATAAATATAAAATGATGGGATTTGTCATTGAAATATTGGGAAACTTATTAAACTATTACTTAGCTGGCAGCTCCGAGCAGGTTACACACTGCCTCCAAATACAGTAAAACTCCGATGGTCTGGCATCTGATGGTCTGGCACTCCTGATGGTCCGGCACTATCAGGAACCCGGAAGTGCTCTGGGCAGCCGGACCATTGGAGCTGCTCTGTCCCCAGCTTCCCGGATTCAGCCGCTGCTAAAACTGACCAGCGGCTGACTCCAGGAAGCCCAGGGCAGAGCAGCTCTGACTCGGGCTTCCTGGAGTCAGCCGCTGATCAGTTTCAGCAGCGGCTGACTTGGGGATGCCTGAGGCAGAGCAGCTGGGGTGCTGCCGGATTGATCCCCGCAGCGCCAAGGGTCGGTGCTACTGGACAAACCCGGCAGCACTCCAGCTGCTCCGCTGCAGGCATCCCGATTCAGCTGCTGCTGAAACTGACCAGCAGCGGCTGAATCAGGGACACCTGGGGCAGAGCCGGACTATCGGAAGGGGGGGCTATGAGGGGACTGGGGCCAGACCCCTCATAGCCCCCCCTTGTGATAGTCCGGCATATCTGATAATCCGGCACCCCCTGGGTCCTAAAGGTGCCGGATTATCGGAAGTTTACTGTATTGAATGGATAAACGTACACAAATGCATGCTCTTAAGTCTATTCTCCCACTGAAATGTGGAGGACTTAGCATTAATGTTAATTCTATGACTAATTCTGTGATGCATATGGACCTTGCTGTGAGGGGGGAGTAGAAAGGATTCCAGTCTGTTTATATCTGAGATACAAATTAATCGAGGACTACACTTGTACTCTCTTTTTAGAGACCTAGAGAAGCTGGTTACTTAAATGAGACTAGATAGCAATAATAAAGCAATTAGCTGCAACCATTTATTGGGAGCAATAATCAAAACACACAGCTAATTATGCCATTTCATTATTAGTTTAAAATGTAATTCTATGTACAGCATTTCATATGAAAGGTAAAATTTGAAAGCTGACATGTCTCCTTGCCAAGTATAGCTCATAAAGGGAATATATGTGCTTGGAAGAACTGGTGGCTTTAAGTTCACTGTGCATGCATGTTCAGATCTTTTCATTCTTACAGTATTTTACTCATGTCTCTGTTGTGTCTCCTGAAGGAATACTGTCATTCCAATATGCAGTGATTTTAGGTCTTGAGCAGTTCAAGCACCTCCCCACTGCCATGTGTGGTGTGCCTGAACTGCCACCCTGATGCAGGAGAGAGAGAGCAGGTCTATAGGGTCACTGTTGGCTCCACAGCCCTGTGTAATAGTTGGCTGACAAAAGCAGAGAGATGGGGAATAACGGGCCTTCTTCTCTACATGCCAACCAGAGGCTGAGCCAGAGTGAAGGAGAAATTAACATTTAAAGAGCTATTGTAAACCACTTCTCTCATAATGGAGCAAGGAAGAATCCCTTCCCGAATTGCTCCTGAGATGGCATAGGCATGTACCTCCCCATACATACATTGTTTACAATTCTTGTGAACAGCTTGTCTTACATTTAGTATTTTAAAACAATATCTGTGAACTATACCCACATATATTTAGAAAAATGTTGTGCACAGGGTCTAGTCAGGCTTGGTGGCCAAAAGTGGGTTGTTGGGTTTTTTTGTTTTGTTTTGAAGAAGTGGAAAAGCTAACAAGGCTGGAGCACCCTGTGGGGTGGAAAATTGCCTATGCTGTAAAATAGTTCAGTGTGGAAGGACTCACTAGGCTTCTGATGGATATTCATGTTGTTCCGGAGGTAACACAATGTCCCTATGGTATACAACATGCTATAACAGTTTCACAGCTATCATCTTGGTCTGCAGCCAATGCACTCCATTCAAATGGTGCAGTATGTTACAAGGAACTAATTTTTACAAAATGATATTTTTAGGGTTGCCAGATGGTTTAACCAAAAATACTGAACACCTCCCCCCCCCCAAAAAAAACCCACCAGGGAAAAAATTCCATTGAGGGGAAGAAAAAAAAAAAAGACCCCAAGAGTTGTTAAGCAAAAAACAAAACAAACAAACAAACAAACAAAAACCCAGTATGCCCCCTTTAAGAAATGCTTTTGAGGCTTTTTGGCCCTAACAAGCTGCCGGCAGCCATCTGCCATCTTGTCTCCTTGCTCCGGGCCAGACAGCTCCCCTGCGGAACATGGTAAGCACCCGGGATTTTCGCCTCCTGGCTGGGAAAGAATCATTTTCGGTGTCCGGTATTGTCTGAATTTTTTTTTCCAGACAGGAGGCGAAAATACCGGACTGTCCCGGTCAATACCAGACACCTCGCAGCCCTAGATATTTAAATGATTTATCAATAATCTACTGAAAAATCCTTTAAGTTTACAGAAATTCAGGCCTGAGTTTTGTAGTCCTTACTGAGGCAAAATTCTCATTGAGGTTAGAGGAAGTTTTGCCTTGTAAAAGCTGCAGACTCAAGCCCTATAGTCTAATTACTATTGGATTTCATCCATGTGCAGAATAAATGTTTGTGTGCACTGAGGCATGTGTTAATGTGCAGCAGTAGAAACAAAAAAAACTTAGCTGTAGTCACTCAGCTAATCAGCTGTATGACATTTGAATCTCTGCTGAGTGGCCGCACAAGTGCACAGCTTACAGGGAACATTGCCAGCGGGACCCCAGAGACCTAGCAGGACCCTGTGGAGAACAGTTTGAGGCGAAGCCAGTAATGGGTTGATAGTGGTGCCAGCCCCAAAGTGTTGGGAAGCTTGGTGCAAAACCCGGGGATACTGCCAGTACCACTGATCCCTGCTTCCTGTGTCCGTGGTTTTTGGTCTGCACAGACCTTTTTTGAGGTACAGTGCAGGAAAGCAAGAGAAAATAGCTTGGCCCTGTATAGTCTCTCTAAGGCAGTGGTCCCCAACCTTTTGAGGGGGCGTGGCCGTTCGCCCACCGGGCGCCAGGGTGTGGGGACACTTGCGCGCCCGGGGGCGCCCCCCCATAGCCGCGCGCCAGGGGCCGGGGCGCCCCCCCATAGCCGCGCGCCCGGGGCCGGTGCTTCCCCCCCTCCCCCCTGCAAGCGCCGCGCGCCCGGGGCCGACGCTCCCTGCAAGCGCCGTGCCATGTGCCTGGGGCCAGGCCAGCCCCGAGCACCTGGCGGGCGTATGCAAATACCCCCGTGGGCGCCATGGCGCCCACGGGCACCGTGTTGGGGACCACGGCTCTAAGGGTATGTCTAGACTGCATCCCTCTGTCAGCAGAGGGATGCAGATTAGGCAGATCGACATTGCAAATGAGGCGGGGATTTAAATATCCTGTGCCTAATTTGCATAAAAATGGCTGCCGCGTTTTGCAGACTCAGCACTTTGTCAGCAAAAAGTGGCAGTCTAGAGGGGGATCTGTCGAGAAAGAAAGCCTTTTTCAACAGATCCTGTAAACCTCCTTGCAGGAGGCATAAGGGATCTGTCAAAAAAGGCTTTCTTTCTTGACAGATCCCTCTCTAGACTGCCACTTTTTGCTGACAAAGTGCTGAGTCGGCAAAAACGGGTGCCATATTTTATTCAAATTAAGCACAGGCTATTTAAATCCCCGCCTCATTTGCAATGTCGACCTGCCTAATCTGCATCCCTCTGCCGACAGAGGGATGCAGTCTAGACATATCCTAAGATTCACAGATGCAGGAGACTCTTTGTTTATGGCTCTCCCTAGTCCTGTGCTGAAGGGTAGTTCAGTCACTTCTATGGCATCGTTTCCCTCCCCCATCCTCTTTCCCATCCGTCTCTGAACCTCAGAGAGGATGCTCTGTATGTACAGGGTTCACTTGGAGCAAGGGGGCAGAGTCTGAATAGAGGAGGACAGAGGTGGGGCCTGGGACAAACATCTTGTGCTCTTTAGGAAAATTTTCTGGAAATAATAATTAAAGCTGGGGCTCTCATATTTCTTCTGTGGTGCCCACCTCCCATGGCCAGGCCAGGGAGAGTCCATAGTACCATTGCTTTAAAGGGAGCTGAATAATAAGGGAACCTGAAAGGGAGAAGAGCAGATTTGGAAGTAAAGGGCCTCTGAATTTGGCCATATCTATGGTTCCCCTTTGATGTGTTTTGATCACTGAGTACTGATCAGAATTAAGGGCAAACCCTTTATCCTTTGAAGGAAGAGAGTGAGGCTCCTCTCAGGAAGATCCTTCTACAGAAACTTGAATTCTGGGCTATCTGTGGAAGAGAGAACCAGCCCTGTTGATAACAGAATAGGGTTTTTTCCTTGACACTGCAGAACATGGAGAAGATCAACCCTGCTAAGGGATATGGTGAGTCGGATCCTGCTGACTTAAATAACCCATGTGGATTCTCTTTGAAGGGTGCAGCGCTAAGTCTCACATTGTGAATCAGACAAGTCTCACAACTTCCCCACCCAGAAATGGTCTCACGCCTCTTGTCTGAAAAGATTTAATAGTACAGTGCCCAATAAAATTCGGTCCTACACTTACATTTTTTAATTAAAAAAAAAAATTCTTATGAATCCTGAATGACAGAATTGTTTCCATGATTGTAACATTAATTCCAATGGAAATAGTTTAGAGAAAAAGAAATCAAACAAGTATTCTGCTTTACAGCCTGCACGCCAGGTGTTGCTACATTGTGCCAGAACATGAGGCCTGTAAGAGAAGTTAACTAGCAAGATACAAAATGAAACTGGCCAGGCTATATCCTTCTCAATCAGAGAGAAATGCAACCAGAAGCAGAATAAAGAGTGGAAAAACTAATTGGATTTCTAAAGTTCTAAATTGTTTTTCATGTCATAGAGAACCAGAAACAAGATCTTAACTTGATAACATAGCTTTAGCAGTAGAAGGCTACTTTTTCATATCACTTTATTAAGAGTTACTTTTACAAGTTATACAGATAATTTCTATACTATGTAATATTTACTTAGCTGATAAAATCTTTGGGGCAGGGACTGTCCTTTTTTACTGTTTGTACAGTGCCTGGCACCATCAGGTCCTGACCCATGACTGGGGCTCCTATAAGGCGCTTCAACCTGGATAAATATGGATAAATAATTACAGCATTAATAGGTGTTTTCATAAATTAAGAACTTCATAGGGTAGCCGAGTTAGTCTGTAACAGCAAAAACTTAAAAAACAGCAAATAGTCTAGTAGCACTTTAAAGACAAACAAAATACATAGATAGTATCATGAGCTTTTGTGGGCAAAACTCACTTCTTCGGCTGACCAGAGTATAATAAGTGCAGATCCACTCTCCTTCCCTTATTTATTCTTGCATAAATTAAAGTAACTGGTGGTTTTCAAAATAAATGAGCGAAGTATACCTTGGGGTTCATTGCATTTGATTTCTTATTTATCATGTGTCTGTTTCTACTCATTCAGGGTACATCTACATTAGCCCCCAGTTCGAACTAGGGAGGCTAATGAGGGCGACTGAAATTGCTAATGAAGCACAGGATTTAAATATCCCGTGCTTGATTAGCATATTCCCAGCCGGTCGCCATTTTGGAAATTGACTAGCCTGAAGTAACTGCCCGTGTCTACACACGGCAGAGAAAGCGGGATTCTGAGATAAACCCCTTAGTTCGAATTAACTGTTAAACCTCATTCCATGAGGAGCAACAGTTAATTCGAACTAAGGGGTTTATCTAGGAATCCCGCTTCTCTGCTGCGTGTAGATGCAGGCAGTTATTTAGGGCTAGTCAGTTTCCAAAATGGCGACCAGCCAGGAATATGCTAATCAAGCGCAGGATATTTAAATCCCGCACTTCATTAACAATTTTGGTGACCCTCATTAGCCTCCATAGTTCGAATTAGGGGGCTAGTGTAGACGTAACCCTCTGATTTTGATAATCTGCAATGTTTCCCAACAATTACTGCACAGACTGAATGTCACCTACTGGGTTGGCACATAGGCTTTGTGCCCTTTAAGCTGTATTTTGAGAATTTAAACTGAGTTTTGGCTGCGTACTGCCATGCAGTTCAGTATCACTAATACACAAATTGCTGAAATGAACAAAGTTAACCTTTAAACGGGTGTTGCAAGTGGCAGCAGGTAATGACTTTATTGTGGCATTTCTGTTGAGGAACATCTATGCCAGTTAAAGCCCCTAGGGGGACTAATAGGAAAGCTGGAGCAGACACACACAACTTGTTTTTCCCCTCCTTTATACTGATTTAAGACACTGTAACTCCATTGGTTTCAGAGGTGTGTGTCTATGTTAACCCCACATAGGCTAACGCAGAGGTGACACTGGGGACTGTGAAGTCTTCAATTATGTGGCTGCTGGGGCCTACCATGCTGAAGAAATGACAGAGAAGGCTGCTATTTCACCTCATAAATTGCAGTGACATCTGTGAAGAACTGTTGGCTGGGAAGTGAATTTTATCTTCCTCCAGTCCCTGGCACTTCACCTGCATAAGGCAAAGTAAATTTCATCTAAACAAAGTAGGCATCTGATATATAGACTGACTTACGGCCCATTAATTAAAGGCAAACGCATAAAATTGGCATTGTTTAAGCACCCAATTCTGCAAGGCAGTGGACAAGATTCCATCTAATGGGAATTTTTTGCGTGGGTAGAGTCTTTAGGTTGGGCCTATGGCAGGGGTGGGTAAGATGTCTCTCATGGGCCAGATGCAACCCAGCAAGCCACTGGACTTGGCCTGCGGACTCACCTGCCAGGACCCTCAGGCACACAGAAGCCACTGTTTTAAGTGCAGGTCTGCTCCATGTGCCTCTTTGCTTTGGAAGGAGGGGGAGGCTTTGTGTGATCTCCCCACCCCCAGCCCAATCCTCAGCTCCTATTGGCCAGAAACAACCAGCCAATAGGAATTGAGAAATTGGCCTTGGAGGAGGAGGGGCAGGGCAAGCCTCTCCACCTCGGTTGCTGAGAGCCACATGGAGGGAACAGCTTGCAGTTTTAAGCCATCTAGGCTTGGGGGTGCTGCAGGCCAGGAGATACTTAGGTAAGCGCCTCCCAGCCAGAGCCTGCCTCTGGCATCCTCCTCCCAACTCCCTCCCCCAGGTCACCATCCAAACCCTCTGCACTCCCTTGCCCCATGTCACAATTCCCTCCCAGACCCTGTACCCCCTCTCACACCGCTCCCCCAGGCCAGAATCCTCTCCTGCACCCATACTCCCTCCCTACACCCCAATCCCCTGACCCAGGTCACAACCCACTCCTTCACCCAAACTCCCTCTCAGACCTCACACCATCTCCTGCACCCCAGTCCTTACCCCATGTGCCCTTCTGCACCAAACCTCCACCCTAGATCCTGCACCTCCTCCACAGAAAAGTGCAGCCCTTGATCTCTTTCCAAAATCTTGGAGTGGACCCCCACCAAAAATTATTACCTACCCCTCACCTATATTGACTCTGATTTATCAAGGTATTTAGGCATGTGAGTAGTTCCTCCTGGGCTTCAGCAGGACTCCTCAGCTGCTTAAAATAACATGTTCATGTATCTTGCTGAATTAGGGCTAATGTGAAGAAACAATGTTTTTTCTCCTTGCCTCATCTTGCTTCTTTTCAAATCAGTGGCAAAACTCTTATTAACTTAATTGGGAGCAGTACAGACCCAGGGTTTGCAATATAACTTTCTTCTTTACTAAGCGAATGCTATCCCATTTTTGCCCAATATGAGCAACATTTTTCCTCACTAGTTATTACTAAGCTAAAAGCTTCTATTTTGGATAATGTTTGGAAATGTATGACCTGATCTAATAAGAATAAACCATAAGGATGGTAGATATGTATTTTAAAAGTAATATTCTGTAAATCCCCAAAGTTCCACAATAATAATTCAACTAAAAAATCCATCTTTATATTATACCCTAGAACAAGATCATAAAACAAATCTTAATGAAACCTGTTTGCTAGAGAATTTAATGAATCTTTGTAATACATACGGTTAAGACTCTGCATAAAATTAGGTCTAGTCAAAGGCTTTTAAAGCTCTTGATGGCTGAAAATCTCAGTAAATCAAGTGGCTTATTGTAAAATGTCAGAAGACCTGTATAACTAATGTACCCCAAAATAGGCTCTTCCCGGAGTTGCTTTTTAAGAACAGAATGGAAAAATAATTACGTGAAGTCTAACTGTTAAACATTATCTTAAAAAAATAATACATTATATCACTTTTGCAACTTTGTATAGGGTGAAGTTTCACCATTAATTTTATTGACTGATAACTTTGATTTCAGAAAGTTACTTCATTCTAGATGCCACATCTGCTTTAACATGCTTTCTTTTCTTTTAACTTTCAGTCTGGACATTGTCTCATAGACAGACAGGTACAGAATGACTCTATGTACAATATACACATGACAGCTTCCATGCATTCTGTTCATTTCAGCCATTATTTCTCCATTGTTCTGTACCAATTTCTGTTAATTTACAAAGTGGGAAAAAGTCTTGTTGAAAGGGTTTTTTCTTAAAAATATTTTGTAGATTGGATTTGATATTTGACTATCTTTGTAAGGATATGTAATCATCAAAAGTGCTAAGGTTATTACTGCTGGTGGGTTGTATTGCTCTTTGCCATTGGAACTCTTCTGGTGGTAGAGACCTATTGTTAAATGTTTACTATAGCAATGTAAAATAACAAATGTTGGCATGGAACTATTAATCTGTGTGTGAACTGCTGGCTGAAAGTAGCTTTCATTTTGTGTAATTGTTCAAATGGAGTCATTTGCAGTTATTTTAGTTAGTGTCGCCTTTATTTTTTGTGGTAAGTATGATGAAATGCATCTTCTAAGATTCTTTTTTCAGCCTATCTATGTTCCATGCTCTATGTGCAAATAATAGGCTTAGAACGCAGCATTAAAATGTGTGTCCTTCACTGAAGCTTTGTTCATGCCCTAACAATTGTAGTCTTTATATCCTTTTTGTCTCATTAATGTGTGTATTTTACTACCTTAATACCAACAAAACCCCAAATATGGCCATTTGCATGTAATATGTTTTGAACAGTCGAACCAGGCTGTATATGAAATTACACAGAGGTAGAATATTGAGAACTTGCATATAATGGCCATGAATTTCATTTATTCAGCACAGAAAATTCATTTTTACATGGTAAATCAGGTGACTTAATACAATGATTAAATATCAGCCTGTCCCCACCCAAGAAATAAGCCCAGTAGAAATAAGTCAATGTGTGCATCCATGTAACTCTATTGGCCTGAGTGAAAAAGCATGGATGTGAGAGTGGCAAGTTATCCCATTGGCTTAACTTTGCTATACTGATACCTAGCTAAAATATAAGTTGTTTTTCATTTGAACAGATTAATATTTTATTGAGGGTTCAGTATGGCACTACTTTTTCATAATCAGTGGGTGACTCCCCCATTTATCTGCACTTCATTTTTGATAGCGAATAGTTGGAAATATTTATAAGAGAGTACTATATTTCTATATCTCTCTAATCTGCACCTAAAATTTAGGCCCTAAACCACCTGCACTCAAAGAAATAGTTACATACATTCTTTGAATTCTTTTCAGAAAATGAATTTCCTTACAAAGTTGTCTAGATGTTGGGCCTTATTTGGATATCAAATTTGTTTTTAAACCAATATATACTTATTGACCTTGACAGTTACTCCTGATTAACAACGCTGAGAATAAAAATCTGCACAATTTGGTGATAAGCCTGAATTAAAATGATCAGGTAAATAACTGATCTATGAAAATCACTAATGCAAACTCTGAGTGTAAAGTCTCTGTAGAAATTTTGAGAGAGATATTTATAAGTATATCTATAAATATTCACTATCAAAAATTAAAACAAAAAAATCATATATTTAAAAAAATCTTGAGGTTGCAGAGTCAAATGCTCTATAAATTTGGAAATGCCAGACCTTAGGTTGCTTGGCAAACCTAAACTTACTTCTTTTATGCTTTTTGGCATGGTTAATTACATGATAGTTATATACTATTTCCCCCCACAGGACCTCTTATTAATTTCAGCAAGGAAGGGGTAGCATTTAGTAGTTGGATATGCCTATTTCAGTGACATGAAAACATTGGAACATTATGCTATACTGGGTCAGACCAATTTTTTGTCTAGCCCAGTACTGTATCGTGTCTTCTGACAGTGGCAGATAATTTCCTCTGAAGTAACAGACCTGGCAATTTCATTGAGTGATCCATCCCTTGTCATCCAGCCCCAGCTTGTGGCTGTCGGTGGTTTACAGACACCTAAAGCGTGGGATTGCATTCCTGACCATCTTGGCCAATAGCCATTGATGGATAAACAAATGAACAAATCTAGTTCTTTTTTGTACCCACTTATGCTTTGGCCTCCATAACACTCCAAACCATGTTGTACTCTGTCATTAGCTGTGATGTGTAGTTCAATACTCATCTAACTAATGTAGCACTAGATGAGTTAAATGTGCTATGTCTGGAGATGGGGTAAGAACTCAGCAAAGAGAGTTACTCTTTTATCTGAATTGTAAAGGCCTATGCTTTTAGCACTGAACATCTGTGTTAAGCCTCTACAGAAAACCTATAGACAATTGTCATAGTAACAAGGGTGAGATGGTGTGTTGCATTCTGTATTTTGAAGTAGAATCATAGAGCTGGGAGAGACCCCAGGAGGTCATCGAGTCCAGCCTCCTTCCCAAGGCAGGACCAACACCAACTAAATCATCCCAGCCAGGGCTTTGTCAAGCTGAGACTTAAAAACCTCTAGGGATGGAGATTCCACCAACTCCTTAGGTAACCCATTCCAGTGCTTCACCACCCTCCTAGGGAAATAGTTTTTCCTAATATTCAAGCTTGACCACCCCCACTGTAACTTGAGCCCATTGCTCCTTGTTCTGCCATCCATCACTACTATGAACAGCCTCTCTCCATCCTCTTTGGAACCACCATGAAGGTGAAGGCTGCTATCAAATTCCCCCTCACTCTTCTCCTTTTCAGACTAAATAAGCCCAAATCCTTTAGTCTTGCCTCGTAGATCATGTGTTCCAGCTCCCTAATCATTTTGGTTGCCCTCTACTGGACCCTCTCCAATGAGTCCACATCCTTTCTGTGGTGGGGGCCCCAGAACTGGATGCAATACTTCAGATGTGGCCTCACCAGTGCCAAATAAAGGGGAATAATCACTTCTCTAGATCTGCTGGCAATGCTCCTCCTAATGTACCCTAATATGTCATTAGCCTTCTTGGCTACAAGGGCACACTGTTGACTCATGTTCAGCTTCTCATCCACTGTAATCCCCAGGTTCTTTTCTGCTGAACTGCTACTTAGCCAGTCAGTGCCCAGGTTGTAACAGTGCTTGGGATTCTTCCGTATTTGGGATTTAGGATATTCCAGACTGCCTATGACTTCTAGCTCCAACTAGAATCCCCATAGGGCTCCTGGCTCCATCCTTTTGGAGGTAGTGTTAGCAGGTCTTATAACCTATGCTGTGCCAGGGCATTCTCATTCAGCCAGCTGCTGCTGCTGCACAGCCCCTCTCGGCCATTGGAGTGATGTGTAAGGTATGCTATGTGGCCAAATTAACATTGTGGTAACATCTGGATTTTATTCACCGATATGTTTTACACCCCTTCTCCGAGACCCCAGTGCAGAACAGTCCTAAGCACAACTTAAGTAGTCAGTGGAGTATTCTTTGCCATCCCCACCCGAGGCATAGAGATTCCTCCCCTGATGGTCATTGGCATAGGTGTGGGTTGGCAACCCTTCGTCCAGCTGTAGTAATGGTTCCTTGGGGGGGAACTGGCAGAAATGAGCCACTCTAATACGCTGTGCATTGGCTCGTTGCCCATCCAGCTTCAGGACTGGGTGTGGGGGCATCTTTGCTGTCAAGTCCTGCCTCATAGTGAGTGCTCCTCAACCAGACTGAAGAATGGGGGTCCCGACTTCTTTGGATTTGAGAGCTCCATTTCACAAACATTGTGATCAATTTGGGCTAGAACTTTGGGTGTAATACATGTCCTTGGCTGTCTATTCATGTCTGGAAATGGTGTCAAAATCCACATAATGGAGGTAAATCTTATCTCCAGGGGCAGCTCAAGGAACCAGTTTTGGTGATCTCCTTGTGGGGTGGGGAAGGAAGCCTCACAAAGAGCTGCCCCTAGGCCACTACTGTCGCCTCAGGACTTCAACAGCTCTGTCAGTATTTTTACACACCTTCTAAGAAGAGGCGTGACCTGTTTTTTTGTCTGATCACATTCTTCCTCTTACCTGTTCTTTTCCAGGCCTCACATGCCCTCTTGGAAGTCCCTAAGAAGCTGTAATGTGGTGCATATGGGTCTACCACAGAGTCTCTCCTTCCTGTCATATGGCAGCCATACAGCCGTTCCACTGCCTCCAAGACATGTGCCCCTGTAGGCAGGAAGGGAAAGATGATGTATGATATCCTCTTATGTGAAGGAGAGACTGCTTACCTGATTACTAGCTGTTTCAAAACAGTGTCTTGTCAGCAGCCTCTTGGAAATGTAAAGTCAAATCAGTACAACTGAGCAGTGACTGTAGCATTGGGGATGTTAGCTGAACTCAGGCCTTCTGCCTGGGGGCTATTGATCAGAAAGATGGGGCGAGGTGGGCTGTACAGTAGAAAGCAGAGAAGTGTAATATTTTTCTGTGAAACTCTGCCCTCTCTTATGAGGATGAAATACATCAGCCCATGGGCTGTGTATGGGGAAGGAAGCAGGTTTTGGTGGGATGGAACCCTTCTCCCGAGCTAGTGAGAAGGAACTGTGGTGCAGCTTTGCCTGCTGCTGCCTGCACCATCCTTTCTGGCCACTGGTTTCACAGAGGCAAATAGCCAGTAGCCCTGTGAGCAATCTTCTTTCAGCTCTCCTTCTGCACCCCCACATCTATAGCCAGTGCACAGCTGACCTTCCTGGTGCATGTGAGGCTCCAAGTACTCCTTGCATGGCCCATATCCCCACAATGCGGTTTCTGTGGTGTTCAGGCTTTGTGTGGGCTCTTCACCAACAGGCGATTTCTTGTCCCATGAACACTAATGGAGTAGGGAAATAGAACTGGCTAAGGAAAGGAAGGATTATCCCGTGGTTCTGATGCTGACTCGGGACTTGGTAGACCTGTTGCATCACTGACTTTCTGAGTGACCTTGGGCAAGTCTCTTAGCTCCTCCTGTGTAATACAGGCATTGTGACTAGGAAGCACTGAGATATGACAAAAATTGGCATAGAAATACCTAACAGAGAGAGAAATTCAGGTCTCTAGTTCTAGAACTTCTCTAGAGTCCAGTGATGTGCTCAGATGCATGGGAAGAGCCACCCCATAAATTAGATGGAGCCTCTAAGAGTGTAAACTCTAAAAGATCTCTAAAAGATCTCCAGGAGGTTCAAATATGGGACTGAGTTTTATAATCAAAATTGGAGACCGAGCGCAAAGAGAACCCACCACAGGAGCGGTTTTCTTCTTGGGACCCATGCATTGTTCCCACTGATGCCTATGCGGGCTATGCTACTCTTGCAGGTAAAGGGGGTGAAGCATGTGTCTGACTGTCTCTAGCAGCAAAGGATGAAGCAAATAAAGCAACAGGAATGGGAGTGTCCAATGGAGTATACAGTAGGTCTCATTTTTCCAGCTGGTCAGCACCTTACTGAAGACACCTGACTGTTGTTAAAACTCTGCAGTAGGCCCAGTGAGTGGAAAAAGTGAGGGCAGGCCACTTCAAACAAGTCCTTTTTGTCTAAAATAATGCCTGGGGGCTCTTCAGTGTAAATGACCTGCTTCCATTTGGGGTAATGGTGCCTTGGGTGAGGGGTTTGGTGGTAAAGCAGACTTCTAGTTTGTCAGGGACTATATTTAAGGGCCAGCAGCATCAGGCTCTTAGTTCATTTAGCAGAACAGAATTTCAGTTGCCATATTAGAACTCCGAGGCTTTGCCTTTTGCGTTAGTCCTAAGAGCATATCCAGTTTTTGCTGAAAAAATAGCCCTGGTTAACTTGCTATGAATATTTGGCTCTGAAGCAGCAGGGTCAACATCCACTTTGGGGTAAGGTGTGGGGGAACCCCGGCTCTGTCTTTTAGAGTAAATTACACAGAGCTGGGAGTAGAATGCCCCTTTTTTGGAAGGGAAGCTGACAGTTAAACTACAATGAATGGGCGAAGTCATCAAAATCATTGATGCTGGGACAAAAGATGACCTAACTTTCATATTTGCATATTTCACAGTTGCTTTTTATGTTTCCTGATCGATTTAAAAATGTATCCTGAGAAGATACAGTGCAGTGTTCACAGCCAAAAAATCCCCTCAGAAGTACTTTATTCAGGCAAAGAGAAGAAACAACTTATTTCAGCGATTCATAAGGGGTGAAATACATGTATTGCTTGTAGAACAAGCTGCTTTGACTAAGAAAAATCGTGGTATTTAAAATGGTTGTGAGAAACAAAGCAGTTAAAATGTCCTGCTGCTATATTACCAGTTTATTTTGCTCTCAAGTGTGTATAAAGATATTTCTCCTATTGCAAGTAGATTTGGGCAATAAAAGTAGGTAGATAAATAAGGCTTTTTGTTTAAACACATTATGAATTTTGAAAAGGAAAAAAATCCCTCCTCCAATTCATAGTTAAATTGATGTTAGTCTTTCACTTTTGAGAATCATTGACAGCCATAAATACTTTATTGGCCAGAGTGTGCTTTAAATACAAATATGGAGAATTTACAGATAACCCTTTTTAATTGTGTGCTTAAATTCTAACCCTTTTTAATTGTGTGCTTAAATTCTTCCCCTGTGTCACCACTGATACTTGCAGGAAGTCAGTACAGTACTACAATTATAACAAATTAGACTATTCTCTGCATGAATGAGCGGGGCAGTGTTTTTGATCTCACTTCGTGCAGATGTGTCTGACTGTGCAATGTCCAAGGCAGTGGAGAATCTGGCCATATGTACAGCAGTCAATTACTAATTATTTAAATGATACATCAGTTATACAAAAGCAGTGTCCAGAGATCTAGTAAGGCTTGAATTTCTGCTCACTATATTTGTGCTGGGTGAAATTCACCCTGGCATGGATGCCCAGCAAAAGGCCTCCCCTTGAAGATCATGTTCCATCTGCTAGTGAGGCTCTGGGCTCTCTCTGCCATGGAAAAGGGTGTTTGCATCAGTCCCAGATAGGTCAGCACCAACAACAGCAAATGGTATAGGCAATCAGAAGGGCTACTGAATCCAAATTCAGAGTACATGCCACACAGGTGTTGCACAGAAGTCTTGGCCACTAATCCAGTGGATGAGGCTGGATTGATGAATGGGGAGGGAGAGACAGCAGGGGAAGAGCATCAGTGTTGTAATCCCATAGCCCTGGATTGAGGATGGGATTCAACTATATTATTTTACCTGCACAAAGTTCCATCACTGAGGCTTTATGCCAGTAAAGAGAATGCAATCCACAAATAATCTTGTTGACTCCAGTAGGAATGGTATGTGAGTAAAGTGTGTGGTATTGGGCCCCAAACAAATAAATATAGATAGCAGTCACAGAGCTATCTAACTGTCTAACCTCCTGTGTTCTTTCAAACAGATACTAATTTTGTCTTGGGTAATGCCCAGATAGTGGATTGGCCCATTGTATACAGCAATGATGGATTTTGCAAGCTGTCAGGATACCACAGAGCAGAAGTTATGCAAAAAAGCAGCACCTGCAGGTATTTGATTGCAGATTTATTTTCTGTTAAATAATGTGTTGTGTTGTCTCTTGAGGAAAAAATATCTGTTTGTTTCATTTTTCTCTTTAATTTCCTTAGGATGCATCTGTCAATTATGCTTTGCAGGTGAAATAGGACACAATTTAACAGGGACAGTTTTTGTCTGGGCCCTGTTTCACACTGTAAACAAATGGCCTTATATGTCTTTCTAGTATCTTACTTGAATTCCTTGGTTTGTTTGCAGTTTTATGTATGGGGAGCTGACAGACAAAGACACGATTGATAAGGTCCGGCAAACGTTTGAGAACTATGAAATGAACTCCTTTGAAATCTTGATGTACAAAAAGAACAGTAAGTTGTTTTTTTTTGTTTGTAAAGGGGGAGGGGATTGTTAGTGGGGGGTGAATATTTTTTTAATACTCATGAAAGCTGCCAGTTTGCTACTTGGGGAGACTTCAGTCTTATTCAATTAATGTTAATAATAGATTCTGAAGTATTATCCATGAGGGAAAAACCTTTCACCTGTACAGAGTTCCAGCCATGACAAGGGCTCAGGGGTCTGCCCATATTGCAGGATTGAGGCCTTCGCTTGCTCACATCTATAATTTTACAACTACTTCAGCTTTCAGAACAATATTTCAATGCTTCAACATTAGATTTCAATAAATAACACTATGTGAACTATACCATGATGATGACAAAATCCACCGATCCAACCTGACCACTCTAAATACAAACCTACTAACTTACTTAGTTTAAAAGATTAACACATTTGGGCTTTGTCAGATCAGTGAGGGAATCCATTCCTAGTGAAAGGTCACTGATTAAAAAAAACCCTGCTAGCAGCTGCTTTCAGTTTAAATCCAGGGGGCTTCTCAAACAAGAATCTCTGCTGATTGTAGCATTTAATAGGGAGGAGATCATTACTTTACTCACAGAACAAGTACAATACAGGCTGCTGCAATGTACATCAGGCTTGATAGCAGGAACAAGTTCTTTAGGGTAATCTAGTCATTCTTTATAGATGGCCCTTGATCTCTCTTCTGAAACTGTCAATTACTGCCTGCTGTAGTGTAACAACCTGAGAAAATCAATCATTCCACATAGGCCACTGAAGGGTAATACCAAATTTATGGTCCATTTTGGCCAGTTTCATGGTCACATGATTTTTAAAATTGTAAATGTCATGATTTCAGCTATTTAAATCTGAAATTTCATGGTATTGTTCGTAGGGCTCCTGACCTAAAAAAGAGTTTTAGGGGAGAGTCCCCAAATGACTGCACATTGGGGGTAACCTAATAAAGGATCCCACTTTTTAGACTTTGAGATTTTGTTTCCTATTGCTTTTCAGGATACAACATAGGCCATGATTACAAAGTTATATGTTCAAGCTGTAGTCATATTAGAGATTCCTGATCTATTATGGCACGGGCCATGAGAGAACACACATCACTAGACCCAAGATACAACATAAGGCAGAGGTGCTTAAAATTTTTTCATAGCATGTATTGTCTCTTAAAAGAGAGAGTGTTTTGTGGCTAATCTCTCTCCCTCATTCATTATTACATAGACCACAACCCTTTCTTCCCTGTATCCCTAGCCCCCATTTGTGATCATATAAAGCAGTTGCTTATTTGGAATATTAATTCTGGATAAATACTGATGTAGAGCTGATCAAACCATGGAGTATATTTCATGGAAAATGTGGAAACTTTAAAATTAACTTTCATTCAGTGGGTTTTGTAAAGGACAGTTTTTCCCCTGAAGCTTTTCACAACAAAGTTTTGGCTTTGAACACGTCTTTTTTTTTTTTTTTTTTTTTTAATTCTTTCCTTAATACTTTTTCTCCCATTCTTAAACCAGTTTTTGCTCTTTTTGTTACCCCTTTCCCCTCCTAGCCACTGATATAGGGGGATGGAAAAATAAATAGTTCTATTTTTCTTACCGTATAAACAATATTTTGAAAAAATTAGAAAAAGGCCATTAATAAACATTTTTTTCTGAAAAGTGTAGATGATCACTCTATTTAATGTGTTCTTAGTTGCTTTTAAATGTAACTTATGAGCTGAAGAAAAAATACAAAACAAAGTTTGTGTCATAAATGTGTATTGGAGACTAATCAGCACGTTGACATGCATTTCATACATGATAGCTTTATAAATGGTAATTTCTTCTCTGCTCACACTCTGTTTTTTTGGAGATTTATATCATGATTCTAAACCATTGATTTTTAAATGGGAGCAGGCATATAGTCAATGATAGAAGTCATTTAATTATTTAACCAGGGCTGGCATACACTACTGACATCACAGTCTTAAAAGCAGTGACCCGATGTCAATATTTACTTTGCAGCACTTAAAAAAAAAAAAAAAACAGTGGCCCTCGTAGGCAAGCTCATACCATTGCAGTGCTAGTGTAGCATGACTATAAGCCTATGCTCATTCACAATAACGATTTAGCCTCTGGCATTCTATGATGTGTCTATCCTAAAGATAGTGAGTGCATATTCTGCCTTCATGTTAGTATTTGTTGGTACTTCTTTAAGTATACAGGAGTACTACTCTTCACTGAACTTTAAGGTTTGGTGAGGATTTCATAGGCTTCTAGAGTGTTCCCTATAAGCCTGGTGCTTGTGTGGCCACCCAGGAAAGATTCCAATACCATGCAGCAGATTAGCAGGGCACCCACAGCTAGGTTTTTGCTTCTACTAGAGGTGTGCACATAAAAAATTATTCCACACATGGATGGAAAAAATCTGCACATGGATGGAAAAGATTAGGGAGAACATTAGTCTTATATTCATTTAAAAAAAAATTCAGGATACATATGTGGAAACATATATTGGTTATTTAAGATATTGCTTTATAGAGCTGTAACTGTAGAAAGTCTGCTCATGAAATGCAAGCAGTTACAATGACCAGGTGTGCAGAGACTACATTTTCCTCATAGTTACACTGGGTGAAACCCAATGGGGGGCACTGGTGGGTTTGAGGGAAGAAGTTGTCCCTCTGAAGGCAATTTATAAACAAAGAATTTCCCAGAGCCAACACACAGGCTTAAAAGAACTTGAAGAAGCCGCTTGAACGGTTTTATGCCATTATTTTATTAGAGATAGATTTTAGTGGTGTCAATGTTCTGAATGTTTAAGGAAAATTAAAGCAATGATGCAGCTGCATAAGTCAAGGAATCTGTACAGATTTAGAGCAGCTGAGGGTCAGGTCCAATATACTCTGTTCTCAATAATATCGTTAGATGAACACTCAAATGGCTTTCCAAGTCTACAGGCAGTCCCCGGGTTACATGGATCCGACTTACATCGGATCCCTACTTACAAACGGGGTGAGGCAACCCCGCACTAGCTGCTTCCCCCCAGCAGACCAGGGAGACGTGAAGCTAGCGTCCCCCCCCCCCCCAGCAGACCAGGGAGATGCGGAGCGGCTTTTCTCAGCAGACACCTCAGCTTGAGAATAAAGGACTGAGGGAAGTGAGGTGTAGGAGAATAGAACTGAGCTCTGGAGAAATGTTTGGCTAGAGTTTCCCCTACAATATGTACCAGTTCCGACTTGCATACAAATTCAACTTAAGAACAAACCTACAGTCCCTATCTTGTACGTAACCCGGGGACTGCCTGTACTTTACTTTTCACTCTTTGAAGTGTGTGGCTTTGATCTTTTTACACTTCTCTCAGTCTACAAATGAAAATGGATTAGTAAATCACACTTGTACCTCCGAGTCTGTTTTATTATCTGCTTTCAGCACTTTAATACACAGCTCTAGGATTTGGGTTACAAACAATGCAGGGGTAGGTTTGTCTTGCCTTCCATTATTTCTCTTACATCTGAAACAGTGGTATATGAGGGTTTGTAAGAATGGAATTTTATATGCCAAATGTGAACTGCAAGGAAGACATTTTTGTGTAGTAAATGAATACTGTCTAGTACAGACCTGGGCAAAATACGGCCCACGGGCCAGATCCAAACCACCAGATATGGCCCGTGGAGGCAGTGGGGAGCCACAGGCGGACTCCCCTGCAGCCCTGTGTGCCATGAAGAAACACAGGTGCTGGGCTCCATTTCTGTTTCAAAATGGGAGGGGAGGAGGGCGGCTTCCGGCGCTACCCCCAGCACAATCCCCTTGGCCGGTTTCTGGCCAGAAACCAGCCAATGGGAGCTGTTTATTTGAATAACAGGCAGCCAAGAAGAACCACGCCTCCTCTCTTCAGCTCAGTTATTCACTGAAGCACGTGGTCAGACAAGCAGGCAGGCAGGCTGGCTGTCTGGGAAACATTTTAAGCTCTGTAACCCTTAGCTCTGCAGGTAGGCAGGCTGGTTTGGCTGCTGGCTGGTAAATCTCCTGGCCACGGCCTGCCTCTGGTACCCCAGCTCCTCTCTGCCCCCCTCCACTCAACATACCCAAACCTTCTGTCCCCTTCTTGCACCCATACCCCCTCTCAGATCTGGCACCCCAATCTCCTACCCCAGATCATAATCCCCTCTTATCCGAGGTCCAGTCCCCTGCCCTAGGTCGCAACTGCCTGCTTCATCCCAACTCCCTCCCAGACTCTAGTCTCCCTCCTGCACCCCAGTCCCTTACCCCAAGTTCCCCTCTGCATTCAACCTCCATCCCAGACCCCGCATCTCCTCCATTAATATCATTGAAGAGTGCAGCCCTCGACCACTTTCCAAAATTTTGAAGCGGCCCCTCCATCAAAAATTATTGCCCAACCCTGGACTAGTATGTAGCAGTGCCCTAGTGGAAGAATGCTGTAGTGATGAACACTGGGCTAGACATAAGAGTTCCATGGTTAAACACACCAAGCTGAGAAGCAAAATATACTAGTTAGTAGTTTTCCTGGAGTTGAATGAGGAAGCTTCTCTCCAGCTAACGGACACTTTCAGATGCATAGTTTTTATTCAGCTGTGAATGGCAGCTTCTGGTTTTTTGGCCTAAGAGGGGATTTTATTGTGATCACATCCATAAGCACGTAGACATAAACGTCCCCCAGGTCTGAGCCAGGATCTCTGTGCCATTTGCAAACCAATTTGAAGCATTGTGAGGGGTGGGATGAGCTGCAGCCATAGAAGGGAGTCTTCTAAAGGAGAATGAAAGAGGCAGGCCAAGGGATGATCCAGGAAAGGAGCAGGCCAAGGGATGAGCCACAGGCTTGGCAATTAGGCAGCCTTAGTACTCTACTAAGTGGCTTCGAAGAGCTGTGACTGATATGCTGGAACATATGCTGAAGTCCTGGCTATTGTGTTGGGAGTATGGATTTATCCTCCCTGGGTCCTGTTCTTTTCACTTGTGAACAATCTGATTCCTTGGCTGTATGTGGGTTGGGTGTGTTTCATCAATAATACTATCTGCTTATTAAGTTAATGACATTTTTTTCTATCATGCACCTCTCAATGCACAAGGAGGCATTCGGGTAATACCCAGAAGAATAGTATATAAGCCCAGACAGATTCTGTACATGCATATTACTGAGTTTAGTGCTTTCTGTACAGTGAAATCCCCCCCCCCCCCATTTCTACAGCATTAAAATCACTGAAATGGTGATAGGACTTGTGCTTACCCCCTGTTGTGGGTGAATTTTGCACACCTGACTTCAGCAGAACCTCTGGCAGCAAGGTGCAGTAGGACTGTGGTGTTTGCAGCATGACTCTCACAATGATTTATGAGCTGGTCTGTGACCCCTTCCTTCACTTTCTCCACCCCTGATTTGGATCGGTTCATAAATTCACAGAACTCAGCTACTATAAATTGACATAGTTGAGGATTACCTAGCTGTGGGACCTACCCAATGTTTTGTGAAATCACAAACCCAGTGCCTTTCATCCCCTGTAAAATACATATTCATAACTTCAGTTTGTGTTAGGAAGGTTGAACACCTTTCATGGCTCTGTCACCAGGTCCTGTCTTGCTCCTATTTTCTGATCTGTCTACACAGACTCTGAGACCTTCAGTTAAACTGCACTGGGGTGTTTTGATTACGCTTGCTCTTCGTACTACTTTGCTGATCCAGAGACAATATAATTTCAGTCTCTCTCGTTTTTTTGCCGTGAAGAGGGAAGAGATCTCTGTTCCCAGAGATCCCTCTATCCTGCCCCTCCACACTTCATTCCTCTGCTACATTATACCTCCTGTGTCAACAGGCCAATTCTCTTGTTAGTCCTTGTGATGGGCCGGGCCAGGTCTGGGCACCGCCGAGGGCGTCAGCTCAGAGCAAATTGCTCAAAACCAGAGCTACTTACAGCCCTTGACTGGAGACCTTTCCCACCTAGGCCACAAGCCATTCATGCAGAGTGCTTCAGCTGCCAATCTGGCCAGCAGGAAGCCTCACGAGCAAAACCCCTCAGAAACCCCAGCTGTCCCTGTGCCACAGTCAGCCCTAGACCAACACACAGGTGAGAGGTTATAGAACCCGATCTCACCTACCTCGAAGACCTACCTAATCCTCTGAGTCCCAAAGAACCAGCCACAGTTCCTAGTCAGTTTACACTTTGGATCTTACTCACAAGAGCACACTGAGCCAATCCATTAGAATCTAAAATCTAAAGATTTATTAATAAAAGAAAGGAAAAGTTGAGAGTAAGGTTGTTAAGAAGAATACATTACATGCACCAGTCACCAAGTTCATGATGCAGGCTTTTAGCAGACTGCTAGCTTAAAAGTCTTGGGTGTACATCCTATGTCAGGATAGGTGAGCAGTCCTTCCCGACTCTCTGTCCCTCGCAAGGCTGCATCTGGGATCAGTAGCAAGCTTGAAGATGAGATGGAAACTGCCTCATGGCATTTTCTATCCATTCCTGATACCTCCCAAGGTGGAGCTGGTCACATGGCCAAGTGACCTATCTGTGTTTCACATGTCAGCAGCCATTATGTGCTGGCTGGTTTGCAGGTTTCCAGACGCATTCCTCAGGTGTGTATTGGCCACCCTGAGAGCCATTGTTCCTGGAGCTGTGCTAATTAGCATAGTCATTCATTGGACATTCCTTCCTCAGGACAGGCAGTCCAGGCCCATTGCTCAACTTCAGACGGAGAACAATCACAGTACCAGCACAGAGTCCATATTCAAAACTCCACATACAAACATCACACAAGTACATGAGTAGCAAACATAGAATCAGTAGAACATACGTTTTTGTTTGACACCTCACATGGCCCACTTTGTACAGACTTTGGGGCAAACACCCCCTCCCCCCCGGTGCAGCAGTGATCTGTCTGCTCATTATAAAACCCAATAATGTGACAGTCCTCCCTCAGCCCTTCTAAACCATTATTTAGACCCTGCCAGTGTAACTGCCACCAAGGCGGATTTGAATCTGGGACCTTGGGAGCTGACTATAGGACCCTCTGAGCTAAAAGCCAGCTGGCTCCCAGCCCATGCTGTAGAGGTCTCTTGATCTTAACTGTTGCAGTGGTCTAGGTGCCACTTGCAGTACTCAGTAACCACACTAGGGCTATGTGTACATTCGCGACTTCTTGCGCAAGTAATATGCAAATTAGGCTAAACGTGGAATATCGCCAAGCCTCATTTGCATACCTAATGAGCCACCATTTTTTTCAGAAGAGGATCTTGTGCAAGAAGGAACGTCTACACTGCCCCTTCTTGCGCAAGAAAAACACTCTTGTGCAATGCCATTCTTCCTGAAAAGTAATAGGTGTAATGGTATTGCGCAAGAAGGGGCAGTGTAGATGCCCCTTCTTGTGCAAGAGCCTCTGCTGAAAAAAATGGTGGCTCATTAGGTATGCAAATGAGGCATGGAGATATTCCACGCTTAGCCTCATTTGCATATTACTTGCGCAAGAAGCTGCGAGTGTAGACATAGCCTAGGTGTGTGGGTTACACCAGCTTTATCCTGGGGAAAATGAATGGTGTCTGAGCAGGCCCATATGTAGGAATTTCTGTGGGGGATGTGTGTGCTTTTTTTGATAAATATGAACCACAATTTTTTTAAATATAAAAGAATTCAAAATAGTCATGCAATGAGTGTGCATAAGAGAGGTTAATGAAAAGTTTGAGTGGAAACAGTGATTGGTAAAATGATTTTATTTTAACATACTAAAAATGTATACAGTAATAAAAGTTTTATAGAAATTACCTTCTGGGATCATGGTGGGCAGCACGGCCACTATGGCTCCCCACTCCTTTGGCTGCGTCTGCCTGCTGCTCTACTTGCTTGGCGGGACTTCTAGCCAGCAGGGCCAGACCTAGGCTGTTCCTCAAGGGTGGTGGGGGCACCGTTTTCCCGGCCCTGCCATGCTGCCACCCGCCCATCCCCCTGCAACTCAGTGGTCTCTCATCCCCCTAACAGTGGTTCTCAAACTTTTTGGCCCATGGCCATCTGGCTCAATGCAAACCTTTCCGTGGAGCACCAGTTGCTAATGGAAACTTACTATTAATTACATAATTACACCCGAACCATTTTGCTAGTGCTGCAGCTGGGGAGAACAGTTTAATTTGAGCAGCAAGTAAGGAAATATTAATTAAATTATTAAACAGACTAAGCACTTTAACTTTCTCACGTTAGTTTATCAATTTTTTTTTAAAATGAAGTGAAATATTAATTTATGCCCAACACAAAAGGTTCTATGTTTTCTTTATTTGTGGCAGGTGCAGGGAATCTTTTTTGGGTCAGGGGGCCACAGACTCACAGAAAATCAGTTGAAGACCACACAAGTGAGAGGCAAGAACCCCCCCCCCCCCCACACACAACCCTCCAAAACCCTCCAACCCTCACTGACGTGGCCCCCAACTGAGACACTTCACTCCTCTGGTGCTCCAGCCTCACCAGGGGAGGGAGAGGGACAGGGACAGGGACAGGGACAGGGAGGACTGAGGTTCAAGGCTTCCCATAGGCCAGATTTACCTTTCTGGGGTTCCAAGGTTAGTGGAATTTGTGTACCCCCTAGGTTCTGAGGTACAAAAATGGGGGTGTGTGGTTCAGTGTGCAGGATAGGGCTGCCAGCAAGAGGAATCGGGGTGCAGGATCTGGGTGGGAGTGGAATGCAGGAGGGAGTGAGGTTGTGAAGTCTAGATGGGAGGTGGTGTGCAGGAGCAGGCTGGAAGTAAGGTGTCTGGCCAGAGAAGTGGGGGCAAGAACAAGGGAAGGTGCAGTATATGGCCAGGAGGAGGGTGCAGGAGCTAGGGATGATGCAGGTATGCACGTGGGGGCAGGGTATCTGGCTGGGGGAAAGGGTGCAGGAGCAGGCTCGGGGGAGGGACTCAGTGGAGGGGCTGCATGAGGGGGCTAGAGGTTAGGGGTCCATGCATGAGGGAGTTAGGGGGGATTTACTTGCCTTCCCACTTTGCACCAGTCCCAGGCACGGCCTCCCACCTCTCCCATTGGTCAGATTCTGGCCAATGGGAGCAATGGGGAAAGCCTCCAAGCAGCACCCCATGTGTTGCTGTTCCCCTAGCTAGGGAAGAAGGTGGGGAAGGGTGAGCACTTCTTCCCCACGAGCTGGATTGCGCAGCGAGGCTCAGGGCTTTCTCCCTCCTCCCAGCAGTGGAAAGCCAGTGCTGGTGCTCCAACTGCTCAGGGCAGAGCTGGAGTGCCAGCATGGGCTCCCCATTGTGAGGGGAAGGGAGTTGGCTGATCTTGAGCCATGGACCCACTACCCTAACAGAGCTCCCTCATGCTTACTTAGGGGACAATGGGAGGAGTGGGGGGGTGTCACCAAGTTCCCAAGTTTCTGGAGGTCACCCCAAGTTCGGGCGCCCTCCCTGTCTTATGACTGACCGCCTGCCCGCGGTCCTAGCTGTGGGCGCTGTCGGCCCGTACTCCGATGGGCCTGAGGGGGCCGGGAAGGGGGCTCGGGCCCTCCCACACTCCGAGCCCCGACCCAGGGCCCTAAGACAGGGACGTTAGTCCCTGGATAGTAGAGGGGGACGAGTTCCCCAAAACCCTCCACTCGCGGGGTCCACGGCCCCATCCTGGGTCTCTTCTTCCTGGCTTAGCCCTGGGAAATTCCCCAGCTGGGGAATAGGCTTACCCCCAGTCTCTGTCTCCGCCGAGGGTCCTTGCGTCTCGGTTCCGCTGCGCCCTCCTGCCCTTGTGGGGGTCCGTCCTTCTCCTCGCTCCTCGCCTCTTCCGGGCTGGGGCTCTTGCCGTTTTGAACTCCCCGCCCGAGCCGTAAGGCGGGACTTCCCCCGGTACCGCCCTACTGGGTGTCCTCATCGCCGCCTCCCTTGACGTCATCCGGCCGCGCCGGAGTGTCCGCGCAGCCGCTCGTCCTCTCCCTCTGGAACCCTCGCAGCCGGACCTCTCCCGATCGCCCGTCTCCCCGGCGGGCCGGTTTCTGTCCCAGCCACTGGCTCCATGCGGGGGGTTGCAGGCGCGGCGCCTGCCTCGCCCCCCCCCGGCGCCCGACTCAGTGCGGGGGAGCGCGGCTGCGGCATCTGCCCCGTCACATCCCTCCCCCCTTAAACTCCTTTCCATCCCCCCCCCCTTTCCGTTCTCCCCCTTCCAGTACCCGCGACAAACAGTCGTCATACCCGTTTGCTGTACCCGACCTGTGTTTTACTTCAAATTTATATGGTTGTAAACTCAGGTACCATCGGAGTATGCGGGGGTTCGTATCCTTCATCCCCTGGATCCACTGGAGGGGTGCGTGGTCGGTCACCAGCGTGAACTCGGACCCTAAGAGGAAATATCGTAAAGAGTCAATGGCCCACTTCAAGGCCAAGGCTTCCTTTTCTATGGTTGCGTAACCTTTTTCTCGGGGGAATAGCTTACGACTTAAGTACAACACGGGATGTTCCGCCCCCTCCTCCTCTTGGGCCAGCACCACCCCTAGCCCTAGCTCCAAAGCGTCAGTCTGCAGGATGAATGGCTTATTAAAATCGGGTTGGATCAATACCGGGGCATGGGTGAGCTCGCATTTCAGTTTCTCGAAGGCGTTATGACATTGCTCGGTCCATCTCACGTTCTGGGGTTGCCCCTTCCTGGTGAGGTCCGTTAGGGGTGCTGCCGCTGTCGCAAAGTTGGCTACAAATCGGCGGTAGTACCTGGTGAGCCCTAAAAACTGTCTGACCTGTTTCTTCGTCGTTGGGATTGGGTACTCCTGTACTGCTTGGATTTTACTTAGCAGGGGTTTAAGTTGACCTCTCCCTACTGTATATCCCAAGTACGAGACCTCCCTCTCTCCGAAGTGGCACTTCTTCGGGTTGGCCGTCAGGTTTACCCGCCTGAGCACCTCCAACACTGCCGTGACATGCTCGAGGTGTTGTTCCCACGACCTACTAAAAATGACGATATCGTCTATGTACGCGGCTGCGTACTCATAGTGATCCCTCAATATATGGTCCATTAGTCTCTGGAAGGTGGCGGCTGCCCCGTGTAAGCCGAAAGGCATGTTTATGAATTGGTACAGCCCGAAAGGCGTGGCGAACGCCGTTTTCTTTTGTGCCTCGGGGGATAGGGGGATCTGCCAGTACCCCTTCGTCAGATCTATCGTTGACAGGTACTGGGCCTTCCCCACTCGGTTAAGTAGTTCATCTACGCGAGGCATGGGATATGCATCGAACCGAGAGATGGCATTTACTTTTCGAAAGTCTATACAGAACCTTGTTGTTCCGTCTGGTTTTGGGACTAATACTATTGGGCTCCGCCACTCGCTGCGGGATTCCCGAATCACCCCCCATTCCAGCATTGCTTGCAGCTCCCTCTTTACGGTGTTCCACATCTTTCGGGGTACAGGCCGCAGGTGGTCCCGCACTATCTTCCCTGCCTCTGTTACTATTTCGTGGTGAACTTCTCGTGTCTGTCCCGGGCGACTGGTTAATGTTTCTTGGAACTGTTGCAGTACCGCCTTCACCTGGTCCCGTTGGATCTGCGATAACCCCTCCCCGACTTGGGCCTGGCCTATGGCCACCTCGGGTTCGCCCCAGGGCCCGAACTCGATATCCTGGGGCTGGGGGTCAATTAGGAATGCTTCCCGAGGGTTCTACCTTTTTAGTAAATTCACATGGTAGATCTGTGTCTCTTTTCAGTTACTGTTAATTAATATCTCATAATCCAGCGGCCTGACTTGTCTCATTACTTTGAAGGGCCCTTGCCACTTAGCCATTAGCTTGGAGTCCCCCTTCGGAAGCAGAAGGAGGACCGAGTCGCCCGGTGCAAATGCTCTTACCTGGGCCTTCTGGTTGTAGTGGGCTTGTTGCCTCTCCTGGGCCTTTTTTAGGTTTTCTTGGGCCCACTCCGCCAGCCTGCGGAGGTTCTTTCTCAATTTGCCCACGTACTGGGCTACTCCCAAGGTTGGCGTTCTCTGTTCCTCCCAGCCTTCCTTTACTAGGTCTAGGATCCCTCGCGGTCGGTGCCCATAGAGTAACTCGAAGGGCGAGAAACCTAGCGATGCCTGGGGGACTTCGCGTACCGCAAACATCAGGGCCGGTAATAGCTGGTCCCAGTCCCGTGGGTCTTCCTTGACGAATTTGCGTAACATCTCCTTCAGGGTGCGGTTAAACCTCTCCACGAGTCCATCCGTCTGGGGGTGGTACACGGACGTCCGTAGCTTCCGCACCTGCAGGACTTTACATAATTCTGTCATTATCTTTGATGTTAGGTTCGTTCCCTGATCGGTCAGCAACTCTTTGGGGAGGCCTACTCGTGAGAACAGTCTCATCAATTCCTCCGCTATCGCCCCCGCGGTTGCTCACCTCAACGGGAGGGCCTCAGGGAATCGGGTCGCGTAATCTATAATCACCAGGATATACACATAACCCCTGCTCGACTTCTCCAGTGGTCCTACCAGGTCTAGTGCGATGCGCTCAAAGGGTGTTCCTACGATGGGGAGGGGTATGAGGGGGGCCGGGGGTACCCTTGCGGTCGATGTCTGTTGGCACTGGGGACACGAGGCACAGTAATTCTTTATGCCCTGATACACCCCTGGCCAATAGAACCTCTGGAGTACCCGGTGCTGCGTCTTTTCTACCCCAAGGTGTCCGGCCCAGGTGTGGTCGTGGGCGAGTTCTAGCACCTTCCTGCGATAGGGCTTTGGTACGAGCAGCTGGCGCCGTTCCTCCATCCCCCTCTCTGGTGGTGTGACCCGAAATAGGCGGTCTCCCTGGACCTCAAACCGAGGGCCCTGCCCTCCTTGGCCTCCACCCCCGGTCGCCCCTACCTGGGCCCAAGCGTGCTGCAAAGTTGGGTCTTCTCTCTGTAGCGCGAGGAAGTTGCCCTCCTCTGGGTCTAGGCGGAGCGTCTGCGACCAAGCGTCGTTCGAGGCCTCTCCTCCAAGTGTCGGATCGCTCACCTCCTCTCTATGGGCCGCAAACCTAGGGCCTCTGTTCCTTTCCCCTCCTAGGTCCTGGGGCTCCCGTCCCCAGCTGCTCAGCAGGTACCCTAGGCCGGGCCAATCCTGGCCCAGTAGTGCCGGGTACGCCAGGCGGGGGGCCACCGCGACCGTACATAAGTTTCTTATCCTCCCGTCATCAATCTCCACCTTTGCCGTCACATAGGGGTGGACATCACCATGGACGCACTTCATATATACCTTTGGCCCACGGGGCACCCGCGCCCCCACGAGGCTGGCCCTTACTATCGTCTGTCCACACCCCGAGTCCAGCACCGCCCTCACCCGACGTCCGTTAACCCTTATGTCATGCATCATCTGCTCCCGCCCCGGTTCACCCCCGGTTACCTTTCGCGCAGGGCCTTGCCCGAAGGTACAGTCCATGAGAGGGCAGTCCTTCTTAAAGTGCCCTTCCTGTCCGCATTGATAGCAGGCTCCTTTCGCTCCCCCCTCGGGTCGTGGATCCTTCTCGGGGGTCTGGGCTGGCCCTTCGGTGTCTGCACCTCGCCCTTCCGGGCGGCTCCATCTGGGCGCCAGTCCGCGCCCTATAGTTTGGCCCGTCGTGGCCCGGCTCCCCTGGTTTCCTGCAGGCTTACTCCCGCCTCTCGCCGGGGTAGGGCCCTCCGCATGGGGGTCCCGCGGCGTGCTCCGGGAGCGGGAGGTTTCGTTTCCTTCCGTGGCGAGGAAGCGTTCCATCAGGGTGATGGCCTCCTCTAGGGTCTCCGGAAGGTGCTGTCTCACCCATCGCTGCCCTACTACTGGTTCCGCTGGCCGCGGCCTGTTGTTCCCGGAGTTTATCCAAGAACTGCTGCAGTGCTTGCGTCTGCTGCTGTTGCCATTGCTTCTGGTTATCCACCAGCCAGTCCACCACTTTGTTTAGATCCATCTTTCCTGGGGAAATTAGTGGATTTCCACACAAACAAACAAAAAGCAAAAAAAAGGAAAACAAAAAAGGGGGGGTTCTCCTCTCCCTCCTCTATTTTTTTTTTTTTGTGCCCCCCTAACCGGGGCTCAGGTCATGCCCACATTCTCCACCACGTGTCACCGAGTGTTCCCAAGTTTCTGGAGGTCACCCCAAGTTCGGGCGCCCTCCCTGTCTTATGACTGACTGCCTGCCCGCGGTCCTAGCTGTGGGCGCTGTCGGCCCGTACTCCGATGGGCCTGAGGGGGCCGGGAAGGGGGCTCGGGCCCTCCCACACTCCGAGCCCCGACCCAGGGCCCTAAGACAGGGACGTTAGTCCCTGGATAGTGGAGGGGGACGAGTTTCCCCCAGACCCTCCACTCGCGGGGTCCACGGCCCCACCCTGGGTCTCTTCTTCCCGGCTTAGCCCTGGGAAATTCCCCAGCTGGGGAATAGGCTTACCCCCGGTCTCTGTCTCCGCCGAGGGTCCTTGCGTCTCGGTTCCGCTGCGCCCTCCTGCCCTTGTGGGGGTCCGTCCTTCTCCTCGCTCCTCGCCTCTTCCGGGCTGGGGCTCTTGCCTTTTTGAACTCCCCGCCCGAGCCGTAAGGCGGGACTTCCCCCGGTACCGCCCTCCTGGGCGTCCTCATCGCCGCCTCCCCTGACGTCATCCGGCCGCGCCGGAGCGTCCGCGCAGCCGCTCATCCTCTCCCTCTGGAACCCTCGCAGCCGGACCTCTCCCGATCGCCTGTCTCCCCAGCGGGCCGGTTTCTGTCCCGGCCCCTGGCTCCATGCGGGGGGTTGCAGGCGCGGCGCCTGCCTCGCCCCCCCCGGCGCCCGACTCAGTGCGGGGGAGCGCGGCTGCGGTGTCTGCCCTGTCACAGGGGGTGTATACACCCTTCGCACACACACCCCTGCATTCAGGCCTGTTAAGTGACCAAGTGGTGGTTCAGCTGTTGGTTCTCAGCCCTCTGTCACAGGCTAGGACTCATAAAACTGATAAAACTAGTTCACATTGACCATGGCAACTTTACCCAGATAATGGGTTTGCAAGAATGAGCTATCAGCAGTTTGTCTAATGGAAAATGGCTTTGCAAAGAATACAATCACTTTCTTCACTTCTTTTATCAGAAGCAGAAGCTAGGAAAATCTTCAGATTTACCTATCTTCCCATCTCCTGATCCTTTACAGCACATCAGAGCTTCATAGAACAAAAATCATATCAAATTGCTGTAGTGTTCAGAGTTGGTGGTAGGCATAAATTAGACTAAGCAGTTGCTTAGGGCCCTGATCAGCACCAGGGTGAGGCCCTCCAAATATTCCTGCTTAGGGCCCCCAATGGATTAGTACCAAGCCAGCTCTGGCAGTACTGCAACATGTTCCAAACCATTTTCTCTTTTTTAGTTGCCCTTTAGGATTCTAGCACAACAGGATGACTTCAATGACTTCATCAGCAGTCTGCTGAAAGAATTTGTCTTTATATTACCATAAAGATCTGACCTTTTTGACTGTAGGTTGAACCTCTCTAGTCCAGAACACTCTGGTCTGGAAACATTCATCTCCCAGAATGATTTCATTTAGCCGCATGACTGCTTTTCATGGGTGTAACCAAGTTTCCCATGGTCCCATAAAGTTTGTTTAAAGCTATCAGTCCTGGCTCTCAGAGTTCTGTGCTGTTATTTAGCTCTGGTTTATCCCTAAAAGTTCTCTAACAGCCCAGTAAGCAGTGGAAATGTTGGTAATGTTGCTAGACAATACTGACCCCCTGTGGTCTGGAAAATTCCCTGATTTAGAACCAGTTAGGACCCAAAGGTGCCGGTCTAGAGAGATTCAACCTGTAGTGTAAAGTAGCACCAACTGCAGAAAAGTTGTCTGTCAATATAACCACGCTGTGCTGAGTGTTTCTAGACACTAAACTGGTTTGTTCTCATTCAGTGCATACAGCCTGTTTAGTAGTAAGGCTTGTGCCTTTAACTTACATAGCCAAATGTCAGCTACTCCTCTCTGTTCATAGTTAGAACTTGTATTGAAAATGTGATTTACCTCTCCCCACCACCTGATCACAAGAGGGTTAAATACATGGCCCTACCAGATCAAGAGACAATGTAAAAATGATAGAGCATATTGAAATATTGAGGGGGACAATGTAAAGGTATGCTGTAACTCCTAGGTAAGTGAAATTCAGCTGTCTGTAATTGATTAAGATCGTGCATGTGGTTCTAGCTTTTCTAGTGCCATAGGGTATGTCTACACTACAAAGTTAATTTGAACTAACAGACGTTAGTTCGAATTAACTTTGATAGGCGCTACACACGCGAACCGCTAGTTCGAACTTAATTCAAACTAGCGGAGCGCTTAATTCGAACTAGGTAAACCTCATTCCATGAGGACTAACGCCTAGTTCGAATTAAGGGCTGTGTAGCCACTTAATTCGAACTAGTGGGAGGCTAGCCCTCCCCAGCTTTCCCTGGTGGCCACTCTGGGCACCACCAGGGAAACTCTTCTGCCCCCCTCCCGGCCCCGGAGCCCTTAAAGGGGCACGGGCTGGCTACGGTGCCCATGCCAGGTGCAAGCCTGCCAGCACCCAGCCAGCAGACCCTGCACCTGGCACAGCACAAACCAGCCACCCGCTGCCACCCAGTCCTCCGCTTCTTCCCGGGACCAGGCTGGCGGCTCCCGGGAGCCTGCCCAGGTCCGCAAGAGATGGGCACCCGCCTGGTCTAGTGCAGACATCGTGGACCTCATCCACGACCTCCGCACTAGGCACAGGAAAGTGGCCGTCTAGGGCAGGATAGCTGCCAGCCTGGCCACCCGGGAGCAGGTTTGCATGAAAATCAAGGTGGTCCACTGAGACCCCCAACCCTGAGCCCTGAGCCCTGAGCTTAGAATGGCCGTACTGGGTCAGACCAAAGGTCCATCCAGCCCAGTAGCCTGTCTGTCAACAGCGGCCAACACTAGGTACCCTGGAGGGGATGGACCGAAGACAATGACCAAGCCATTTGTCTCATGCCATCCATCTGCAGCCTTCCACAAACAGAGGCCAGGGACACCATTTCTACCCCCTGGCTAATAGCACTCCATGGACCCAACCTCCATGACTTTATCTCACTTCTCTTTAAACTCTGTTCTTGTTCTAGCCTTCACAGCCTCCTGCAGCCAGGAGTTCCACAGGTTGACTATTTGCTTTGTGAAGAAGAACTTTCTGTTGTTAGTTTGAAGCCTGCTACCCATTCCTTTCCTTTGGTGTCCTTTAGTCCTTATATTATGGGAACTAATGAAGAACTTTTCTTTATGCACCCTCTCCACACCACTCATGCTTTTATAGACCTCTATCATATCCCCCCTCAGTCTCCTCTTTTCTAAGCTGAAAAGTCCCTGTCTCTTTAGCCTCCCTTCATATGGGACCTGTTCCCAACCCCTGATCATTTTAGTTGCCCTCCCCTCTCCTACCCTCTCTCTTCCCCTCTCCCACCTCCTTTTCCCAGTCTCCCAGAGTTTTGTTCAATAAAGACAGTTTCTATTTTTGAACACACGTGTCCTTTATTTTGTACATCAGGAAGGGGGGCTAGGGAGGGGTAAGTGAAAGGAGGTGAGGGAGGAATGGGGTACGAGCCCCCGATGGGGAGGACTGGGCTGGCTCTGAGGGCTCCTTGGGGTGGAAGCTCTCCTGAAGCCCCTTGATTGACCCCCCCCCCCCTCCAGATGGCAGCCTGCGGCAAGTGCAGCCGGTCTGATGGCCGAGTGCTGTGATGTGCCAAGTGTGGGCACTCAGGGCACTCCAAGTCAGGACTGCTTTGCAAGTGGGGAACCCCTGAGAACTGTCTGTCCGGGGTGGGGGTCAGGTCCCTTTAAGCACAGTCCTCGGCTAGCCTGAGACAGCAGCTCTGCGCTCTAAGTCCTAATCTGATGCCCTGCCGGCACTGCTTTCGGCCATTCTTATCCTTGATTCAGGGTCCACTCAGTGTGGACATGCTAGTTCGAATTAGCATAACGCTAATTCGAACTAGTTTTTAAGTCTAGATGCGCTAATTTGAATTAGCTTAGTTCGAATTAACTAATTCGAACTAAGTTAGTTCAAATTAGTGCCGTAGTGTAGACATACCCATACTGTGTTAGCTTTTACATCTAAAGTACTACCCTGTGTGTGACTGGCACTTTTATCTGAAAATTGTATTTGTGAGTGCTGTTTTTTACCAGTCAGTAACATCATCTTTGCCATCAAACACGATTTCCATTGTGTTTACCACATTAACCTTGGTTTACTCTGTAAAAAGATAAATATCACCTAGTGTAATTTTTTTTTTAAATTGGCCTTTTTACAGCAAAAACAGTATTTACACTTACTTATTTGAAGGGTGTCAGACTCCATTTTTAAACATAAAAGTTTCCTGTCCTGTTAAATGGGAGCAATAAAGCAGGTGATGTGGCTAGAGCACTGTAAACAGTGGGAGAAGCTGTAATGCAGGGCTATTCAACACACGGCCTGCGGGCTGCAAGTGGTCCGTGGCCCCTTTGTTTGCGGTCCATGGTGCGGTTTGGGTTTACATGTGGCTCATCACATGGCCTGAAGGTGGGATCCTTTGAACATGGCCTCCACTGTGAACATGGTCCACAATGGCGAGGCCTCACCTGGTGGGGTGAATACTGAAAGACGCAGGTGGACGGACTGGCTGGAACACACCGTGTTAGGGTGTCGGCGTTTCTAGCCCGCAGGGAGGAGGTGTGGGGAGTGCTGGGGCATTGTGGGAAATGCTTTGTATTTATGCCCGCTAGTGTGAAAGAAGCTATTTGCGTTTATTTGCATGTATATGGAACCACACTTAAGTTGCAACCCTCAGCATGTGCTGTGAGTATCATTGTGGCCCCAGGGCTTCCAAAGTTGAGTAGCCCTGCTGTAATAGAATTTAGGAGCTCCTACCTCACATCTGCAGAATGTTAGCATCCAGAGGATTCAGTCAAGTCAAGGCCTCATTGTGCTAGACACTGTACCTAGCCAGAGTAAGACTGACATGTCCTAAAGCTATTCCAACCCAAAGAGACAAGACTGGGGAAAAAACTAGGTGAAAAAAGTGTTTACCTCATTTTAACACTTGGCCTATTGGGACATAAAGAGAAATGACTTGTCCAGGCCAAGGAATGGCCCCAACTCTCCTGACATCTAGATCAGTGCCTTATCCACAATACTATCCAGTCTCTGATGAGTCCTACGCTCAGGGCTTGTCTTCACTACACAGAAGATTGGAGCTACCATGCTCGATCTTTCAGAGTTCAATTCAGTGAGTTGAGTCTTGCTAAATCAAACTCAGAGAGTGCTCCACTGGCATCTGGTATGCTTCCTTTTGCGAGGAGTAAGGGATGCTTTTGCACCCATTGGCCTCCCGCTGTGGGAATGCCACCAAGCTCAGCTTAATTTAAGCCGACTCTAGCTATGTATTTTATGTAGCTGGAGCTGAGTATCTTAAGTCGAGTTGCTGGGTCTAGTGTAGACTGGCCTTAGATCACTAGACACCATTTCTCTTAGTGCTGGGTTACTTAGGTAGGAATAGTAAACCTCATGCAGCATAACTCCAAAGGCTATTGCAACTATTGTGCAATGGTTTTCATTCCCCCCCACCCAGGTGCAGCATGCTTCCTTACAACATTCCTTCCCTACTCCATTGGTTCTACAGGCCGCCCTCACTATAAGTCCAAGATATGTTCCAAAAAACTTGACTTATAGCGAAACAACTTAAAGCAGGGAGTTTTTTTTCCTGTGGCTGACTTCCATTTAGGGTTGCCAGATGGTTTAACCAAAAATATCGAACCCCCCCCCCCCCCCAAAAAAAACACTGGGGAAAAAATTCTGTTGGGGGGGGGGAGAGGGGACCTAAGGTTTTAAGCAAAAAAAAGGACCCTGAGAGTTGTTAAGCAAAAAAAATATAAGAAACTAAAAAAAAAAAAAAAAAGCCCAGCATAGCCCCTTTAAGAGGCTTTTTGGACTTAAGAGGCTGCCATCAGCCAGCAGCTATCTTCTGTCTCCCTGTTCTGGGCCAGACAGCTTCCCAGCAGAACCAGGTAAGTGGGTGGGAAGGGGGACCTGGGTCTGGGTCTGGTTGCTGAGTGTGTCCAGGTATCCAGTATTTTCTGACTTTCTTTACCAGACAGGAGGCAAAAATACCAGACTGTCCGGGTCAATACCAGACACCTGGCAACCCTACTTCCATTTGCAGAAATTGGGGTTTTTTTGTGCGACTTAAGAGCGGGGAATGGGAGGTCTTATCATGCATCAGTTCATACTAGGGTTACCAGGTACGTTTAGAAAAAATACCAGACATGCTTGGTGGGGGGAGGAGGGGGAACGGCCGAGGCGGGGCTGGCTGGGAGGGGGTGCGGGGGCAGCATGGCTGACCGCAGGAGATGGGAGGGGCCAAGGGGCGGGGCTGGCAGCCGGGGGGTTAGGGGCAACATGGCTGGCCAGAGGAGATGGGGGGGAGGTTGGGGCAGCACGGCTGGCTGGGGGAGATGGGGGGGCTGGGGAACGGGGCTGGCAGGTGGTGGGTTGGGGTCAATGCGGCTGGCCCAGGGAGATGGGGGAGGGGTCGGGCAGCGTGGTTGGCCCGGGGAGATGGGGGGGGGGGAGGGTCGGGGGCAGCACGGCTGGCCAGGGGAGATCAGGAGGAGAAGAACTGGCTGGCAGGAAGCAGGGGTGGCCGGGAGGGGGTCGGGGGCAGTGGAGCTGGTTGGGAAGGGTCGGGGGAAGCGGGGGGGGGGGGGCAGGACTGACCCAGGCACATGCAGATCCCAGGGTGTTGTCAGTCCTGCGTATGGTCCGGAGAAGCACGGGTGAGTCCGGCTGCGGCTCCACCCTGCACTCAGGAGCAGGGACAGGGCTTCTCCTCCCCAAGGCATCAGATGCAGCCAGGGCTCTGAGCGACGATCGCACCCTGCCTCCCAGCCACTCCCCCAGCCCCCGCCAGGCTTCTGTCTGGCGCCCAGCCAGAAATCCAGGAAATACTGGACATTGCACATGTCCGGTATTTTCTAGATTTTTTTTTTACCAGACAGAGGGCCCAAAAACTGGACTGTCTGGTAGAATACCGGACACCTGGCAACCCTAGTTGCTACAAGTGTCAACGACTTGAGCATCAACGTCAACGGATGTATAGTGGGACACCACATATTCCATTAAGGCACTGGATTCCTTCACTGTTGATTCCAATATAACAGAAGTCAGTCTGCCGCAGGAGGGTTTGCGTCATTGTGTACTGGCATCAGCATTGATCTTCTCTAGCAAGAGAGTTTGCCAACACTAAAAACAAAGCGTAAATGAAAGTAGTTGTATTGTTGGAGACGCTGCTTTCCTGTCTGTGCACCCATAAGCAGGCATACGTCAGTGCAGAGAGGGATGTGAGGAAAATCTTCCCCCATGTAGCTATACAAGCTCTGAAAAATCAGGCAGGTGGAGGTGCTGCCTCAGCTATAAATTGTGGACTGGATTTGAGACCAATACTGTCTTAAAAGAGGCATTTCTGAGCCAATAACAACTGTCTGGCTGAGCAGAGACGTCAACATTGACACTGATAGTGTGGGGTCTCCTAATTTAGAGGTTGAAATCCTAGTTTCTGGTCTGATATATTATTGGTTTTCACTTAGAGCTTTCATGTTTAATATTAAAATAAACTGTTTAATGTTTTAAAAAGTAAAATTCCTCTGATAATGAAACCAGCCTACAGAAAAGAACTTGGGATGGCCACAAACTCACTTAAACCTTTACATGTGTTCCTACAATTTAGATCTCAGGCCAGTTATGAACTAGCTCTGAGTTGCAAATGCATTGTCAGTAGCGCCCCACTTTATTATATAAATTACTCTCCCCAGTACCTGTTTCCTAGCCCTAGAGATGTTTAAAATGAAAGTGGACAAAGCACTACGCAAGAGAGTCTAGGGAACAATTGTACATTACTTTGTGGATCACTGAAAATCATTTTTTCCATTTAATCATCTATGCTGCTGTTATTTACATATAGTTTCAGAACTGTAGAAGGGATTACCCAGACCAGCTCTACAACTGTTAGCATTTCTTGTCCTATGAAGTCCCATGAGTGTGGCATCCTGACCTAGTGGTACTCCAGAGGATACCTAAGTAATGGCAGTTAGGAAAGCCATGTCTTTCCATTGTTTGGCTAGCAAGAATATTTGGTTTTCTGCTGGCCTAGATACAGTGAGCTAGAAACTCCATCTGGCTCCCAATAAAACATTCAAAAAGAAACGGCAGCTGGCACATAATATGGTGAGCTAGGTCATGAGGAAGAAAGAGTTGATCAAAGCATCTTACATAGGAATGCTACAGGCTGTGTTTGCTTCCTGTTCACTGTCAGATCCAATTCAAGATTATGGTACTGATCCATAAAGCCCTTAGAGCTCAAAGAGTCTTCCTCTGAGACCAGCCACAGCAGTTACTTTCATCTGGCATTTCATACTGAAAGAACACACATGAAATTGAGGATGCCAGAGTGAGAACGTTCTTGATAGAAACCCATGGGGTGATATAGGCTCCCCAATCAGGAAAAATCACCTCTTAAATAACTTCCTCTGTAGAACCAAAGCACCCAGGGCAAGCAGCATATACCAGAGAAGAAGCTAATGTTTAAACCAGAGCAGGAGGTAAATTGCCTGAGTTTTCTGGGGAGAACCCACTATTTTCTATAATTTGCATACAACATCTGAATGCCAAGGTGTCTTAAAAATGACAAGTGGAGGCGAGACTGGGTATGTGACACAGGCTAAATACTATGAAGGTTTAAAACTATGTCTAGCACTATAGCAATAGCTTGCAGTTCAATAAGGCAATCTGGGATGCTTCTGGCAGAAAGGAAACACAAGTGCAAAAGCTAGTGACTGCTGTCTGTCCCAGGAGATTGACTTGCTGCCAGCTGCACTGCAGACATACCCTAAGAATGCAGAGAGTAGCAGAACCTGGAACACAAGTGAGTGGGCATGGACATGGGGTATAATGGAACAGGTGAAAGTGTGTGGTGGAGAACTGGCTGTGCATTTGGTCAGATCAGGAACAGTCTGTGCATGGAAGAAGGGCAAGTACAAAAGGATGAAAGAATACACTGGAATGGTAAACTGCATGAGAGAAAGAGATGTGGCTAAGAAAGTACATAAAGGTGAGCGCAAAGAGAATAAAGTATGACAAAAGGATACTTGCTTCCCTGTAGATGAGCCTTTTAGGTTGATTAGTAACTTGCTAATGATTTTTACTGGGACAGTTATTCCCCCAAATGGCCTTCAGTGACTGGAAGTCCATCTGTAGGCTTACCCTGTTTTTTTAAATTGGAGACTCCTTCCCTAACCCTGCCATTCACAGGGCTTGCAGCACGTATGGCCTGGAAGCTTGAATAATGTCTGAAGCTTTCTGCAATATCCAGATGCAGGAGGGTGTGTTTAAAAAAGAGTTTCAGTTATGGAAACTGTCCATGCACCACTGAGCTTCCCTTATCTTCACAGGAAGACTGCTGTATGAAGATGTTGGAAGAAAGCTGGGTGCTGCATTGAGAACAACATGGCTCATAAACATTAGCACTGTGGGGAAATTGCCAGTTCCTTATTTCAAAAGTTTGTGAAATTCCTTAGGACTTTGTGCTCCTCTGACCGCACCCAAGAGCCATGAGTAGCCACAGTTATTGCTAAGAGCTGAGTGATCATGTAATTAGAGTGTGTACTCTGAAAACACGCCATACAGTTCAGCTGATAGGTGATGTGATATGCACCTCTCAGCTTCAGGCTGCTAGAATCAAATGAACCTAGGCATGGGAAAGGGGGAGGGAGGGAAGAGATGGCACTCTTCCAAGCTCCACCCACAAAATAAGTTCCGCCCAGGCAAGGTACAGAAATGTGATGCTGCTTGCTATCCTGGTCAGAATACAATTGTGTAGCTCTTTGAAGGTTACTGTGCTCCCAGAACTCTGGAGGCTTACATATGTCTATAGGCTGTGCTAGGCATATTGGGCTGAGATCCTGCTTGTCTGAGGGGGGAAATGAATAGTGGTATCTCTTAAGCACCACCCCCTTGTGGCACCAACATACGGCCTCACTCACAGTGAATTGTGCGGATCTGTGAATTCTCCCTTTGTGTTCTTACATGCAGAGTGGAGTAAATGGTGACTTCTAAATTAACCTCTTTGGATAGCTTGGTTAACACCTCAGTGAGATGAATGAGGCAGCTTATACTCTTTAGAGGAAATGTTCCAGGGTCAATGCAGCTTCATGTGGACATCTTTGTGCAGGTTACACTTGGCTCACCCTCTTGAGGTTTCCATCATAACCGTAACAGAGACTTGCTTTCCTTTTTAGAGGAGCTGAGAGTCCTGGGACAAGGGCTGTAGCTTCCACAAAGGAGCTGGTGTGGTATGTGGGCTCTGTTGGATCCCTTCAGCTTACTAACACCCCAACGTCTCTAGCATCTGATAGCTGCAGTTTGTCTAAAATAAGTCTGTTGATGTCAGTGCTGGTGCTAGTGGATAGGGTCCCCCTCTCTGTAATTGACATAATCTTGGCAGCATCCACAGAAACACCAGGGGATTGGACCTGGGGATTGGATTACCTTCTCCCCTCTAGAGATGGCCTGTCTGTGTCATATCTGACACACACTGGCAGAGAAGCTGGTATGACCACTGTCTGTATGGTGTCTCTAGTGTGATAAGCAGAGGACTCCAGTCAGAGCTGTCATTAGCACTTAATCCAGCTAGGTAATTACAAAAGCAAAGCTATATTGAAGAGTCATTCTTCACAGCCTGTGGGCCTGATCACATGCACACTGGTGCAACTCTATTGACATTGCTGGTGTTACCTTATACTGGGCTAAGTGTGAGCATTGTCAGAATGAGCAGACTTTGAGATGGCCCGAGGAAAGGCGATTTCCTTTGCACAGAGGAATCTGGAAGCACAGAGCTGGGATAGCCAGTCCAGTGCCATTGTCCTCACGACTCCTGGTGTTGGAGGCATGGCTGGGGCTAAGGCTGTACTTGAATGCTCCTTGGCTGCCTGAATGTCACTTTGGACTCTTTCAGGTAGGCCTAATGTAGAGCCAAACTGTGTCTCCTTCTAACCCCCGGATAGGGTGTGTGGTACCAAGGTAGCATATAGTTGCCTTTAATCCCTTATTCAGGTACTCTACTCCGAGAACAGCTCAACTTGTCTCAGTGACTGGGACTCTGCACTATGTCGAGATCAAGCACTTCATCAATGTGGGTAAAAAATATTTTTAACCATTTTGCATCTAGGAAACCCCAGGCACAGAGAGGTTAAGTGACTCATCCAAGATTACACAACAAATCAGAGATAGAGTTGAGATGCTAGCCATCCTGGCAGCTCTTCTGTCACTTTTTTTCATTTGGGGAGTTTGCAAAAAAGTAATAATCACTTCTTTTAAAGTCAACATCAAAAATATCATAGTCAGTCTTCTGTCTACAATTGACCAACTTTTTTGATATTTTTCCCCCCAGGGACACCTGTCTGGTTCTTTGTGAAAATTGCTCCAATTCGAAATGAGCAGGATAAAGTGGTTTTATTTCTTTGCACTTTCAGCGACATAACAGCTTTCAAACAGCCCATTGAGGATGATTCATGTAAAGGTTTGTCTTTCTTGTCCTACAGTTGTGCATTGTGCTGTTTCTCTTGGTGTGCATTGATCTTGAAATAAGTGAAGACCTCTAGTATCCACAGTAAGAATTGGATTTTAAGACAAGTGGCAGCCATGCTATGTAAAATACAGCTCCATGTGGAATGGCTGCAAGCTTTACAGTGATCTAAGCAGCATTGGCTTGGATGGCTGATCACTAAGGAAAAATCCATGTACTGTTGGAAGTTGGGGCTGGGGATCCAGTGGTGCTTTTCTTTTTAATTCATTGCTGATCAGTGCTTCAGCATGGTATTATGTGAGCACAGAGCTGTTACAAGTGCCAGATTTTGGATAAGGTGTAAAGTTGAGATTCTGACGACTTATAATTAGAGCCCTGCATGGGCCCAAATTTATATCCACATCCACAAAAACGAGCCACGGATATCAGCAGTCACATCTACTGCTGTGGTTATCTGTGGATTTGCAGGGCTCTACTTATAGTTGTTATGAGCTAGTGAAGGGCACTTAGCCACCATAACCCCATTGTCCTTGGTAGGAACAGGGGCTGTTCAGCTTCTCTCAGGGTATGTCTACACTGCATCCCTAGTTCGAACTAGGGATGCAAATGGAGACAATTGAACTAGTTAATGAAGCGGGGATTTAAATATCCCGCGCTCCATTAACATGATCTCGCCAGCGCGCTAGTTCGAATCACAGCTGACTCCTCATTTTTTGAGGAGTAACATTAGTTCGGACTAAGGGCTTTAGTCCGAACTAACGCGTCCCGGCGTGCACTTCCTGGTTCGAATCAGCTGTGATTCGAACTAGCGCGCCGGCGAGATCATGTTAATGGAGCGCGGGATATTTAAATCCCCGCTTCATTAACTAGTTCGATTGTCTCCATTTGCATCCCTAGTTCGAACTAGGGATGCAGTGTAGACATACCCTCAGTTCCGTTGGCTCTCTGTGCAAGAGCAGAGGCATTAACCCTATTGCTGGAACCTAGCCCAGACTTGAGTAATTTCATTTTACCTGCCTAAATGAGGCCCTGACCTGGTTTCCATGGAACTCAGTGAAAAGACTCCCATTGACCTCAGTAGGACCTGGATCAGGCCCAAACTGTCCTAACCTGTTGGGGAGAGTTGCTACATGTTGTTAATCCATTGCTCAGTTTCACTCCAGAAGCTGTGGTCCTTCAGCAAGGCCCTGATCCTGCATATTCATAGGTAGGCTTTTATGTCTGCACATAATAGATTGTAAAGCAAGATGAATCCTTGGAAGTGAGATGTACGTGAAGTAAGTTCTGTTGTTGACAAATAATATCTGTAGTTTAAAACTTAACTAAGAGTTGCATTTATTTACATTTTTATTTTAAAAATCTAACATTTCTAACACCCATCTCCCTTCCTAATGAAGAATACCCTTTAAAATAGACTCTGCCAAGCTGCAAGGATTTGTTTTCTTTCCACTGCTATGTGTTTGGGGTTTTTTTTGTTGTTGTTTCATCAAATTAGAAAGTGGGTTTTGTAATCAGGAAGATCTGTCTCATAGAAAATAGCTTTCTGCCAGGCATCTAGAGGTCTTTACTTCACTCTGACATGAACTGACTGCTGAGATAAATCAGTATTAGGAGTAAAGCTAGCTCTAGCTTATTCACTGGAATGACTGCCCACACTACGGTTAACCAGACAATGAAGTGAGTTTCTTTCAGGAGTGATTGTCTCTAGTTATCCCCTGTGCTTCTGCTGAAACAAACATTCTGCTGAAGAACCTAATATGCTAGTGAGCTATGGACTGAGAGGTAGATATTTGTTTTCTTCCTTGAAGATAAGGACACATTCTATTTTGTAAGAGGAGTAAGTAGGAGAAAGAAAACGATAATCAAACATTTGAAAAAGTTGAACCTGTTGAGTCCCTGGATTGCACTATCCTCACAGTAGTGGTGATGATGATGCTTAGCAGTTTGGTATCCAAAGAAATGTAGAGAGATTAATCTAATCAGTCCACACAGCATCCAAGTCATATGGATGTTCTGCCCATTTTACATATGAGGAAACCAAGACAGGCAGCTAAATGCCAGAGTTTTGAAATGTGAGTGCCTAAAGCCATGCACATTTACTTATTTCATGCGCAAATCTCCACTTAAACACCTAATAGTTCATTTACAAATGTAAAGAACTCATTGGCATGTGCAGTTATGTTTAGTTTCATATGAAGTGGACGTGTGGCTCTGGTATCTGATCAATAGAAATAAGGTCCTGTAGGTTTGCTTATCAAAGTAATGTTACTTTGTGCAAAGAACAGCTGTTTATTTATCTCTGCCCATTTAAAGAGCACCTTATGGCTTGGCCTGAGTACAGGTACAGAATCTGTACTGAGTACTTAGCTATGAATACCTTTGCCCACTATTGAATGTTGAATTTCAAGCATATTAATAAAGCTGTCAGAGTCTTTGTGACTTTCTGAAGGATGTGTGTGTCTAGCACCAATGATTTGAGTTTGACATGTAAACTAAAGTGAACATGCATCTTTTATTTGAAGATGGGGATGGGAAGGCAGAGATGAAAATGGTACCGAGACTACCTATTCATTTAAAAAAAACCCTAATAATCACAGGCATTAAAGGATGAAATTTGAAAAATGAAAGACTTGTACTAGGTATGCTTCTAATTCTAGGCTCTTTTGGTTTTTGGTTAAAAAAAACTCATATGCTTTTAATAGCTGCATAATATACGCTGCCATGGAAATTAAGTAAATTTGCTTTTACTTTACGTTGCTTTAAAAACATGAAATATAACTACTAGAAAAGTAGTATGTCACCAAACACATTCCCCGTAACATTTTTGGGGAAAATTGAGTCTTTGTGCAATTCCATTCAAGTCAATTGAGTTAGATTTTGGCGGAATTTGGCACTTGATATTTTATGTGACCCTCATAGTAGACCCTCTAGAATGTCTGATATATCTGAAACTAATCTATTCTCTTGTCCTTTTGGTTTATGATTACATGGTGTTTGCAGCTCTCCAAGGAGCAGACATTCAAAATTATCTCTAAATTTGAATGCAGTTTTATTGTCAAGGTAATTTGTATATGCAAACAGGATTCATATGTACAAATGGGTAGTCAGACATTCAGCAGGTTGGCAGGATCAAGTATTTGTTCATTCAAAGTGATATATGCAAAAGGGGCTGTGTTGAAGTCCATTTTAAAGAGGAGGAGTTCTGCTGACTTGAACAACCCAAGATCTTTTCTTGCTTAGATCCACTGTTTTGTTTTCATTATTATTTAGAATATAAAATGATACTGGGTTCAACAGTCATGAGCTCTGTGGGGAGAAAGATTGCTAGCCTTTTATCTCACAACCTGCTATGTTACCAGCAGTATTCATTATCACTGCCCCTGCCAAAAAAAATTTATTTTACTTTATTTTTATGGCAGTACTTTGGATCAGAAGGAGGACTCTGAAGAACCCAACTGACTTTGTTTGCTTGGTTTATTTTAATTCAATTTGTGAATCAAACCTTTACTCCTCTATTTAATTTTTTTACATTATTGAGACCATAAAGACTGTCTTGTTTATACCACTTGGGTATATTAGGAGAAATAAGAATGTTCTAGAACTCATTAGAAACTTAAAGGAGAATGGGAATGAACAGTCACTGATGATTAAAAAGATGGGAGAAGTCAACTGTAACTGGATATCAAAGAGAGGGGAGTGTATGGAATTGACAACTATTCAGGAGCTTGGTTTGCAGAATCTAGATAATTCTGAATGCAGATGAGGCATCTGATAATCAGAGAATATAAATCTGGATACCCCATCTTTACTTTTTCAGTGTTCACAATGTTAAATTCACAAGGCAGTGGCTTTTAATTCTATCTCTAGTAACTGAAAGTTACTGATCAATGCTCCAACTTGGCAAGTATTTAGTCATTACTGTTGTATTCAGCCCATGAAAGGATGTGATTTATTTTGAGTCAGATGAAGGAGGTGGTAGGAAATAATTCAATGAGCTGAATATTGAAAACTGATACATCTTCTAAAATATAATCTTTGCCATATTTTTGAAGCAAATTACAAAGAGTCCAGGTTCCTCTCAAAATGCAGTAAATTGACTTCTTCAGATTTTCTGAAGATGAAATGTGCCATTGAATGAAACTTCATCTCTTAAAGTAGAAGAGGAAAACATTGTGGTGTTTGCTCCTACAAATAGATCTTTTCAATACTGTTGTTGCCATTGAAACCTAGCTTCAGTAATAATGTAAGTCCCCATTCTAGGCATTTCAGCAGCTCTTTCATATTAACTTTTTTCAGGGGCAGTCTCTCTTCTCTTCAGCATTCTAAAAGCAGCAAAACTCCTTTGTAGTGACGGTGTAAACACAAATGAATGTAAAAACTTGATATTAATAAGAGAGCTTGAAACTCCTTGTCAGTTTCTCCAGACTAAATGAAACTCATTGGTCTATAATCCAGTGCTGTAAATAAAGAAACAGGAAAAAAAACAAAAGGAAAACCTTAAAGAAATAACATTGGCACTAATTCCACATTGTTTTTGAACCTGAGAACTGACCCAACAGTTCATTCAGAAAAAATGTTTCTACTCATTTCTACTGATTCTGTACCTGATAACAAAGCCACAGAGTATTGTATTCTAGTTTTTTGGGGGCGAGGAGGAGAGAGAGACTACAAATCAAGTGTCTTTGCCATTTGCTCAGAGAACAAAAAGTTAACATGAAAAAATATGAGAAGATTCTCGGATGGACCCTTCTTTCAGTACTATATGGACTCTTAGGCTATGTCTAGACTGCATCCCTCTGTTGACAGAGGGATGCAAATCAAGCATGTCGAAATTGCTAATGAAGCAGGGATTTAAATATCTCATGCTTCATTAGCATAAACATGGCTACCACTTTTTTTGAAATGGAGATTTTTCTTAAAAAAAGGCAGTTTAGACACAGATGTGTTGAAAACAAACCCTTTGTTGATAGATCCCGTATTCCTTCAGAAAATGAGGTTTACAGGATCTGTCGAAAAAGGGTTTATTTTCAACAGATCTGCATCTAGACTGCCGTTTTTTTTAAAAAGCTCCGTTTTGAAAAAAAAAGTGGCAGCCATGTTTATGCTAATGAAACACGGAATATTTAAATCCCTGCTTCATTAGCAATTTTGATGTGCCTAGTCTACAACTCTCTGTCGATAGAGAGGTATAGTCTAGGCACACCCTTAGAGTCTTTAAACCTATGGAGCTCCTTCCTGAATAACCTCTGGTTTCGAAAAATTATATAGACCCTTCTTCCTCTCTTGAAGACCTTGCTTGTAGCAATATGCATGGAGGAAAAACCACAGGCTGCAGGAGGGAAAATGGTGGTGATGACAAGAAGCCAGTCTGTGTGCACATGGCTGGAGTGCTAGCCGCAGCATTCTCTATAAATACAGATTGAACCTCTCTAGTACAGCACTCTCTGGTCCAGCTGATATACTTATAAGATGCATACGAGGCCTGTATAGAGGGAAATGGCAGCATGCCACATTTATTGAGAATACAATGGCAAAGCAGTTAGCATATACTTACATAGGCACATACACTGTCCCACCAATTGATATTATATTTACCAGTCCATGGTCCGTGGATTGATAATTGGTGGAAGAGTAGGGGTCTATCAGACTGAACTGATGCTCCAGTCATGGTAGGATGTCCCCCACTCTTAAGGCAAAACAGTTTACCTTTTCCATCATGATCAGTGGGTTTTGCATCATCATGCTGTTTTTCTGAAAGTTGTTTGTTATTTCCACTTGTTTCTCTTGCTCCTTATCTTTTTTTATTCTACCATGCTAAGCTGGTTTCAAGCACAAATATTTTGTCCCGATTGAGAAATGCTTACTTTCTTTCAGAGCTGTCAGTTTGCTCACTGCTTACATCTCAATGGGGATATACAGCAATCTTCGGCGTCTTTATGTCTGTTCTCGGCTTTTTCCTAGAACATTTGGTCTGGTGGCATTCACACTTCTCTCTCATAATATCCTTACTCTCTCACACATGGCAAGGTTGTTTTCTTTGTTACAGAGAAGCAACCTTTCTTACAGAGAAGCAATATGCACATTTGAACAAGGACATCAAATTACAATTAAAAAAAAAAGCCAATCAAACATGTCCATTTACTTATTTTACAATACTAATTTTAAAACGTAAGACAAATTATAAAACTCTATCCCTGTCTTGGAATCAGCTTTAGACACAGTATTATGGCTGGTGAATTTTTATCAATGGTAAGGTAAAGGTCCTTTTTGCTTTCAGAATGGGTAGCTGGCAGAGTACATTGAAGTACATGACTTTGCATAAAGATACATTTTAGCTGCATGGCTACACAGCAACATCCGTGGTCCAGTATGATTTTAGTTATCTGGATGTCCATTTATCATGGGTGTGGTCAACTGTTCCGTGGTTCCATAAAGGTTGTTTACAGCAACCAGTCCTGGCTCTCATTGTTCTGTGCTGTAATTTACCCCTAAGTGTCCAAGAGCCCAGTATACACTGGAAGTGTTGGTAATGCTGCTAAACAATATTGAATAGTGATAGAAATGTACGTACCCAATCAATATTGACTTACTGTAGTCCAGCAAATTCTCTGGTTCAGCACCAGTCAGATTCTGAGTGTGTTGAACTAGAGAGGTTCAACCTATAGTTCTCTTAATTAAGATCCCAGTTAGTTTTAGAAACATGGAGTCCACCTCTGTTATTGCCCAGCATGTGATACATGAAATGTCAGTGACCCACCTTAGGACCAGCATTCTTCAACAAATGGCCCAATGTGTAAATTAACAGACAACAATTATGAACGCTGGAACATTAATATGTATGCTTCTCCTGGTTTTTCTATATTTATACATTGTAGTTACAGAATGTACAGCAATATGTTACCAGAATCAAACGGGAACAGGCCAGGAAATCCAGAATATCAAATAAGTAATAAGCCAGTAATAATCCCCTAGCAATTAACATGCATTGTACACAAACTAAGAATATCAGAATGCCTCGAAAGTATCCCAGCAGCTGCAGCTTGTTGGAACTCAGTGTTCAAGCTCAGAGATGCTCTTTGGGGCCTGTAGTTAGTCACCCAGGCATGGTAATTGGGCTCTAGCTAGGTAACTCCTCCTCTCAAACATGAGGTCTCTCCAAGCTCAACTTGTAGAATCATAGGGTATGTCTACACTAGGGTATGTCTACACCCTAGTTCAAACTAGGGTGGTTAATGTAGTCATTCGAAGTTGCAAATGAAGCCCGGGATTTAAATATCCCGGGCTTCATTTGCATCTTGCCAGGTGCCGCCATTTTTAAATCCCCCTTAGTGCGGACTCCGTGCCCGCGGCTAAACGCGGCACAGAGTAGGTAGTTCGAATTAGGCTTTCTAACTCAAACTACCGTTACACCTCGTTACACCTCTTGCCGGGCGCCACCATTTTTAAATCCCCGTTAGTGCGGACTCCGTGCCTGTGGCTACACGCGGCACGGAGTAGGTAGTTCGAATTAGGCTTTCTAATTCAAACTACCTACTCCATGCCGCGTGTAGCCGCGGGCACGGAGTCCGCACTAACGGGGATTTAAAAATGGCGGCGCCCGGCAAGATGCAAATGAAGCCCGGGATATTTAAATCCCGGGCTTCATTTGCAACTTCGAATGACTACATTAACCACCCTAGTTCGAACTAGGGTGGTAGTGTAGACATACCCATAGAGGTGGAAGAGACTTCAGGAGGTCATCAAGTCCAGCTCCTGCCCAAGGCAGGACCAATCCCAATTAAATCAACCCATGTATGCTGGGGCAGCACCAGCCATGAATTGGCTTTCTGGTACTTGCAGTTGACTGCCAGGCTTGTTTAAGCAGCTCCTGATCTGGTCACCACAGAATGTCTGTGCTTCTCAAACAGGTGATATCAGCATTCTGTTTACTGCTTCTGTGTACAGCTGGGAGAGAGCCTCCCAGCTTGGTTAGAAAAACTTGTGGTAATGGGTCTTGCACTAATATGCTAAAAGTGACTGCCTGGGGCATATCTAAACTACATGCTTCTTTCGAAAGAGGAATGTAAATGAAGCTGATCGAAAATTCAAATGCAGCGTGGATTTACAAATCTTGCATTTCACTTGCATAGTCGCGTGAGAGCGCTTTTTTGAAAAAGAAACTGCAGTCTAGATGGGATTCTTTTGAAAAATAAACCCTTTTTTGAAAGAACCTGTACTCCTGAGAAAATGCTTTTCTTCTAGCATTCAAGATTTGAAGGCCCAAATCTATGTTTGTAAAGGAGATTGTGTCACAATGGTTGCCTCAAAATGATGAAAATATGTGAAAGTGAAGTCATGGCCATCAGGATAGTTGAATTCAGAATTTTGTCTTTTTAAAACCTCCGCTCCTATTGGGCTCAGCAACAGTGGAGTGAGTTTTAGTAAGTTCAGATTGGTTTGGTCAAAAGTTCACTGTAGGATAGGTGCTTAATGTATCAGTAAAAAAACAAAAAACAAGGGAGAGGAAGGCATGACGGGATATCTGGAGACTGTTATTGTTCTATTAAAAAAAATAGAAGTTGGCTTTCTGGACAATATTGAATTTGCTTTTTGATTGTGTGAAGAATAAATATGCTTATAAGGTGAATTGCACAATTAGTGTTTTGGAGTTTCACATAATAAAATTTTAATTTTTTTCTTTTTTTCAGAGGTAAAAATGGGTGTTTTCAGGCATTGGAATATCCCAGTCACCTTGATAGGAAGAGAGAAAACTGTTTTATCTAGGTGGTCTAGTCCATTCCCCCTCATTATGGCAGGACTGATAAAATTTTTTTGAAATATGGGTCAAGTCTAGCCTTCTGGAATACCAATGCTGTGATTCCCGTCTTCCCTTGCATTTTGTTCCACTGTCTAATGGTTCTTAGAGACATAATGTTTTTTCTGATACTTACAGCAGAGAAAGTAATTTAAGTCCTTCACTTACATAAGAACATAAGAATGGCCGTACTGGGTCAGACCAAAGGTCCATCTAGCCCAGTATCCTGTCTACCGACAGTGGCCAGCACCAGGTGCCCCAGAGAGGGTGGACCGAAGACAACGATCAAGTGATTTGTCTCCTGCCATCCCTCTCCAGCCTCTGACAGACAGAGATCAAGGACACCATTTTCTCCCCTGGCTAATAGCCTTTTATGGACCTAACCTCCATGAAATTATCTAGCTTCTCTTTAAACTCTATTATAGTCCTAGCCTTCACAGCCTCCTCTGGCAACGAGTTCCACAGGTTGACTACACGCTGTGTGAAGAACTTTCTTTTATTAGTTTGAAACCTGCTCCCCATTAATTTCATTTGGTGTCCTCTAGTTCTTCTATATAGGGAACTAATAAATAACTTTTCTTTATCGGCCCTCTCCATACCACTCATGATTTTATATACTTCTATCATATCCCCCCTCAGTCTCTTTTCTAAACTGAAAAGTCCCGGTTGCTTTAACCTCTCCTCATATGGGACCCGTTCCAAACCCTTAATCATTTTAGTTGCCCTTTTCTGAACCCTTTCCAAGGCCAAAATATCTTTTTTGAGGTGAGGAGACCACATCTGTACACAGTATTCAAGATGTGGGTGTACCATAGTTTTATACAGGGGCAGTAAGATATTCTGGGTCTTATTTTCTATCCCTTTCCTAATAATTCCTAGCATCCTATTTGCCTTTTTGACCGCCGCTGCACACTGCGTGGAAGTTTTCAGAGAACTGTCCACGATAACTCCAAGATCTCTTTCCTGATTTGTCGTAGCCAAATTAGCCCCCATCATACTGTACATATAGTTGGGGTTATTTTTCCCGATGTGCATTACTTTACACTTATCCACATTAAATTTCATTTGCCATTTTGTTGCCCAATCACTCAGTTTGGTGAGATCTTTTTGGAGTCTGCTTCTGACTTGACTATCATAAACAGTTTGGTATCATCCGCAAACTTTACTACCTCACTGCTTACCCCTTTCTCCAGATCATTTATGAATAAGTTGAAAAGGATTGGTCCCAGGACTGACCCTTGGGGTACACCACTAGTTACCCCTCTCCAATCTGAAAATTTACCATTTATTCCTACCCTTTGTTTCCTGTCTTTTAACCAGTTCTCAATCCAAGAAAGGGCCTTCCCTGTTATCCCATGGCCATGTAATTTACACAAGAGCCTTTGGTGAGGGACCTTGTCAAAGGCTTTCTGAAAATCTAAGTATACTATAGCTACTGGATCCCCCTTGTCCGCATGTTTGTTAACCCCTTCAAAGAACTGTAACAGATTGGTAAGACAGGATTTCCCTTTACAGAAACCATGTTGATTTTTGTCCAACAAATTATGTTCTTCTACATGCTTCACAATTTTATTCTTTACTATTGTTTCGACTAATTTGCCCGGTACTGAAGTTAGACTTAACGGTCTGTAATTGCCAGGATCGCCTCTAGAGCCCTTTTTAAATATTGGTGTCAGGTTGGCTACCTTCCAGTCATTAGGTACGGAAGCAGATTTAAAGGATAGGTTACAAACCACAGATAATAGCTCAGCAATTTCCCATTTGAGTTCTTTTAGAACCCTTGGATGAATGCCATCCGGTCCCGGAGATTTGTTAACATTAAGTTTTTCTATTTGTTCCAAAACCTCCTCTAATGACACTTCAATCCGGGACAGTTCCTCAGATTCATCACCCACAAAGGACAGTGCAGATTCAGGAATCTCCCCAACGTCTTCAGCCGTGAAGACTGAAGCAAAGAAATAAGTTAGTCTCTCTGCAATGGCTTTATCGTCCTTGATTGCTCCTTTTATAGCTCGATCATCTAGGGGACCCACAGGTTTTTTAGCAGGCTTCCTGCTTCTAATGTACTTAAAAAACATTTTGTTATTTCTTTTTGAGTTTTTGGCTAGCTGTTCCTCACAATCTTTTTTTACTTTTCTTATTACATTTTTACACTTGATTTGACAGTGTTTATGTTCTTTTCTATTTATCTCACTAGGATTGGACTTCCACTTCTTAAACGATACCTTTTTGTCCCTCACTGCTTCTTTTACATGGTGGTTAAGCCACAGTGACTCTTTTTAGATCTCTTGCTATGTTTTTTAATTTGGGGTATACATTTAAGTTGGGCCTCTATTATGGTGTCTTTAAAAAGTTTCCATGCAGGGAAAAAGCTTTCAGGGATTTGGCTCTAGTCACTGTGCCTTTTAATTTCTGTTTAACAAACCTCCTCATTTTTGTGTAATTCCCCTTTTTGAAATTAAATGCCAGGGTGCTGGACTGCTGAGGTGTTCTTCCCACCACAGGAATTTTGAATGTTGTTATATTATGGTCACTATTCCCAAGCAGTCCTGTAATGGTTATATCCTGGACCTGATCCTGCGCTCCACTCAGGACTAAATCGATAATTGCCTCTCCCCTTGTGGGTTCCTGCACTAGCTGCTCCAAGAAGCAGTCATTTAAGCCATTGAGAAATTTTCTCTCTGCTTCTCTTCCTGAGGTGACATGTATCCAGTCAATATAGGGGTAATTAAAATTCCCCATTATTACAGAGTTCTTTATTTTGGTAGCCTCTCTAATCTCCCTTAGCATTTCAATGTCAGTATCGCTGTCTTAATCTATCCTCATTGACCAATGAGAGTAATCAGTCTTTGCCCTAAATGTCTGTGTACCTGGGATGTCGTCCTTCAGGCTTCTGTAGTAATGTGTTCTAATAAGATCAAGAGGGATTCCTTCCTTTTAGGGTACTCTGAGGCAAATGAGCATTCTAATGCCATTGTTGTCCCTGTGATGAAACATAGAACAACTGTGAATGCTGGAATTTCCATAGTTTTCTTTTCCATTCATTAGATAGAAAAGGATGTTGGTGTACATAAATGTTCCAAAACACAGCAGTATTGCTTCAGTAAGCAGTAGAGTTAGTCTATTAGGCTGAGTCTAGACTGGCCAGTTTTTTCGGAAAATCAGCCGCTGTTCCAGAAAAACTTGCCAGCTGTCTACACTGGCCGCTTGAATTTCCGCAAAAGCACTGACTTCCTACTGTCTGAAATCAGTGCTTCTTGCGGAAATAATATTCTGCTCCCATTCAGGCAAAAGTCCCTTTTGCGCAAAAGGGCCAGTGTAGACAGCTCAGATTTGTTTTTCCGCAAAAAAAGCCCCGATTGCGAAAATGGCGATCGGGGCTTTTTTGCGGAAAAGTGCGTCTAGATTGGCACGGATGCCTGTGAGCTGCCAACCTCACTGTCACCAGCTTGGCTGGTCTCCTGGCCCCAGAAGAGCTCCTGGTTGCCATAGCTTCAGAAGATCTATACTTATTGGCATTGACCTCAGCTATGCCTCTGGCCCATAGGTACAATTTCCCTCACATGTTCTTATGACACCTACTGGCCTACTTGGAGTTTTGACAGAATAAGAAGTGAATAAGGGCTTCAGGACTGGGCCTTTTGGGACTTACTCAAGGGAAGAATATTCCTTTGGAAATGTACTGTTAAAAAGCTGCCATGAAAATTTATCAGTCTGAATATTGTGAAAAATAAGCAGCTTTGGGGTCAATTGTTGTAAATTGAGGTTGTTACATTGGACTCAATAGAGCTGTGCTGATTAACATCAGGTGAGGATTAGCCTCTGAATTTGGCAAGGTTGATTCTCTAAAGAGATCTCCTGCTCTATGCGGCAAACACTGTGCTTCATATTCAGGTGCAAAATACACTGAATTTTACAGGAAATAGCAGCTGCTTCCTGTCAGCTCCATCCATCATATCTCCTTAAAAATCTTCTAAGAATTCTGCTTTGTCTTAACAAGTATTTTTTGTCTGATTCCACTACTTTTTTAGGTTTGCTCCTTTGTACTTTCCTTAAGAAGCACATGTCAAGTCCCCTTTTCAGCCCCAGGCTAAAAAGGTTCTAATGAATGGCAAATCCATATAATTTGCTTCTGTAATGTGTCGCCCCTTTATTTTGCAAAGACATATTCCAGCTAATGTTTCCACAACAGAGCATTGACAGGAAACATTCACAGTGCTGGGCAGCACTTTAACCACTCCAATCCCAATGATTTAAATATGGGACTTGCAGATAAGCAACCCTTGCTGCTCTTTAAAGGTATCATAATTTCTTCTCTTAATGGAGTCAGAAGGTTATAGAAGCTTTCCCAGCCTCAGAACCATATTGAGAGAAAGTCTGCAAAAGGTTTTAAGCACCCTCAATGAGAATGGGGTTTGAAAATGGTCAGTGACTCTAAGAAGACACCAAGTATCTTGCAGGATTGGGACCTAATCATATTTTTCTTTTAGGAAGCTAGAGAGGTTCAAATACAAGTTCTGACTGAATTTCTTTGATTGCAAATTAATGATCATAAATGTCACTGTTATTGCTAACACTGTTAAAGGTCCCTTGTTTTGAGGGGTTTATGAATCAGTTGTAAAACAATTATTCCGGGCTAAAATTCAGCATATAAAATTCTTCTCTCCCCCCCAGTGCAGGTGAATGTTTTTGCAGAGTTTGAATCTACACATTTTTTTTTGTTAGACCATATGGTGTGGTGTTTATATCTTTGCTTACAGTCACACCATCCACTACACATCAGGGGCCATATTCACTTCTTGTTATAACTCTTATTGTTCCTGATTCTGGTCTTTCACCTGTATAGGCTAGGAGCATCTCCTGCATTGATGTGAAATCTGAATCAGATCACTTACTTCAATAGGTGATTATTCCAGGGCACAATTTTGTCCCCAGGGAATACTTAGTTTCTGTAACTGTCCTCTTGCAAAGCCATTGAATTGCTACACTTGTTGGCCACTTTACATCTGTTTCTTGACTCACTTCCACCTGGCCTGTAATTAAATTATACTACCTTTATTATTGCTGAATTTGATTCCTTGAATTAAGAGAGACTTCCTGAAATACAATTGGATATTGTTTCTTGTAACTGTTGTTATCTTTTTTGTGTTTTCTCAAGGCTGGGGGAAGTTTGCTCGCCTGACACGAGCCCTCACGAGCAGCCGGGGTGTCCTTCAGCAGCTTGCTCCAAGTGTGCAGAAAGGAGAGAACGTGCACAAGCATTCTCGGCTTGCTGAGGTAATATTTCATTTCCCCAGGAGAGAGAGTGGCACATGTCACTCGATTGTGAGTGCTGAATCAGTATGCCTATGTATGGAATTCCAGCTTGTGGTTAGAAGACATGATTCATAACCTTAAATCACTGTCTTCTGGTGCAGTTTACATATAAATGGCCCACATAAATGCACTATACATGAAGTATTCCATCTACCACAAAGTAAAGATGGAAGTAGGTCTCATTTTGTCCCACATTACCAAGGCCTTATTTATGAAGAAACTATACTAGGCCTAGTTTACATATCTTTTGAATACAGTGAAGAGGAGAAGGAAGGTGGGACTCCAGTGGAAAAGAAGCTCCAAGAGCCAGCCATGGGAAAGATGGTTACATACTAGTTCCATGTTCTTATGTAGCTGACAGTGTTCTCTCTAGACTACCTATGTACTCTTTTTCTATAGGGATCAGGCTAAGTGGAAGGAAAGGCACTAAATCCTCCTGGGCAATAAATCAGTAAGTGCCATCCATAAAAACTAAGCATAATAGGATCCACACTTGTATGATCATCAGAGAGGTCATAAACAATATTAATACTTCAGAAGGATAGCCGAGTTAGTTTGTACAGGATAAACTTAAAAAAACAACAAATGATCTGGTAGCACTTTAAGGACTAACAAAACATGTAGACGGTATCATGACCTTTCGTGGGCACAGCCCATTTCTTCAGATGACCGGAGTGTAGGCTGTCCAGAACCAAAAATAAATAGGGAACGGGGGAGGGGGAGGAGGAAAAAATGGGTGGGGGGGGAAGAGACAGTGGGTATATAAATATCAAAGGGAAAGCCGAGCTGGTATGTAACAGGCAACACTGATAGTCTATAAGCACCTAAAGACTGGATCGTTAAAAGAAGAAGATAAGGACCATTAGTTGGCATTTAGAGAGGAAGAGTTCTAACATCAGATTCTACACAGACAGAGAACCATTGGCACCTTCATTGTTTGGCTGATTGATAATGTCCCAGCTATCTGGTATCTTGATTCAGACCATTGGCATGAGACTTAAACTTGTGAATGAATTGAAGTGTCAACCCTTCCCTGTGTATCTGGCTTGTGGAATTGGTCTGTAACAAAACAGCAACTTCAAGATCTCTTAATGAGTAACCAGGCAGATTAAAGTGTACACCAACAGGTTTCTGTATGTTCCCTTTATATAGATATCTGATTGTGTCCATTGATTCTTTCCCGTAAGGACTATCTAGTTTGTCCAATATATATTGCAGTGGGGCATTACTGGCATTTGATGTGCAATTAAATAAGCCTCTGATTTGGTGGCATATGTGGTTGGGTCCAGTGATGAATTCGCTTGTATAGATATGTGGGCAGAATTGGCACTGGGGCTGATTGCAGGGCGGGGTTCCTGGATGCTTATGATGTAGCTGTGTAGCATGGTTACCGGAAAGAATTTGTTTCAAGTTGGGGGGTTGTCTGTAAGCGAGAATAGGCTTTTCCCCCAAGGCCTCTGAGGGTGAGGGATCATTTTCCAGGATGGGTTGTAGATTTTTGATAATGTGTTGGAGGGATTTGAGTTGTGGGCTGTAGATGACAAGTGGAATTCTGTTGTTTTCTCTTTTGGGTCTGTCTTGAAGTAGTTAATGTCTGGGTACTCTTCTGGCTTTTTGATCTGTTTTTTCACTTCTCTGGGTGGGTATTTCAGTTTTAGGAATGCTCTGTATAGATCTTGTAGGTGTTTGTCTCTGTCTGTGGAATCGGAGCAAATCCTGTTATATCTTAGGGCTTGGCTGTATATAATAGATTGAAAAATGTGTCTGGGATGGAAGCTGGAGGCATGAAGGTAAGTGTGGTGGTCGGTAGGTTTCTGGTTTAAGGTGGTGGAAATTTGTCCATCATTTAATTGAACTGTAGTGTCAAGGAAGTAGATTTCTCGTGTGGACTGGTCCAGGCTGAGTATTAATACTAACACGTACATGTTGCCTTTTTCCCAAGGGTCTCGGAATGCTCATGTGAGGATAACAGAAGTGGGGAAAGCTATGGATAGTGCAGTGGAGAAGCTTGGGAAAACCTATTGGTCCAAGGGCTGTCTGTGTAGAAAGGGGTGAAAGAACTTCTAGGAGGAAGCTAGGGCTGAGGATTTGTAGCCTTCAGAAGTCAGATATCTTCTTTTGTTGCTGTTGATCAATATTGTAGCCAGACACTCACTTTACTGGCCATTTCTTGGGTAATTTAGGAATACACTTCAAAAGGGCTTGTCATTTTCCATCAGGTTCCACACATGAATCTCACTAATTCATTTGAATCTCTTAAAGAGTTTAATAGCAGGTGTTTTTAACATTTATCCTATTAGAAACTCTCATATAATGATTTTTATCTGTGGACCGAAAAATGAATGAGAAGAGAAAGTACATATCTTTATACTCCCTTTTATAGGACGTGGAACTGAATCACAGAACAGTGAAGTGATTTTTGCCCAAGATTACTTATGTTGTCAGTGATAGATCTGAGCTGAAAACCCAGGACTCCTGACACTGAGGCCAGTGCCTTATCAGTTAGACCACACTACTATTGCTGAGTGAGAACGTTAGAAGGTCACTTTGTCTGTAATTGGTTCTGTGGCCCTTTTACTCACTCACAGAGCCTGAGATTGCCCAAATATATTTGTGTCTAGTCCCACTGGAATTTATTTAATTTAGAAAGGCACTTCTGTAAGGGAAATGATTGAAATTCTGCACAGTAATTCCCTTAGCCCTATTAAACTCCACAATATCATTATGACAAAAAGGAGGGCGAAATCTTAAGTGTTTTTCAGCAACTAGGACCCATGTTGAGTGCACAGCTTTATTATATTGGGAAAACCCCCCAACTCTACTGCTATTAGTCAACGATGTCTGCAGCAGCACACACTCCTCGTATTGTGCTCCATCTTAAAAATGTATCCAGCTTCTGTAGTGTAAGTCTTCCCTCAACAATGCCACTCTCCTTCATGCCATTCAGAATTGTGTCATGTAAGAGTCTGACCCAACTCCCACTGATGTCATTTACAAATTTCTTTTTGGCCAACAGGATCGAAATATTTTTAGACTATGCACGAGCCACTGCTAGAATGGACAGAACCAGCTGCAAAACTGCACATAGCAACACTGCAAACAGCACAGGGAAGTGAAGGAGACTATTTAGTTGACCCTATAAATAACTGAAAGAGGCAGAGTGTCAGGCAAGGATTTTAAAGAGGAACAAATGGAAAAGGTCAGGTGCGAGGTGGGCTGTGGTCAGTGCAGATTGGTGGATATAGAACTTACAGCCATCTCCAAAAGCACATACCTTTGTCATCTGAACTGAAGGAGAAAGTAATAGTATTGTAAGGTTTGTATTCTCTTGCTAGGGCTCTAGCCACTAGAGGGAGAGACAGTCACAAACATCCTGCAGTGGGTTCATGAGCTTTGCCTACACAAGGACATTCAGCATCCATTATCATCAAAAGGTGAAGCTGCACAGGTGAGGATAATAGTTAATGATGTGGTGTTGACAGTGGATTAGCCCAATTTACCCAAACACTTCTGTCAAGTACCAAGGAAATTGACACAATTGCTGACAACAGGAAAAAAAGTCTTAGTTAGATAAGACTTGAGTATAGCCAAATCTGTTATTGCTTAATGGGAACCATGGGTATTCAGCACTTCTGAGAACCTACTCCAAAATGTATTATGATCTCTAAGAAAAATAGGTGAGCTCCTGGCCAGTATCTGCTCTTTAACTTAACATGAGTGTGAAAAGGAAAAGTTATGTGGGTTTGACAGTGCAGACTAAGGAGCTTGTGTATTCTATCTTTGATTTTTCTCTGTACTCAGATAATCAAGAATGACAAACTGATTGCAGTAGTAATCCTATATGGCTGACACTGCTTGTAGTAGCTTTAGCAAAATGCAGGACTATGTAGCATTTTAAAGACTAACAAGATGGTTTATTAGATGATGAGCTTTCATGGGCCAGACCCACTTCTTCAGATCAAATAGTGGAAGAAAATTTGATCTGAGGAAGTGGGTCTGGCCCACGAAAGCTCATCATCTAATAAACCATCTTGTTAGTCTTTAAAGTGCTACATAGTCCTGCATTTTGCTTCAGCTACACCAGACTAACACGGCTACATTTCTATTACTGTAGTAGCTTTGGCATTGCAGAATTTCAGGCAACTTTCCTCCCCCCCTCTGCCGCCTTTACGCACCTTCAAGACCATCAGTCATTTTTACCTTCACTTCAAATATTTCCCTTTTTCCTCTTCGCCTTAAAATCACAAAGCTGGTTTCTGATCTAATTGAATAATAATAATAATAATAACTAACTGTTATATAGCACTTTTCAGTGGTACAACTCTTTGCTGGATAATGTGTCCTAAGACTTTTCACTGGTACAGATGGCAGGAACTTATTTTACATGTGTGAAATGTTCCTGTAATTGCCAATTGGATATTGCCATTGATGTTTTAAAATGATCATTGGGTCTGGTTCTGGTCTCAGTTACATCATTGTATATTGGAAGTAACTGCACTGAAACCAATGTTGTTAGACCAGGGTAAAAACTGGTCATGTGATCACAAACAGGACCATTTTTCTTTACTTACAGAGTGTTTGGTGTGGTCTAGCTTGGTAGCTTTCCTGTTCTATAAAAGTCTTTGGACAGTTTTGGACATGAGACTGTATTTGTAAGCCTTCTGTGAGAGCTTTTCTCCTTTTCTGAGCCGCTTTAAAACTGCAGCTGCTTTAGAGTATTACATTCAAGTTAAAATTAATCCTTTTTTCTCTGCTGTCAGTGAAATTTGCTCTAGAAGTCTCTGTATTTATTGAGGGTATTGTGTTTTAAGTTAACTTAGCTCAAGAAAGGTGCTTGACTGCAAAAGGTCTTTGTTTATCCACAGAGCATGTTAAGTGTGGGAAGTGTGTGTAAGCTTCTACCCTTTATCAATATGACCTGAAGACAGAATTACCCTCTCATGCCAGTTCTGTTCTTGGCCTCTCTTCTGAGAGTGCCAGTTCATGCAATGACATGGGTGGTATGATGTGGACACTCATTCACCATGTTCTAAGACAAGTTGAGACCAATGATTCATTTCACATTGGTCATGGGACAGTAGCCAGCTGGTAACAAGTTTAGAGTTCTCTGGCCATGACAAGGATTGGTTATTTAATATGGGAAACTCTGAAATGTATTACTTAACAACTGCTAAGATGCACTATGATTTTGAAGAGACACAATGAAGTTGCAATGGAATATAAACTAATCAATATCCTTTGTGACAGGATCAGGCTAGAGGGCTAGATTAGGAAGAGAGAAAGGCAGCTCTAAAAAGCAGAAATGGTCCTGGCTAATTAGCAGAGGGTTACTCTGGGCAGTCAGGAGTAGCCGACCTAGAGTTATCATGGGCAGAGTGGGAGCAGCGGAGATGTTGCTATAAATCAATTAGGGCCAACTGATCTCACTCCAGACTGCCACAGGATCTTTTAAACAGACTTCCCTGTTGGGGGAAGGTGAGGAGAGTAGAAGAGGAGGTTGGAGTGAGGCGGAGAGGAGAGAATCTAAGAAACTGAGAAAGAGAAGTCAGCGTTGCCAGCGGGGAAGGAGAGGGGCTCCGACAAGGAGTGTTTGGGCTCCCTTCCCCAAGTAGCCTGAGAGTTCAGCCGTTGGCTGGGGGGAGGAGAGGGGAAATGGTTTACCCAGTCCATGCAGATATACCCCAAAGCCCTTTTAGCTGAGGGACAGAAATTCAAACCCCGGCAAGGACAAGAGAAACCTGTGCCGCAGTACCTAAACTATTGGCAAGATTGTGGGTTGAATGGGGGTCTGAGGCCCAGTTGTGGGCTGACTTTGCCACACTTTTTACTGTTTAACCACCACACATCTGACTTATGAACCATAATCTCTGGACACTGGGCGCAGTACCTGTTCTCTGTAGTGAAGATACTGGCTGATTGATTCTATACCTTTGCCACAAAGTTCTTTATTTACAAGCTTATGTTACAATTAAAAACACAATCGATATAAGTTATAAAGGTAGTTATATTTATAGTGACTTTTGGGAGCTCTGCTTAATAAAGGGTTTGTCAGACTTTCCACTGTCAACCCTCATTTCTGGGGAATTATAACTTATTAATATCTACTTCAAATAGAAACTGAGAACCTAGGCTTTTTGTTTGTGTGTGAGAGAATGAGTAAGTGCAAATGTGAGATTTGGCTGCACATGATCTGATTTTTTTTAAGGCCTTTTATGATTGAAAAAAAATCATAAATAACAGTGGCAATTTTTTTTGATTAACTTTGTGTTCTGGCTGTTGACACATTCCCCATTTCTGTAACAAGTCTGTGGTAAAATGTATTTATTTTGTGATAGTTAAAAATATTAATGAAAATTGTCCTTTCTCTATTTGAAATAATATTCTCTAGCTTTGGAGAGCTATTAAAACATCAGGCATTATTACCAAAAATAATAAGCACAGATAATACCATGGTTATAGCTGATGAACCATAAATAATTGGGGATAATACTTCTGTTAATAACTTTCTGAACTAAATAATTCTATTATTGTGGTATAAACACAAAATGGAAAAAGTCCACCTAAAATAGGGCTGTTTCACTTTTTATAGACATGTGTTTCTGATAGTAAAGAAACATTTGCTTATTTAAAGGGATTGGTCTGCAACCAGCATCAGTTGCTTACATTCTCTCCATATTAATTTAAAAATAATTCTTCTTTCTCCCTCTCCCCCCAGGTGCAGAAATACATGATTACTAACTGGAATAAAATTGGTATACATAAACTGGTAACTACTACAAATCTTGGGGCACATTTCCCAAGTTGGCATGCCAAAAGGGGTTGTGCTTCAGGATGACCCAATCTTTTCCAAAGCTCAGAGATGAATGAAGAAAGCATCCATATACACCATCCTTTGAGCTGGCGCAGCATGTGCTTCTCTCTGTATTTGACTAGTTTTGCTGGCTAGTACAGTGTGTGTGGGGACAAAGCCCTGTTCTTTGGTGTGATTTACATTTTTGGAGGCATTATGAAGGGGCAGTTAGGTGCTTCACCCCTCGTGTAGCTCTCAAGGCGGGGAAACAGCTCTTCCCAGTTTTCTCCATTCCCGGAGAAGGGGAGTGGTGGGAAGCGACAGCCAGCAATGTCCCTTGGCCCACACTGCTCCCTCAGCTCCCCCAGCCAGTGGGAGCCGTGGGAAGTGTCCCTGGCTGAGGGACGTTCAGGCTGCAGGCATGGAGCCTCTCAGCTCCCTTTGGCTGAGAACAGTGAACAGCAGCCAATCGGAGCTGAGAGGCTCCGTGCCTGCAGCCTGCATGTCCCTCAACCTGTGCTGACACTGAAGAGCTGGGACTGGAAGTCTGAACTCTGGAGTTGGCTTATAGATGGGTCATTGACTTTTTACCAATTTTTGCTGTAAGTTTGGGGGGTTGGCCGGGCTTATGTTAGAGTATATACGGTAATTTTCCTGCAGAACAGATAGAGCACTGGGAAAGGCAGTGCAAGATGACCTACTGCTCTGCGTCCATCTGCCTGGGTGAGAGAATAGTTCAGTTTCCATGTCTTTGTTTTTCCTTCTGAGAATGGCAAAAAAGCCTTAGATGTGGTGATGGTGTTTGCAACAAGGCCATATCTCTGTGAGGAATGCAGCCAAACCAATGACTACCTACTAATTTAAACAGGTCAAGTAGCCAACAGTGGTTAGCTATAAATGGTCCTTATCAACCTGAACCTAATTTGAATGGGGGGCCTAGAGTTAAAATACCTTTTACTAAGCCTGTTAGTGCAGTGAAGAATAGTATGATCTTCAAAACAAAAAGAGGTTGAATTACTTGCTTTGGCTTTTCTATGCCAAAGAGTCATTGAGCTGCTTTTCTATGCCAAAGAGTCATTGAGCTACTTCTAATATAGTAAGGGAGAGTAATTATGTTGATAGTTGATAATAATTAAGAAAAATGACACAGTCAAGTTGTGCATCTTCATAATGACTTGAGCCCCAAGGTCTGATTTGTATTCCACTTAATTTAATTGTGAATCACTGTAACTTCACTGACTTTATTGAAGTTACTCCTGATATACAACAGAGTAATTGGGACCAGAATTTGGCCCATAGTTTCTAGGTTCAGCACAGATAGAAATAAAAAAATAGTAAGATCTATCCCGCATATACCTGTGTGACTACATGATTAACTTTCCAGACAATGTTTTTTCTAATTTACATGAAGCAAGGTTTTCAAAAGCTCTTAGCATTAATTAAGAATTGGAAGTTTTATTCTTTAGTTTCAGGGTTTCAGAATTAGGCCAATCCTGAGTGCATTTGAAAATTTCACCTCTAGAATCTAAATTCTAAAATCCAATTTACTCATACTAAGGGCAAGTTATTTTTATTTTCCAGGGTTTTTCCACTGTTGAGATTCACATATATATTTCCAGACTTTAAAAGATGGTTGTCAGGAGAGAGCTGCCAATGTCTGCCTGTGGCTGTGTTAAAGTAGCCAAAAATGACAACCCTAATCTCCAAGACAAAATACAGGATTATGTAGCACTTTAAAGACTAACAAGATCATTTATTAGATGATGAGCTTTCGTGGGCCAGCTCATCATCTAATAAACCATCTTGTTAGTCTTTAAAGTGCTACATAGTCCTGTATTTTGTTTTAGCTACACCAGACTAACACGGCTACATTTCTATCACTATTCTAGTCTCCAAGGACTTTTTGATGGCATAAATAGTATGACCTCCACAAGCACCCCAGTGCCAGATGCTAAGGACCTACCTAGCATGTACTAGTGAGTTTCAGCTGGTTTAACCCAGTGTACCGTACTCACTTCTGTCATAACTTCCATTATCCATTTGAGATACAGATTATCATACACAAGCTGGTGACACTGATTAATACTGTTGTGAAATGTATGTGTGAATGTGAGAGGAGGAACTATGGATTCTCATTATGTTTTCACGTCTATGACAAACAAAGGGAGAGATTCAGTTTTTTCCCAGAAAGGAAGGAAGGAAGCAACCTACTTGTCTCGCATATAAATTAAGCATAGTAGAATTAAAACAATGGAAGTTCAGTTTACATATGAATCAGGGGGATGTGAAGCTCACAGTAAGGGTACAACAGCATGAGAGCATCCTGAGCCTGGAGGTGAAGCAGTGAATTTAGGAGGATATAAGGAGAGAGAAAAAGCCAACTTGGCATTCAGTGCTTGACAGATACAAAGGGTCACAGCTTTTGCAGGATGAGAAAGATGGGCTCTTCAGCCAAGAGGGTTGGAGCCTCAGGGACCTGAACCCAAGTAAGAAACCTGCTTAAGCAAAGCTCTTTCACCTAGAAAGACAGAGGAAACCAGCACCTTGTTCTGTGGAAGGCCGTGACAAAGGTAGAGTCAGATATGGCAGGAAATAAAAAGACTGGTAAGAAATCTCCCTTGAACCAAGGCTGTAACATATTGAATTTACATTTTAGACGTGTTTTTACTTTTATTTTCTTGTAACCATTTCTACTTTTATTTGATGTCACCTAATTCATGCCGGTCTGAAAAAACTTGTTATATTTTTACTACAAATTAATTTAGTGTTTGAAGGGATCGGTGTGTTTTAACCCAGTTGAATGAATATGGTGTGATGTATTGACTCTTCAGCAGAGCAGCAAAATTGATATCTTCACTGGTCATTATCTGTTAGGCAAGATCTTGGCTGGGAGATGCTTGAGGAATTTGATGGTGAGAAAGATGAACTGGTGTGAGTGTGGCAGGGAACTGAGAGACAGTCTAGTCCTCAGCAAAACTTGTTCTTGCTTAGGTAGAGAGGTCACACAGTGGCTTACAGCTCTGAGTATCCGCAGCAGTGTTACAAGAAGCAATCATGGTTTTGCCCCACATTTAAGCGGCGATAAAAAATGTTCTAGCTGTGGCTGGTACCATGGAACTAAAATCTATGTAACTGATCTTTAGAATGCCACCTGCAATTGGCCGAGATGAGAAGTGCACACTGACCAATCATTGCAGTGGATGAGTAGTCTGGAGAAGTTGTCTTGCAGTCAGACTTGGGACTCTATCTTAACATTGGTACTTGTGCAGAACTCCCATTGAAACCAATAGTTGGCTTCATGCACAGTGCTTCAAAGGGTGCACCCACAGCTGTGCTCTGAAGGAAATGGACAGAGGTATTTGCAGTGCTGCCTCTTTGGCAGGGCTGTTATCAGGGCAGGCACCCCAACACTTGTGGCTGGAGCTCCGAATGAGCCCTCCTGGCAAAGTTGCCTCTAGTATGTGCTGAATCAGCTCATCTGTGAGCATCTGCTGAAGCTGCTGCAACAGCCAGTACCACACACTTTTGGGGAATGAGAGTGGCTAGCTGCAGCCTCCTGACAGAGAGGGGGTTATTGCCACCTTTTCTCACCTCTAGCTTCTCTAAGCACGTGAGGGCAGATTTCCTGTCACATGAGGCCTTTAGTGAATAAGGTCCAGAGCTGGCATGATAGGTCTCCAGGGAGACTTTGTGATAGCCGGGACCAAATCCTAGCCTGGAGTGCTGTACATGGCTTCTAATTACAGCCCCACATGCTGATCCTCTCATTTTGTGGCTCTCTCTGAAAACATTTTTCATATCATTCTGGATCATTGATGATGCTCTGTTTGATCTTGGGTTCTCACAGCCTGCAAAGCTCTCTCTGGCTCTGATCAGCCCACACTGCTTCATTGTGTAGAAGTTGGACTCTCACAATAAGCAGGACTGATTTTCCCCATCCTTGCATGGTCTTTTACCTCTGTGCAAAATGATCATGAAATGCTACCATTGTGGTGTAGTGCTATTTTGCATTCCCTCAGCATAGATGTGATTAATCATAAAAAGGTGCAGAATGACAAAAAAAAATCAGGTCCTAGGATGTTTATACAAGGACACCACTGAGGGAGAGCGAAGGCTGGGGGCAGTAGCTCCCCTAAATTTTGAACCCTTGGATTTCATACTTGAGGTGTGCATAAAGCTGCATGCCCTGGCTCCAGAGGCAGTTCTTAAATGCAACAGAGTTTGAGTTGCTTGCAGTTTTGTTATAAAGACAGGGAGGCAGGTAATTAAGAACAACAAATGACTGGTCAGTCAAGTAACTGAAGCATCATTAGATCATTATGAAATGACACTTAAAAGGTAAGGAGAAAAAAGAGTAAGAATGAGTGTTGTGCTGCTGGGATTTGCATTTGGACCAGTACAGTTACATTTATAAATGTTCTAGAAAAAGGGGTAAACAGTGAGGTGGCAAAATGTGCAGATACTACAAAATTACTCAAAATAGTTAAGAAGAACATAACATAAGAATGGCCATACTGGGTAAGACCAAAGGTCTATCCAGCCCAGTACCCTGTCTGCCGATAGTGGCCAATGCCAGGTGTCCCAGAAGGAGTGAACTGAATAGGTACTGATCAAGCGATCTCTCCCCTGCCATCCATCTCCACCCTCTGACAAACAGAGGCTAGGGACATCATTCCTTACCCATCCCGGCTAATAGCCATTAATGGACTTAACCTCCATGAATTTATCTAGTTCTCTTTTAAACCCTGTTATAGTCCTAGCCTTCACAACCTCCTCAGGCAAGGAGTTCCACAGATTGACTGTGCGCTGTGTGAAGAACTTCCTTTTGTTTGTTTTAAACCTGCTGCCCATTAGTTTCATTTGGTGGCCCCCTAGTTCTTGTATTATGAGAACAAGTAAATAACTTTTCTTTATTCACTTTCTCCACACCACTCATGATTTTATAGACCTCTACCCTATCTCCCCTTAGTCTCCTCTTTTCCAAGCTGAAAAGTCCCAGTCTCTTTAATCCCTCCTCATATGGGACCCATTCCAACCCCCCTAATAATTTTAGTTGCCCTTCTCTGAACCTTTTCCAATGCCAGTATATCTTTTTTGAGATGAGAACATAGTATTTCAGATGTGGGCGTACCATACATTTATATAAGGGCAATAAGATATTCTCTGTCTTATTCTCTATGCGTTTTTTAATGATTTCTAACATCCTGTTTGCTTTTTTGACTGCCGCTGCACACTGCATGGATGTCTTCAAAGAACTATCCATGATGACTCCAAGATCTCTTTCCTGATTAGTTGTAGCTAAATTAGCCCCCATCATATTATATGTATAGTTGGGGTTATTTTATCCAATGTGTATTACTTTACATTTATCCACATTAAATTTCATTTGCCATTTTGTTGCCCAGTCACTTAGTTTGGTGAGATCTTTTTGAAGTTCTTCACAGTCTGCTTTGGCCTTAACTACCTTGAGCAGTTTAGTATCATCTGCAAACTTTGCACCTCACTGTTTACCCCTTTCTCCAGATCATTTATGAATAAGTTGAATAGGATTGGTCCTAGGATTGACCCGTGGGGAACACCCCTCTCCATTCTGAAAATTTACCATTTATTCTTACCCTTTGTTTCCTGTCTTTTAACCAGTTCTCAGTCCATGAAAGGATCTTTCCTCTTATCCCATGACAACTTAATTTATGTAAGAGCCTTTGGTGAGGGACCTTGTCAAAGGCTTTCTGGAAATCTAAGTACACTATATCTACTGGATACCCATTGTCCACATGTTTGTTGACCCCTTCAAAGAATTCTAGTAAGACATTGTTTCCCTTTTACAGAAACCATGTTGACTTTTGCCCAACAAATTATGTTCTATGTGTCTGACAATTTTATTCTTTACAATTGTTTCAACTAATTTGCCCGGTACTGACGTTAGACTTACCGGTCTGTAATTGCTGGGATCGCCAATAGAGCCATTTTTAAATATTGGCGTTAAATTAGCTATCTTTCAGTCATTAGGTACAGAAGCTGATTCAAAGGATAGGTTACAAACCATACTTAATAGTTCCACAATTTCACATTTGAGTTCTTTCAGAACTCTTGCGTGAATTCCGTCCGGTCCCAGTGACTTGTTACTGTTAAGTTTATCAATTGAATTCCAAAACCTCCTCTAATGACACTTCAATCTGTGACAAGTCCTCAGATTTGTCACCTACAAAGGACGGGTCAGGTTGGGAATCTCCCTAACATCCTCAGCTGTGAAGACGGAAACAAAGAATTATTTTAGTTTTTCCGCAATAACTTTATCGTCTTTAAGTACTCCTTTTGTATCTCTATCATCCAGAGGCCCTACTGGTGGTTTAGCAGGCTTCCTGTTTCTGATGTACTTAAAAGCCTTTTATTATTACCTTGGGAGTTTTTGGCTAGCTGTTCTTCAAACTCCTTTTCTTATTACATTTTTACACTTAATTTGGCAGTGTTTATGCTCCTTTCTATTTACCTCACTAGGATTTGACTTCCACTTTTTAAAAGATGCCTTTTTATCTCTCACTGCTTCTTTTACAGAAAAAAACAACAAATGGTTAGTTCAAGTGGCAGAGTGCTTCCTTAGCATGTGAGAGACAGTGGGATCGATACCTACATTGTCCAGTGATGGGGGAGACCCCATTTATTAATCTATAAAGTGCTACCAGACCATTTGTTGTTTTTTTCTGTAACAGACTAGCTTGGCTGTCCACTGATGCTTCTTTTACATGGTTGTTAAACCACGGTGGCTCTTTTTTAGTTTTACTATGTTTTTTAATTTGGGGTATATATTTAAGTTGGGCCTCTATTATGGAGTCTTTGAAAAGTGTCCATGCAGCTTGCAGGGCTTATACTTTAATCACTGTACCTTTTAATTTCTGTTTAACTAATCTCATTTTTGCATAGTTCCCCTTTTTGAAATTAAATGACACAGTGTTGGGCTGCTGAGGTGTTCTTCTCACCACAGGAATGCTAAATGTTATTATATTATGGTCACTATTCCCAAGCAGTACTGTTATAGTTAACTCTTGGATCAGATCCTGCGTGCCAATCAGGACTAAATCGAGAATTGCCTCTCCTCATGTGGGTTCCTGTACCAGCTGCTCCAAGAAGCAGTTGTTTAAGGTATCAAGAAATTTTGTCTCTGCATCTTGTCCTGAGGTGACATGTCAATATGGGGAGAGTTGAAATCCCCTGCTATTATTGAGTTCTTTATTTTGATAGCCTCTCTAATCTCCCTTAGCATTTCATAGTCACTGTTACTGTCCTGGTCGATAATAGATCCCTACTCTTATATTCTTATTAGAGCAGAAAATTACTATCCATAGAGATTCTATGGAACATGTTGATTCATTTAAGATTTTTACTTCATTTGATTGTAAATTTTCTTTCATGTATAGTGCCACTCCCCCATTACTAATACCTGCCTTTTCCTAATGACTGGAGTTCCCTCCCCCAGAGAGGAACCTGAGGATACCCCAACATCTGGCAGGTGGGTCCCAACTATGGGAAAGTTTCCCTTTGCTCTCGTTGACTGCTCTCCTTCCCTGAGCCTTTCATATTCCTTAACAGCGCAGGGGCTATCTGACTGGAGGTGGGACAATTCTACAGTGTCCCAGAAAGCCTCATCAACATATCTCTCTGCCTCCTTCAGCTCCTCTAGTTCAGCCACCCTAGCCTCCAAAGCCCGTACACAGTCTCTGAGGGCCAGGAGCTCCTTGCACCAAATGCACACATATACCACCCGCCCACAGGGCAGGTAATCATACATGCTACACTGAGTGCAATAAACAGGATAGCCTCCCACTCTGCTTCTGGGCTTCTGTCTGCATTCTGTCCTACAGCTACCTAGATTATTGATAGGGTATTTAGTTAAATCAGGAAGTTTTGATTAAAACTTTAAACTAAACTATGAAGAGTGGCAAATCTACCTCGGCCCCTTCCCACTCCCCTTCCAAACTCCCTCTCAAAACTCCTTATTTGCTTTCCCTGGTCGCTGATTCACTGTTTTATAAAGCCCTGGACTTCCTGATAGTCCAGCCCTCTAAATAAGGCTCAGCCAATGAACAGAGGCTTCTAGATTTCAAACCTTTAGAAGCTCACAGCTTCCAACTGCTGGCCACAGTACATGCTCCTTCAAACAAACAAACCAAACACAAGCTCAGCATATAGCAAGTAACACACAAACACACACTACAGACAACCACTTATCTCAAGGGTCCTGTATTTCCTCCTCCTTTACCTGGAGAACTCCTTCTCAAAACTCCTTGTTTGCTGTCCCTGTTTGCAAAGCTGACTGCAAAGAGTTACAAATGGGTCTCTGAAAACTGGGTGATTGGGTAACATAAGGGCAGATGGAATCCAGTGTTGTTAAATGCAAAGTAAGACACCTGCAAAAACATATAACTACGTATAAAAATAATGGGTAGTTGCCTGAAAACGTCTACTCAATATGCTGTGGCAATCTATAAACAAGAAAGCTAACAGACTATTGGGAATCATTAGGAAAGGAACAGATAAATATATTGAGGCAATATGATATGTTCTGTCTTAAGTCATTATATGTCCACATCTTGAATACTGCATGCAGATCTGGTTACCCCATCTAAAAAAAGATAAATTGGATTTGGAGATGGTCCAGAAAGGGCAACAGAAATGATTAGGGGTAAGGAACAACTTCCATATGAAGAGAGGTTAGCAAGACTAGTACTGTTCAGCTTGGAAAAAAAATGACAAAAGGGTGGGGGGATATGTTACAGGTCTAGAAAATCATGAATGGTGTAGAAAAATAGAATAAGAAAATGTTATTCATTCCTTCACTAACATAACTCAAGAAGCTGAGACAATTAAATGTATAGGCAGGAGATTTAAAACATACAAAACAAATTATTTCTTCACAGTCAACATGTGGAACTCTTTGCCAGGAGAAGATGGAAAGGCCCACAGTATAGCCATTCTGATCTTATATAGAGGTCAAAAGTATCTGCCCCCAGCTTTAATCCACTAGACCCTAGTCCACTTCTAGAGCTGAGATAGAGCCCAAGAGTCCTGAAGTCACTCTCTCCCCATTAAGTTAGTAACAAAGTAAGACTATTGTGGCAGAGTTCTAGGCTGTGCCCTGTGGGTCCTGCGCTCCTTAGGCAGTTATTATATGCTTCAGAGGCTCGCTGTGACTCTCTACGCTGTCTCTGATGCTTTTCTAGAGGTCAGAGTTGCAGCTTATTGAGCCATTTCCATCCTTGGCAAAGTCAATGAATGGGGAGGGAGAAATCCCTCCATAAATCCTGGGCCTTCTTTTTCCAGAATTAGTTATTTCTGTGGTGCAGGAACCCAGGCCCACTCACTACTCCAGGTTCTGGCCCAAGAACCCTAGGCAGAGGTAACTGCTCAGGGTCTTTCACTCTAGTCCTAAGACAGCAGCTTTTTACCTGGGCCGCTTCTCCAACTAGTACCTTTTCTCTGGTACTTGACTGAATCTTTCTCTTCTCAGCTTCTCCGCAAACACACTTCCTCCACTCAGTCCATCCCTCTTCTTCCTCCTGTCTTACCTTAGGGAAATCTTTTATAGCAGCTCCCCTAGCTCTTGGAAAGAGGTGATGTATGTGGGAGAGCAAATGGGATTGGTCCCCCCAGTTTGCTCCTTGGCTTGTACTGAGCATGCTCAGTAAGAGTGCTGAAGCTGCTGTCCTCAGTCAGCCCCCTTACCTCCACCATATGCACAGGTTGCCCCCACTCATAGTCAAAATCTGAAACAGCAACCCTATAGACAGAATACCAGAGCTGATCGCTCTCCTTTTTTCCTTTAGGTTTAATCTGTTAGAAATAGCCATCAGCTCACAAAAGAAAATTTTAAAAGATTCAGCAAAGTCTGCAAATAAGCCTGTGTATTAAAAGATATTAAAAAGCTGATGCGTGGATAACTCCTGCTAGGGACTATTGTCTGACCTCCTCCTACAGTTTTAATTTTCCTTCTCCCATTTTCATTGCTCTGGACCATTCTTCAAAGCAGATCAATGGGCATGCTACTAGTAAACATGAAAAAAGAATGCAAGATCCAAAAATCTTTCCCAGACTCCACTTGTTTTTTGGAAATGACTTGCCTTCCCCTGGCAATGCCTTTGTCTTCCTCTCATTTTTCACTTATCATTGAGCCAATGCAAGTCTTTTTATTTAGGAAAAAATTTAAGAGCCTGATTCTTATCTTACTCTGGTTTCATGCCTGTGTGCATGCATTGACTTAAATTGAGTCACTTCTGATTCTCCCTAGTGTGAAAGGAACATCAGGTTCAAAACCTTCCTGGTCTGATTCTATTCAGTCATTTCAGTGTGTAAATCAAGGGTAACCCTGTTGAAGCCTGTGGAGTTACACTGGGGTAAAATTAATCCAAGGCCTCGTTTTTTAAATGGACATTATTTCAAGCTGAGTCTGTGGTCAATGGGTTTTAAGTGCATGCTTAAAGTTAAGCCTTTGCTTTAGTGCTTTGCTGAATCTGGATCTAAAAGAGGTCATACTCAGATCCTATGTGTTCAGGTATTTAGGATTCCTGATGTCTGAATTGTTTCATAGAAAGTGAAAATTAGAAGCTGAGCTCCTGGTTGATAATGATGATAAGTTCCTGGCTAATGGTACAGTTTTGTGGTGTTGAAAGCAAAGATAGTTTTACCTTTATGCCCCACAATGTAGTGCAGCAAATACTAATTTATTCATGCCACATCATTCCCTCAGTACAACAGAGAATTAAATCAACAGCGTTCATAGACAGTGTGGTCCAGTGGTTGTGGTTCTGGGCCAGGAGTAAGGAGAGCTAGGTACTATTCCTGGTTTTGCCAATGACTTTGTGCAAGTAACCCCTTGGTTCTGCTTCCCTTCCCGCTCTGTCTATCTCTCGTCTGTTTAGACTGTAAACTCTTCATGGCAGAATTCACCTCTTGCTACATGTGTTTTCAGTGCCTTGTGTAATGGGGGTCTGTATGAGCCTGCCAGCCAGGGTAGAAACATCTCTTGAGCTGTTTGGGAAGCTCATTCCCAGTGGCACTGCAGACATACCCTTAAGGGGGAAGGGGCACTAGGCTAGCCAGCCCTGGTCTGTTAGCCCTGCCTGTGCCATAGCTAGCTGCTGCCCAGCCCAAGAGGACTGGATACATTAGCATCAGGTGACACGGAATCATTTGGGCCTCCTGGGAGAGCTGAGATAACTCAATTTGCAGGAAGATCTACAGGGAACAAGTTGGGCTTTGTGGGAAGAGTTGAAAGACTCCAGGAATGGAGCCAGCATGCTATGGGTAGCTCCATGGGGAGCTGAGACTGTGAAGGGACTGCAGGAAAGCATGTTCTGTGCCAGAGCAGGGAGCCTTAAAAGGATCCCAGATAGTGCTGAGAAGAGGAACTAAGGTGAGGCAAAAGTACTTTTGGATTGTTTGGACTGAACTTTGAAAGTGACCTTGCTGGATGACTGAACCATGTGGATTCCCTGGGGGAGGCACAAAACCCCAGTGACAAGAAAGTGGTGCAGAGTGCCGGCAAGAGCCATGCTTGGCCAGCAGGGAGTGCTATGGGGAAGCCAGGACCTATAACTGACTCTGGTCTGTGTCTAACATCAAATGGCTACCACAATGCAAATAGGAAACCACTACACTATAAAAACTAGTAGTGAACAGATGTGGAGGCAACCAGTTTATTTAAAAGGTTTCTGTTGTACTTGCTACTCTTTAGTGTTAAAAGGAGTAGTGACTTTCTATAACAACCACTAATTCTATTAAATGTTTTGCTGGGCTCAATAATAAAAAAAGTGAAAAATATTTCCTTTTTTCTGAAATATCTGTCACTCCAGGTACTGCAGCTGGGCTCTGAAATCCTTCCACAATACAAACAAGAGGCACCAAAGACTCCTCCACATATCATTCTACATTATTGTGTTTTCAAGACCACCTGGGACTGGATCATCCTGATTTTAACCTTCTACACTGCTATTTTGGTCCCATACAATGTCTCCTTTAAAACTAAACAGAACAATGTGGCCTGGCTGGTGGTAGATAGCATTGTAGATGTTATATTTTTAGTGGATATTGTACTTAATTTCCATACCACCTTCGTCGGGCCAGCTGGAGAGGTGATCTCTGACCCAAAGCTGATCCGCATGAACTACCTGAAGACCTGGTTCGTGATTGATCTGCTTTCATGCTTGCCGTATGATGTCATCAATGCCTTTGAGAATGTTGATGAGGTTAGTACACCAGCCTCATTTCCAGTACTCTTATTTTTGTTTTTTAATCCTTCCCCTCCTAAAAAAAGAAGAAATTGATACTTGTAAATATTCTGGCTTAGTGTATGAGCATGTCTCCCTTTAGTGGTCCACAGCAATTGTTGCTGCATATTCATATCTATGCAACATAATGTAGATACTGTCTTGCACGTACCACCTCCAATACCAGGACTGGCCCTAAATGTGTTGCCACGTAGGCTGGAAAACCATTTTGGTCCTTGCCCTGGGCAGACTAGCCAAATGTGTTCCCTCCCCAAAATGGACAAGTACTCCTGGAAGTTAGTGCTCAGGGCAAGTGCCCTGATTGCTGACCCTGTTGTCTCCTATTGGCGACTGAATAACATACCATTGGCAATTAGTGACAAATTTTATAGGGCAAGTAAGATCAGGAAATTGTTCACTGTTCTTATGCACTGTCTTTGATGTGCAGCTAGAAAGGAGGCAGGCAGCCTGCATGATATGGCTAGCAAGCTCTCTGCAGACTACGGTTGTCCATGCACCATGGCTTGAAAGACATGGCACAGCAAACGTTTACCAGAAACTACCTTTCTGCAGCTTGGCTTAATGACTTAATGCCTAGGAGAAGGGCCCGAAGAGAAATCATGGAACTTTCCCTCCATCCTTGTTCCCCTTTTTCAGGGCCAGCCATAAGCCAGCTGAGGAGCAAGACACTTCCTTGGGCTAATTCCAAGGAGGTAGATTGTAGCTTTAACAGTTTTACTTCTAGGCATTTAGACTAGATTGCACATAACAAAAATGGATCATCTTATATATTAGAGATATGTACAAATTGTTTATAAAGGGTGGTTAAATAACTAATGGATAGCTCAATACATTGTTAGTTTGTAAATATGAGTCTAACAGGTTGCTTATAATCAACTATAACATCATGTAGCAATGTGCTATAACTAGCTGCAACAATGCTTGTAGTAATGCGCTCATGATGAAGTTAACAGGATTACTCAACATATTATGTGTCCGAGCCACATCCTCCCCCTTCCCTTATTTAGTGGGACTCACTCCCACCTTCTGTTGTGATGCAAGTTCTCAGTTTGCAATCCTGTGAACGGTTATTTTTGTTGCACTGAGAGACCCTTTTAGAAAACTACTCATGCCTGTCACATGCTTCTAATATCTATTAATTGTTTATTCATCCTTTATAAAAAGAACCTTAATGTAAAGTGTAACCTATCTATCCTGATTTCATGACAGATTTCTTAATTTCACTGGACACTAGTTTTCAAGCTAATACCATAAAACAACATAACTTCTTGTATGATTACATAAAATAGCCATGGGAAACAAAGAATCATTCATCTCATTAGATCCATGTAAAATATTAGTTTTCCCCCTTTGACTGGGGATAGGAAGGAAAACTATTAAGTGCAAAGAAGCAGATGTAATGGTATCTGAGATTTAATTCCCTTAAGGTAGTTTTTGTTTTTCATACAGCTGCAGACTGAAATAACACAGGTGAAATCACCCCTAAAACCTTGTAAATCCTGTTCTTAAATATTCGTTTGTCACAAATTCTGGCAAAGGGAAGACTTCTGTGCAAGACGCTGACATTTTGCTGTAGTGGATAATCATGGTACTGATAAAGCAATAGAAAGATTGGTCACATGATCAGTAGCTGCCATCTACAGTAGAGTTTATAAATGTATGTGGTGTCTACAGTAGAGTTAAAAACCCCAAAATAAATAACTAGATGAATTTCTTTACATTCCTAGAACAGTAGCAAATCATCGCTGACCTGCTGGAGAAGCCCTGGATAACCTTAGTCTGCTTCTGGTAGGGTGACAAACAGAACACGCCCAGGTGTGAATGGCTAGAGGCCATCACGCAGAAATGAAAAGCCTGAAAGTGAGCTCAGATATGTACATAGTTACTGCAATGATTTTATGGCATGATTATGATTGTTATACTTGGAACTTGGTTCTCCAGAGTCATAGGATAAAGCTGTCATTCACAGGGGAACAATTGCTTCATACCATGTGATTATCCTATGCTTCTTCAACAGTTTTTAATCAGAAAAATATGTTCTTACTTGTCATTCTAGCTATCACATTCAAGCTAAGAAAACATCTTTCTTGATATTGTTGTTGTAATGCTGTTCACCACTACTTCCCTGAATGGGGCCAGATCCTTAGTTGGCATAAATCAATGTAAATTGAGTAGGAAGCTATGACAATTTACACCACCTGAAGATTTGGGTCAGTGTGTGTTGTTCATTTCATTATGAACTGTTTCAGAGGAGAGCTAAACACAGTCCATCTCTTTGAAGGGCCAAATTTAGAAAGTCTGAGTCTAAGAGTCTCAGAGGCGTAGCTGTGTTAATCTGTATCTGTAAAAAGAAAAAGGAATCCTGTGATACCTTAAAGACTAATGCATTTATTTGGGCATAAGCATTTGTGGCTCAAAACCATCCGATGCATAGACTCCATGCATCTGACAAACTGGTTTTGACCCCTGAAACCTTATGCCCCAAAACATCTGTTAGTTTTTAAGGTGCTATAGGAAACCTTGTTAAATCTGGAGAGAGATCCTAAGTTGCAGTAATTCATACATCTCTTCTACATGATGGCTGTGTCTAGACTGCATCCCTTTTCCGTAAAAGGGATGCAAATTAGACATATCGCAATTGCAAATGAAGTGGGAATTTAAATCTCCCCTGCTTCATTAGCATAAAAATGGCTGCTGCTTTTTTCCGGCTCAGAGCTTTGCCGGAAAAAAGCGCCAGTCTAGACGCGGATCTTTTGGAAAATAAAGCCTTTTCCGAAAGATCCCTCTCGTGCAAAAACCCCCGCTCTCCATCCACACATGCCTTTTTGTGAAAGAGCTCTTGCGCAAAAAGGCATCTTCCTCGTAGAAAGAGGAATACCAATTGTGCAAAACCCCCTCTGTTCTTTCAAAGTTTTTGTGCAAAAATGCGCTTGAGGTGTGGACGCTCTGTGAGTTTTGGCTGAAAAACGGCCATTTTTCTGACAAAACTCTGTAGTGTAGACATAGCCCAAGGATCCTGAACCCTTCAGGGGAAAGAGGCCTCCCATGTCCTTCACTTTAACAGACAGCTCTTTCTCTTTCCCCCTTTGCATCTTCTTCCTGCATCTTGGTAACTTCTAAATTAATGAAGTAATTTTAACTCTCTTGAGCCTATTTTCAATCAGTTTGGCCTGGTTCCCCTATCCAGGCATGTAAGGGGCAGCCAATAGAAGTTGCAGTGATCAGTGTGCTGGGCCCTCTTAAAGCTGCAGGCACCCTGGACAAGCCTTATGGCAGGAATCTGGCCTGAGAGCAGTACCGTCACTATGTGGCTCTCTCTTCCACTGGAATTGCCATTCATGGTGGAGGCTCAAGCTCCCTGAAGCCCTCCTGGGTTTTCCAGGGAGCAGCTCCAAGGGTCCCAGGACCACCCCAGGGGGGACCAAAAGGCACGCCCTGATTTGGTCTGGACCGGAGATTGTGGCTCTCCTCGAGGAGGAGTGACTTCGAAAGCCCCAGGCCAAGCAGTGCAATGCCAAGATTTATTCTCAGATGGCCGAATCCCTGGCAGAGTGAGGTCACCCAGCCCAGACCATGGATCAGGTCTAGAGCACAGTAAAAGAACTCCGCCAGGTGTATGGGAGGGCCACCAAGTGCAGCGCGTGCTCAGGGGCAGGACCCCATACCTGCCCCTACTATGCAGAGCTCCATCATATCCTGGGGGGTGGGGAAAAGTCTTCCTCACCCATCTTGGTGGACTTCGGGATCAAGACCCCTGTAATCACCCTGCTAGAGATCACCCTGGAGAAGGAATAGCAGGAAGGTCACGGCCAGTCTGCCGCGCTGGAGGAGGAGGAGCAGGAGATGGGAACCATGACCCTCTCCCTCAAGCCAGTAGCTGCCAGCCAGGACGGTGTCTGGGAGGGATCTTCAGGTAAGTTGTCACACACACACAGTAGGGGAGGCAGGTGCACAGGGAGCAGAGGAGGGGAGAGGAGTGTTGCTTGGGCTGCAGTCTGTGCACGTGCAACCATGTGCAGCAGGAGGGTGTGGCATATGGACGCAGCAGGCAGCCCCTGAATATGCCCGGGATTCTGCTGCCGGGCTCGGAGAGGCCATACACGTCCTGCCCCCAGGAGAGGGGGTGCCCCCAGTTGGAAGCAGGCTAGCCACAAGGGTGCTGGCACGACCCCACACAGACTGAGGAGTGCCGCACACAGCACACGGGCATGCCTGCACATGCGAGGCAGCAGCTGCTCCCACAGACAGCCCAGCGAGCCATAACTGTATGTGCAGACCCCAGGGAGGGCCAGGCTGCTCCTGGATCCTCTGCCACCCACGAGGAGATCCCACTGTGGCAGTACACTTCTCTTGCCTGCCTGTCCGTGGTGTGTGTGTGTGTGTGCGCGCGCGCGCGCGGGGGGGAGGGGACAGGAAGTGGGCAGTACGGTCCTCTGGGTGTGTCAGGGCCCCATGAGACAGGGCCTGCTGTGCAGGCCACACATGGCCTTGCACCTGGGACATCCCCCTCCTGTGGGCTGCAGGCTGTTGGTCACTGCTCACAGAGGAGGGCAAGGCCTCAGGGAATGTGTCTGCAGGGATGACTGACCGCCTCTCCCTCTTGTGTGTTCTCCACAGCTGGACCTTGCGGGACAGAGGGCCGCCAGAGTCTGGGGCAGCTGCAGATAGGCCAGGGTTCAGGAGGACGTGATGCACCAGCATGTCTGCATTCTCCGGGACATCCAGCACACCCTGGCGTGCAGAGTCAATGAGGACGTGGAGGGGCTGGGACCAATTGATGTCACGTTGTGACACCATGTATGGCAGCATGTTCCATGTGGCGGGACACCCACCTGATGCCTCTGCTCTGGGCTTCCACCCTCCTGTCCCTCCTGCTATGGCCATTGCCCATCCGTCTGCCCAACCTGCAATGCCTCTCATCCCTCGCCATGCCTCTGCTCCCTCCCGTAGCAATGCCCAGGCCCCCTCCCCAAGTGATGCCTATGGCCCCTCCTCCTGCCCCCCTGCCAAAATTGACCCTGTTCTAGCCTCCCCTCCTGCCCACCCTTTTGTGGCCCCCAGACCAACACAGCCCTGTACTGGGCCGCTCAATGGTCTGGTGCTCTGATCGGGATGTGTCCCCCAGTGATGGCTGCCCCACAGTTTGGGAACCCCAGGGCAGCAAATCCAACCATGGTCACCTACATGGACGACCCTCCACAGCAGGGAGTTGATGGCCCTCACCACCTGCAGAAGGAGACAAACACACACACCAAACAGAGAATGAGAGAGAGGGTACATCCCCCTCCCCTACCTACTCCTCCCCCAAACACTCCAGGACTCATCTCCTATGAGGATACTCTCCCTCCCCCCATCCCCACCCAGCAGCAGGTTTTTTGTAGGGGGATGGCGGGCCGCAGGTGGGTGTCGTGTCTCTGGAAAACAGGTGCCAGCCAGGCACAGAGCTCTAGGAAGATGACCTTGGACATTCAAAAGTTCCGTACCCACTTCTGGTTGTTCCACCACTCCAGGCAAGCCGGTCCCACCAGTCCAAATTGGTCTTCAGCCTCCAGAACCTTCTTTGTATAATGGGGGTGTGGTTGCCAGAGCCGCAGCCACCGAGAGGGTCCCCAGAAGAAGCTCAGGGTCAAGGTCCTCCAGGAATAGGAAGGCAGCTGGCAGCAAATGCTGCAAAAACTGCAGCATAGCCGTGTGGCCCAGGGGCACCCCTGGTTCTTTTCTACACCAGCAAGCTATTAATAGAATTTTGGCTTTAATTGTTTCTTGGATTGGTAAGGAAATTCAATTAACTTAAGTCTTTCAGTGACTTAGGGCATGTCTACACTGGGGAAATAACAAGGCAAGTGTCCATTCCAAAATAATGGGCTTGTCATTTTGAAATAATAGCCCCTGCTTGGGATGAGGAATAATGCCTATTTTGAAATTATTTTGAAATAGCATTAATGTGGATGCTCAGCTGCTGCTATTTCAAAATAATTGGCCTCCAGAGGCCTCTCACAGCTCTCTTTGTGTCCACTCTGGCCACACAACAGACAACTCCACTGCTCCCCTTCTCCTGCACTCTTTAAAGCAGCAGGCAGAAGGGAAAGGGCTTGTGGCACCACACTGGCCCTGCTAGCTCTGGGTCACACAGCAGCCTCCTTTTGTGGAGCCATGAGCGACTCCTGCACCCCCTCTGAGTCCCCCATGGCTGCAAGCATGCCTGCAGCCACCTCACAAGCCCCTGGCTGGGGAGAAAGGGGGAACCGGCCTGGAGTGGTGCAGAATTCCTGCAACTCATTGCAGTTTGGGGCGAGGAGACAAACCTCCAGGATCTCCACAGCAGATGCTGAAATGCTGATGCGTATCGATGGATGGCTGCCACCCTGGCCCAGAAGGGGCACAGTCACACCCTAGACGAAGAGTGGATGAAAATTAAAGAACTGCGTCAGGCTTACACAAAGGCCAGGGAACAATGTTCCTGCTCTGGGGCAACACCACAGACCTGCCGCTTTTATAAGAAGCTGGATGTCATCCTGGGACCGGGGGCAGTCACTTCCCTTCTCCCCTCATTGTCAACTCCAGCTAAGACATGCCCGTTGTCAGCCTCCACGAGTGGGGCTGTGAAGGAGGATGGCCTAGACACCATGCCTATCAGCCAGGAGATCGTCATCTGCCTGGAGCTGGTCCCCCCACTCCTAGGATGTCTCCAAGGGCTCGGATGAGGCTGGGGAAGGTAGTTCAGGTGAGTTCCATCATTTTCCCTATACACACATGGGGGTAGGTAGCAAGGGGCTTGCACACTCCTCACAGCCTTCTTGGCCTGGGGGTTGCATAATAGCCTGTGCACGTGCACACATGGTACAACAGTCTGGAGCAGTCAGCTCCATGACACTCCTTCTTGCAGGTTACTGCACAGGGCTGCCTTACTCCAGCCTCCGTGGTAGGACACCTTCCCATGACAAGCCCCCACTAAGAAGGGTTTTGGAGAGACAGTAGTGCCACACACAGCACAGGCTCATGCTCACACTTCTCAGGCAGCTCTCCTGCTCAAGTATAGTGATGCGGCAGATGCTGATTCCCTGCATGGGAACCTCCAGGGAGAAGAAGCAGGAACCCCAGTAGTAATCTCCCCAGAAAGTGGCATCTGCTGCTCACACACACCTCCCCCAACATCCTTCCCTTCTGCTCCAGTGGGCAGAGATAGAGGTTCTCTTTCTGTGGGATGCTGCCAGTGCTGGACCAGGCGTGTGTGGGACATGGAAGGAAGCCGAGCTGCTCCGTCCTCACCTTCCACTCACAGGCTCCTGGCTTGGCTGGCACCTGCCTATGTCTGCTTGTCCCTGGACAGTGGGTGTAGTGAGGCTCTCCTGGGATGTCTGTGCCCCTGCAGGAAAGTGCCTGCTGTTTAGATAACATATGGCCTTGCTCAAAGCACATCACCATCATCTGAACCGAGACCTTCGGTGTGGGCTCAGATTAGGGCTAAACTTCATGAACGCTGTCTCCTGGGATGACTGCCCTTCTCACTTTTCTTAACAGCTGTGAGCGTGGGGGACCTGGTGTGGGAATACCTTGAGTGCCTCCATTCCTGCAGCTGCAACTTTGAGGAGGAGCACCAGGAGTGCTGGGCTGACCGGGAGCTGAGGCAGATGATCTGGGAGCAGCGGTCATGCCAGCATGAGACTATGTGCTCCTTGATCACCACCAAGTGCCTGGTCGCGGCTATGGACCCATCCACCAGCTCCTACCCCCACAACTCCCAGACCGACTCCCAGGACATACCATCCAACTCTCAGCACCCACCCTTGCAGCTTCTCCTCCTAGCCCCCCAGGGGCCACAAAAACATGGCAGTGGGATCTCCTAGGCAGCCAAAGTGTCCCAAGGTACCCAAGCCAGATGCCAGTTCCAACCCCATTCCTGAGTTCCTCCTTCCCCTCCTAGGTTTTTTCCCAGTCCCTCCCCTGTTGTATATTCCCCAAATAAAAATTACAGTTGTGTTTGCAGACAAAAACTCTCCCTCAAGGATGAGCCTCTCAGTATCTGCCCCCCATCCTGGCAAGAAATTTCCCTTGTGCTCTCACATATATTGTGGAGCACATAGCAGGCCGCCACCACCTGGGGGATGTTCCAGTCACCAGTGTCTAGGTGGGTGAGGAGACTCCGGAACCTCTCCTTGGGGTAGCCAAAGGCACCCTCCACCACTATGCAGCACCTGCTGAGCCTGGTGTTGAAGGTCTCTTTAGTGGGGTCCAGGCTGCCTGTCTAGGGCTTCATCAGCCAGGGGAGCAAAGGGTAGGCTGTATTGCCAGGATAAACATGGGCATTTCCACTTCCCTGACCCTGATGGTGTGGACAGGGAAAAAGGTGCCAGCGTGCATCCTTTGGAAGAGGCTTGCATTCCTGAAGATGTGGGCATCATGCGCTTTCCCCAACCACCCCACGTAAATGTCTGTGAACCAGCCCCAGGGGTCCAAAAGGGCCTGTAGCGTGATTGAAAAGTGCCCCTTCCTATTGATATAATTGGAGGACCCATGGTTGGGGGCCAGGATGGGGATGCCATCAATGGTCCTCCACCCCGCAGTTGGGGAAGTCCATGGCAGCAAAATCAGTGACTGGAGTCCACGGTGCCCAGGGGGATGACCCTCCGCAGCAGGATGGTGTTGATGGCCTTCACCACCTATAGAATCGCAGAAACATAGAATCACAGGGTTGCAAGAGTCCTTGGGACCAACCAACACAGGACCAACCCCAGCTAAATCAACCCAGCCAGGGCTGTGTCAAGTCAGGGCTTAAAACCCTCTAGGGATGGAGATTCCACCCCCTCCCTAGGGAACCCATTCCAGTGCTTCACCACCCTTCTAGTGAAATAGTAAGGGAGTCAAACCTGCATGAGCACAGCCCAACCATCAATCACCTCCAGCGCTGGAGCCCCAAGCCCTTTAAGTCGCCACAGGAGTGTGGCACCAAGGTGGTGATGGTGGGGCCCCAGCACTATGTTCCCAGGAGCAGCACTGAGCTACCAGGCTGTCTCTGGCCCTGCCCCTTCTGCCCAAGACCCTGCCTCTTCTGGGGCATGGAGCTGCCCCCACCCACTTGCCTGGGGGCCTTCAGTGGTTGTCAGCCTTGCTGGGCCCACTAAAAAGTACAAAGTGGGTCATGGCGGGGTCCCCAGCCCCACCCTCTCCTCCATGAGGTTAAAGCAGGCCCTGAGGTCTAGTCTGTGCCCTGAGGGGATGGGGTAGGGAGGGTCCAGGCCCTCCCTTTCCACCAGACCCCAACCCAGGGCTCTAGTAGTGGTGGGTGGTTCCCACCACTGGCTTGGCAGGGGGTTCTCCCCAAAACACACCAAGCCCACTAGGGAGTTCCCGGCCCCTTGCCCTGGGTTGCTTCCTACCCCAGCCCTGTGACCGACAGAGACCCCACCTGGAAACGCTGGGCTGGCGGTAGCAGCGGCAATGTCAGCAGATCCCATGTCTGTGGCAGCAGCGAAGGGGTTGTCCACTGCGGCGGGGCAGGCAGCCCCCCAGAGTTGGCATTGTGGACGTGCTCAAACCGGGGACGGTAGCGGCAGCAGTCCCAACGGCTCTAGTTCCAGCAGCAGGTCCAGCTGTGGCTCTGCAGTTTGAGCCACAACTCCTTCCTCCCCAGAGGTCTGCCCCAACTGAGTAGCCCGGCAGCCTTTTATACTGAGGCTGCACTGCGAGCATGCCCAGCAGGGCTGTGGGGGAAGGGCATATTCTACCCAATAGACAAGCCCTCCTCCCCCCTGTTCAGTATGGGGCAGGCTAGCCCCGTCACATGGGGATTTTTTTCCCACTCTCTAGAATATATGTTTTTACCAGGCTGAATTCTTGTTGGCTTTAAGGTACTTTATTGGAATTTTGGTTCAAACTTTCTTTCATCTGACTTACCTCTCCCAAGCCCATGTTCTAGCTGAGCCTCCAGCATAACCCAAGGGAAACCATCAGATATAACCCAAGATAAGCTGATCATTCTAACGGGCTCTGCTGGAATTTCCATCAGGTTGCATTAGAGGAGAGTTGCTTCATATTTACATATTTTCTCTTGAACCTGTTATCAACTCATATCTTAAAGGGTTTTACTCAGACCTAAGGTAGGTAGATACTCACTGACTAACAGCTTCAAGAATAGGTCTTATGATATGATTGCCATTCAGTCTGTTTCTACAAGCTACTGGTAACCCTTTATTAATCAACTGTAAGTTGTATAGTAATATGGCTGTATAATTGACCAACTCTCATTTGAATTAGGCATGTCATAGCCATTCTGTAAGGACATCACTTCAATTTACAGGTTAGCAAAGGTGGCTTATGTACATAGGGAAATCACAGGAGTTACCCTCCTTTAAAGTTCTGAGTGTAAAAATCTCCTAGCAAATGGAATCATACACACCTGACAAACAACTAATATATAATATGAATAAATCATGATACTAGCATACACTCTCCCCTCCCCTCCCCAGTCTCAGGTATGTCTCCCACAGTCACTGAATCTAATAGAACAACCAATTTGCCCTCAGAACTACTATCGATACAGGTTTAGGACTTTATAGATTATGGTTGCTATTGTGGTTATTGCAGCTTTAAGGTTATTGCAGCTTTAAGGTTTAATTGTGTGTAGCAGAGTTTGAAATAACCTTGTCAGCTGTAGCTGTAATCTGAATTTAAGATTGAGGCTGGGCTGGATGGAGCCTTATGACAAGGACTTTCTCACTGAGCTAATTTGATTATTTTTGTTGCAGGTTCATTTTTTGGCTAGAGGCAGTCCCCAGGTTACGTACAAGATAGGGACTGTAGGTTTGTTCTTAAGTTGAATCTGTATGTAAGTCGGAACTGGCGTCAGCCGCTGCTGAAACTGATCAGTTTCAACTGCGGCTGAATCTGGATGCCAGTTCTGACTTACATACAGATTCAACTTAAGAACCCCAGGCGTCCCCAAGTCAGCTGCTGCTGAAACTGATCAGCGGCTGATTTCAGGAAGCCTGGGGCAGAGCAACTCTGCCTCGGGCTTCCTGTAGTCAGCCGCTGGTCAGTTTCAGCAGTGGCTGACTTGGGGACGCCTGGGGCAGAGAGCTGGGGTGCTGCTGGGTTGCTCCAGTAGCGGCTCCTCAGCGCTACTGGAGCAACCCAGCAGCACCCCAGCTGCTCTGCCCCAGGCGTCCTGATTCAGCCGCTGCTGAAACTGACCAGCAGTGGATGAAGCAGGACGCCTGGGGCAGAGCAGCTGGGGTGCTGCCGGGTTGGTCCAGAGCGGCACTGCGGGACCAACCCGGCAGCCCCCAGCCGCTCTACCCCAGGGGTAGGCAAGAAAAGCCTGGTCTGCTGGGGGGGGGGCACTAGCTGCACCCCCACCCCCAGCAGACTAGGGGGACAGGAGCAAAGCCTTGGAGCACGCCCGCAGCGGGAAAGCCCAAGCGCGCTTGGGCTGTCCCGCTGCGGGCGTGCTCCAAGGCTTTGCTCCCCGTCTCCCTGCAGACCAGGGAGACGGAGAGCAAAGCCGCGGAGCACGCCCGCAGTGGGACAGCCCAGGCGCGCCCGGGCTGTCCCGCTGTGGGCGTGCTCCAAGGCTTTGCTTCTGTCCCCCTGGTCTGCTGGGGGGGTCCAGCAAAGCCGCTGGACCCCCCCAGCAGACCAGGGACACCAGAGCAAAGCTGCCGCCTGGGTGGCTTTGCTCGTTTGCCCGGGAGCAAAGCCGCCCAGGCGGCGGCTTTGCTTGGGTGTTCCTGGTCTGCTGGGGGGGGGGGTCCAGCGGCTTTGCTGGATCCCCCCCAGCAGACCAGGGGGACAGGAGCAAAGCCGCCCAGGCGGCGGGAGTCCCGCTGCCTGGGCGGCTTTGCTCCGGGGCAAACGAGCAAAGCCGCCCAGGCAGCGGGACTCCCGCCGCCTGGGCGGCTTTGCTCGGGTGTCCCTGGTGTGCTGGGGGGGGGAGGTCCAGCGGCTTTGCTGGACACCCCCCAGCAGACCAGGGAGACCGGGAGAAGCTTTTCTCGCCCCGGAGGACACGGGTGGCGACCCACCGCCCGTGAGCTCTGGGGCGAGAAAAGCCCCGTTCGTAAGTGCAGATCTGATGTAAGTCGGATCCGCGTAAGTCGGGGACTGCCTGTATTTTGATTTAATTGAAAAAATTTTAGTACCTGAGAACAGAATTTGGTCTGTGGATTTTATTCTTATTGCACTAATGACATTACTTGTGATTCTGAGCAACTGAAAATGTTCTACTTCATGACTGCATTGATTTTAATGACAAAATCACATGTCAAAGGAATCTGTTTTTTGTCTTAAATGCTGCTAGCTGGCATCCTGCAGGAGCAGTTGGGCTCTAGACGGGCATGATTTTCCGTAAATGCTTTTAACAGAAAAGTTTTCCGTTGAAAGCATTTGCGGAAAAGAGCGTCTAGATTGGCACGGTCGCTTTTCCGCAAAAAGTGCTTTTGCGGAAAAGCGTCCGTGCCAATCTAGACGTGCTTTTCCGCAAAAAAGCCCTGATCCCCATTTTCGCAATGCGCAATGCGCAAAAGGACTTTTGCCCGAACGGGAGCAGCATAGTATTTCCGCAAGAAGCACTGATTTCAGACAGTTGGAAGTCAGTGTTGTGGAAATTCAAGCAGCCAGTGTAGAAAGCTGGCAAGTTTTTGCTGAAAAACTGGCCAGTCTAGACACAGCCTTGCTGTGTAAGTGCTTAAAAGGCAGAACCAGCTAATTTGTTAAAGCTGAGGCTTTAGCTTTTATTTTCATTTAGGGTCTGATTCTGCTCCCACTGAAATCAGTGCATCCAGTATTAAGTAACCAAATTGCAGATGAAGAGAGAATTGTGACATAGAAGCTATTATACAGCTCAGCCACTGGGCTAGGTTTTGCCTTCTGTTAAACTGGGAAGAACTTAGAGGAATCCTTTCCCCACTCCACTCTAATCAATAGAAAAGGGTCACTTCTCAGAGCAGTAGGAGACAATATTGGTGAATATGTCAGTCTTTGCAGTTCATTTCCCAGTGGATGCACTTGGTTGGCAAGAGGACTTATTCAGCTGCAATCAGCAAATACACATTAGCTGGTAGTACACACTGTTCCTTATTAGCACAGCAACAAAATATGCCCTATTCTATTGGGCATTGCTCGATGGACTCCTGGCTGGTGAGATAACTGCAGCAGTGTCTGTCTGCCAGCATCTCCTCCTTTCTCTTGTTGTGCTGGCCTGGGTAGAATTTATCTCCAAGTCACAGATAAGTAGTGGTGTAATTTATATACTGGGTGCAAGGCCACTTTCTCAGGTCTTGGCAAAACATGACATGTGATTTATCAGACTACAGAAGAATGAGTAGCGGTTATTCTGTCTATATAAAGTTAAAAAATTAATATATCAAATTACATCTTCAGTGATGGTGATAACCATTGTGAGAGGAGAAGAGCTAATTGAGCTTATTAAATTTTGTATGACTTGAGAAAACTGCTGCTGTAGTGATACTTAATTTGCTTAGAAAGAGAAATGTTCTAGGCAACTGGAATCAGTTGCCCTGTTTTCTTCAGTTTAAATGTATCTATTGATCTGAGGCAGTAAGTCAGATAAGCTGGCAAAGAGTATTTAATTGAGTAGCTAAATGGTTGATTGCTTTGTTAGCTATTTCATATCAGGGATCAGATTAGAATTTCAAATGGACTAGTGGTAGATGGCAAAAGTAGTTTTGCCTCCATATATGAATTGGTCATTTTTCTTTCAAAATAGGGGAAAAGATTCTGGAGTTGCCTTATTTTATATCAGTATCATGGAAACAAAGGTCAATGGATCCATTAATTCAAGATGATTTCTTAATTTGACACTCACCCCGAAATTACAATGATTAATGAAATATTAGTATACTGACAAAGTTCCTTTGTCTTCGTTTCACTTCATGATCAATGTACTAAAACAATGTGTATCTTTTCCTGGGCATATTAGCCTTTCTCCAGTTTTAAACCTATCTCTACATTTACTTTCCATTGTTTTCTGTTTGTTTTCTCGATCTTTTTTTGACTTCTGTTTCATGGGTATGGTTGGTAATTATTTTCTATCTGGATGTTGGAAAATGAGAATATCAGAGCTCACACCAAAACAAGATTAATGGAGCTGAGATCTCCAGGTGTTCCCTTACTGAAAGCCTGAGCAGGAACAAGAAGGCTTAGGTTTTAATTACAGGTTGTGAGCATAATGATCTCTCATAATATGGCTTCAAAACAGTGTGATCTGTAGGAAAGGCCAGGTTCAATAATTTACGGAAAATCGGAAAGTAAAAATTGACAAAGTGAACCATTCTAATCATGGCACTATGTAGTCAGGGTGATCAGGACACTTCAGCTGTGTAGTGCAGTAGTTCTCAATCTTTTTAATCCCGGGGACTGGCAAACCCATTCCCAAATTTCTTGCAGACGGGTAACATTTTATTTGCATATTTGTATGTTTATTATGAAAATAATGAATATTCAAATATGCAAATAATGTAACCAGTCCACCAAAAGTTTATGAATGGGTTTGCTGGGCCATGGTATAAAAAGCTCTGACCGCCCCCCCCCCAGAGTCCCCAGTGCCAGCTCTAACCACTAGAGCCTCTCATCCCTCCACTATCCCCCCAGCCAGCCAATGATCCCAACTCCCTTGCACCCAACTCCCCCCAGTGCCAGCCTCTTGCCTTCAGAGTCCCCTAGCACCTGCCCTGCTGCCCCAAACACTTCAGTGCCAGCCTCCTGTTTCCAGAGGCCCACTGCAACCAATCCCCCCCAGGACCTTCCCTCCCCTGTCAGTACCCTGTCCCCAGTGCTAGCACTGCCCTCCAAGCCCTCACTACTAGCCCTGCCCCCAGAGCCAGTGCCCCTCCAGTGTGAGCCCCCCACCCCAAAGGCCCCAAGCACTAGCCCCACCCTCAGAGCCCCTGTGCCTGCCCCACCCTTCTTACCTAGCCACTGAGCTCAGAGTGTTTTCCTGCCCGGCCGGAGGGCTGCTGGGAGCCTGCAACTTGCCGGGCCCCTGCTGAGCACTGTGGCAGCCGGGCTCTTGCCAAGCACTGCAACTGCCCATGATGCGGCCGCCGGAACTGGAACTAGAACCACAGCGAGACTGCCCCAGTAGGAGCAGCCTCATTGCAGCCCTGGCTCCAGCCACAGCGCATGCGATTGCCCGCTGCTGCAGCTGGTGGCATAGCCAGGCAGGAGTTCATGGCCCACTGTCAGTCTGCGGACCAGATTGGGAACCACTGGTCTAGAGCATGTAGTGGTGAAACTGACTTTAGCACCACACTCAAATAAATGGGTCAAGATTGGCTTCAGTGGCTATTGCCGCACTTATACCAGTGGGGAATTTGGTTTTCTCCTCTGCGATTTTGCACAAATGACTCCTTTATTTCGTGTCTAGCTTCTTCCCAATCCCTATAATGGTTGATTCTTTGGCCTCCGTGTCTTATTCCACTTATATTAAACTTCATCCTTGCCACAAACCTTCCCTTACCCCTTAAGCATGAAAGGCAGGATTTTCAGGAGTGGTGCTTTGGCCAGTTGAAATCAAGGGGAGCAGAATTAGGCTAACAATGAGCCCTCTTTCAAAAGAATGCTGTCCTCTCCCTGTGGTTAACACATGGTCCCCAACTACAGGGTTTAGAATATAGGGGAAGCATATTCCTGCATTTTATGCATGAAGAGGACCAAGAATGTAATGGAATGAATCTGACCTGCACCTGCCATCCTCAGTGAAGGCTCCAAGAGATATTAGAAAAATATTTCCATGCTTCCCTCAAACTACTCCATTATGCCCTGAGGGAATTATAAAGTACCGTATTTTCCGGCGTATAGGGCGACTGGGCGTATAAGACGACCCCCTATCTTTTTAATTAAAAGATAGGGTTTCATCTTATACCCCAGCGCCCCTCCGCCTCCTTTGCTCCCGGTATCCCTGGTCTGCTGGAGATGGTCCCAAGCAGACCAGAGGCACCGGGAGCAAAGCCGCAGCAGCTTTGAAAGCCTCGGGGGAAGCCGGCGGGGGGGCATCCCAGGCGCGCCTGGGCTGCTCCCCCGCCGGAGCCCCTCCGCGGCTTTGAAAGCCTTTGAATGCCCCCCGTCGGCTTCCCCCGAGGCTTTCAAAGCCGTGGAGGGGCTCCGGCGGGGGAGCAGCCCAGGCGCACCTGGGATGCCCGGCCGCCGGCTTCCCCCGAGGCTTTCAAAGCCGCAGAGGGGCTCCGGCGGCGGGGCATCCCAGGCGCACCTGGATGTATACCCGGCGTACAAGACGACCCCCGATTTTTGAGGGATGTTTTTTAACATCAGAGGTCGTCTTGTACGCCGGAGTATACGGTATGTTCTAGTTTTAACTATTGGTTACGTCTACACTGGCATGATTTTCCGGAAATGCTTTTAACGGAAACATTTTCCGTTAAAAGCATTTTCGGAAAAGAGCGTCTAGATTGGCAGGACGCTTTTCCGCAAAAGCACTTTTTGCGGAAAAGCGTCCATGGCCAATCTAGATGCGCTTTTCTGCAAAAAAGCCCCGATCACCATTTTCGCAATCGGGGCTTTTTTGCGCAAAACAGTACTGTGCTGTTTACACTGGCCCTCTTGCGCAAATGATTTGCGCAAGAGGGCTTTTGCCCGAACGGGAGCAGCACAGTATTTCCGCAGAAAACACTGACGATCTTACATGAGATCGTCAGTGTTCTTGTGGAAATTCAAGCGGCCAGTGTAGACAGCTGGCAAGTTTTTCCGCAAAAGCAGATAATTTTGCGGAAAAACTTGCCAGTCTATACACAGCCATGGTGTGTAAAAATGTGATTTAAAATTATTTACATAAAATGTCACTTTTTTCTGCCCTGTTCTTCAGTGATTTCACACCTGTGTGAGCTTAATTATGGAAGACAAAATATGCCTCTCCCATACAAATTAACAGCAAACTGCATTAACTCTCCCTTTGCCCATGTGAGCTAGGGATGACTTGTTACCCTATTTTACAGATGGCGAAATCAAGACATGGAACCTTGTGTCACTCACCCCAGGTCTTGCAAGCAATCTGCTGCAAAGCCAGGGCTAGAATCCCAGTCTTCTGCATCAATCCAAGATTAATCTGTGCTTTCATGAGAAGGGGGTGTGTGCGTGTGGCGTGAGGTACCAGTATGTGACACAACTGAAAAAAGGGGAGGAAAATGAGACCAAAACATGCACTATACGAAGCAGTGATGCACAACTGGGAAACAGGTGCTCATGTTTAGAGTACTTAGTGAGTAGTTTTAATTTGTGGCATATGACTTCCAAAAAGTTGTTTTGGCTGTGTGATGGGGTGAGGATGCCCCACACTCAATCTGGTAGAGTTAAAACCCTGTGGGCGGAGGAAGTCCCTCCCCTTCACCCAGACTGGGCATGCTCCAAATGCTGGGGCAGCATAAAAGACAGTAGCATAGCTCAGTCTGGGCTGGTCATTGGAGGTGAAGGCTCTCCAGCAGGAGTGCCACAGCTATCTCAGCCAAAGACCTAGGAGACCACCGTGAGCTACCAGCACTGGAGAAGCCCTGGGGAGAGGTGGCTGCAGGGGAAATGAAGGATCCAGAGACCACCTGGAATGGACCTGCACCGGCGGTGGTAGGAAGGGACCCAGGGAGGGTGTTGGAGCAGTATCTTCCACCCAGGTGATGTTTTGGGACCTGATGGAGTAGGGTGGGCCTGGGTCCTCCTACCAGGGCTGTCACCCCCACTCCTCATTGGCGCTAACCATTAGGCTGTGCTGCCCTGAACCGAGGGCCGTGCCTCCTTGACTAGCTATTAGGCTGTGCTGCCCTGTACCAAGGGCTACCCTTATGGACTCTGGCTGTTAGGTTGTACTGCCCTGATCTAATGGCTACCCTATTGACTTTAGCTACTGAGCTGTACTACCCTAGACTGAGGATGGGTTTCCATAGACAAAAAGAGATTGCTGGCTATTCAGCAGGTGGCCAATCAGTGTCCACACCCCTGGGTATCCTTCCTCCAAGAGATGGGGTGTGCATACACCAGACAAGCAGCATTTCAAAAATAATCTTTTTTTCACTAATTCTTCTTGGCCTAAAAACCATGGGTCATAAATTACAGGCAGTCCCCAGGTTACGTACAAGATAGGGACTGTAGGTTTGTTCTTAAGTTGAATTTGTATGTAAGTCGGAACTGGTACATATTGTAGGGGAAACTCTAGCCAAACATTTTTTTTAGTTTTGGATAGCATAGGGAAAGGTTAACTCCCCTCTAATGTTTGTTTTGCTGTCTGTTCCCCTGTACAGAAGATTTCACATCTATTTCTGTCCCTGTGACAAACTCAAGACTAAAGGAGTAACTCATCAAATACCAAACAGCTCTGCACCATGCTTTGAGCTAATAGCTTTATTTCCACACACCACCCTGGGTTCTAGGAGGAGGGTCCTTTTTTTGCTAACACAATGAGGACACAGCTCTGGGGGTTGAGTGTGAGACCGTCCTCCACTTCTCTCCTCCCTCCCCACATTCTAGGGCCCGAGGGATAGGCAGCTATGGAACTTGGTGAGGAAGGAATGGGGTCCAGAAGGGATGCCTGTGCATCTGGCTCTCCTGCGAGCCCACCATGAACGTCACCAGCTCTGCCATGACTGTCAAGATGTTCTCCTGTGTCTTCACTTGGTGTTCCCTGCACACTCTCTCCTGTCCTCTACTCATATCTGCCGCAGCAGTTTTCCTCGCTTAACTGTGTCCTACCCTAGTGAGTGGATTGCGTTTCCTCATTGAACATGTCCACCCTAATACATTTTCACCTTCAGATCTCTGACAGCCAAACAGCTGGAGGAGCTGGACCCACTGGAGTGTGCAGCAGGCCCCCTGTTGTACCTGTTGTAATGAAAAGTGAAGGCCAGACTTCACAGGCGTAAAACCTAATCTCTTAGCATAAAGGAAGGTCTGTCCCTAGAAAACAGCAATGTGCTATATACAAGGACAGTCCTGCTTTTAAGTACCCACTATGCAGCAGATACACCACAGAGATCTAAAGGGAGCAGCTGGACTCAGTTTGGTGGCAGTTTATTTGGGTTCCTCAACAGACTCTTAAGCAGCTGCTTATAAAAGCAGCATGTTTGCAGCACTGACCCAGACCATTTGCCTCTTTTGTCTTCTGGTATGCCTGCCTGAACACCTTTATTTTCATGTAGCACTACTTGGTGTATCCTTCCTCCAACATACCCTCTGTGATCATGGCATAGATGGCACTGTTTTTTCTCTGCTTCATCGTGCTGCTGAACTGATTCCTCTCCCCACATAGTAATGAGGGAAGGATCTCCTGCATGCTCCATGCAGGTGCTCATTTGTGATGCTGGGAACTCTTGATCAGATGTATTGCTCAGGTACACTGCCAGCTCTGAGGTCTGCTCACCACATTGACCACCCAGGAAATGAATTCAGATTTTCTTGGGGCTTTTCCTGTGTACTGGGAGAGCAGCAGAGTTGTAAGTGCTAGCCAGACCAGTCACAGCAAGGCACTGAGGAGTAACGGTAGTTCAAATTAGGATTTTTAATTCAAACTACCTACTCCGTGCCGCGTGTAGCTGCGGGCATGGAGTTCGGACTACGGGGAATTTAAAAAATGGCGGTGCCCGGGAACATGTAAATGAAGCCCGGGATATATAAATCCCGGGCTTCATTTGCAACTCCACTTGCCCTAATTACCCTACCTAGCTCGAACTAACTCCAGCATGCAAGTACTGAAATTGACTTGATTGACCCTTAAAGTGCATGGGTGGTGTAGATTCATTGTTTAGAAAATTAACCTAACGTGATTAAGTTTGACCTCAACTCCTAGGCTGTCTAGACTACTTCCCACTTTTGAAAGAGGAATTTTCATTTGCATATTTGAGTCTGAACACTGTTTCCAAAAGGGTATTTCAAAAGCAAAATCACCGTCTAGATGGATTCTTTTGAAAACTTCCCCTCCCCCCCCCTCTTTTTTTCCCCAAAAGAACCTGTACTCATTTATTTTCAGGAGTACAGGTTCTTTCGAAAAAGGGCGGTGTTTGTTTGTTTTTTTCAAAAGAACCGCATATAGACTGCGGTTTCACTTTTGAAATACCCTTTTGGAAACAGTGTTCAGACTCAAATATGCAAATGAAGCACAGATATAATCTGCCTAATTTACATTCCTCTTTTGAAAGAGGGATGTAGTCTAGACATAGTCCTAGTATAGACCAGGCCTAATGTGCTAAACTTGCATGGGTGGTTTCTTTTAATTTCTTTATTTAAAAAAGAAAGAATTAGAGGCAATGATATTTCAAGGAGGGCAGAACCTGCATATGTCACATTACTGGATTTTAAGGAGAGCAGCCAGACCACTGCTGCACCCATGGGGGGTGTTTGTCCCAAAAATATATACAAAGGGGGCCATGTGAGGTGTCAAATGAAAATTTATGCTCTACTGATTCTGTACAGGCAGTCCCCGAGTTACGTGGATCCGACTTATGTCGGATCTGCAGTTACAAATGGGGCTTTTCTCGCCCCGGAGGACTGGAGCGGCGGGACGCCCAGATGCGCTGCAGTCCCGCCGCCCCTAAGAAAAGCTGCTCCACGTCTCCCTGGTCTGCTGGGGGGAGACGCTGGGCTGTCCCGCTGCGGGCGTGCTCCAAGGCTTTGCTCCCCGTCTCCCTGCAGACCAGCAGCACCCCAGCTGCTCTGGCCCAGGCGTCCCCAAGTCAGCCACTGCTGAAACTGACCAGGGGCTGACTACAGGAAGCCCGAGGCAGAGTTGCTCTGCCCCGGGCTTCCTGGAATCAGCCGCTGATCAGTTTCAGCAGCAGCTGACTTGGGGACGCCTGGGTTTCTTAAGTTGAATCTGTATGTAAGTAGGAACTGGCGTCCAGATTCAGCCGCGGTTGAAACTGATCAGTTTCAGCAGCGGCTGAATCTGGACGCCAGTTCCGACTTACATACAGATTCAACTTAAGAACAAACCTACAGTCCCTATCTTGTACGTAACCCGGGGACTGCCTGTATATGCTATTCATGTACTTGTATAATGTCTGTATGTGGAGTTATAATGTACTCTGTGTTGATGTTGGAAGATTCTCTGTCTGAAGCAGAGCAATGAGCAAAAAAAGCTCAGCCTATGGCTGTGCTAATTAGCAAGGAGACAATGAAACTCTAGGTGCCAATACCCATATCAGGAATGTGACTGATACCTAAGGGCTACCAGCATGGAACACAGGGATAGGCCACTGACCAGGTGACCTGCTGTAGCAAAAAAGATGCCAGGAGAGGTATATAAGTGCCATGTGGCACCCTCCATCTTGGTGCTTAGCTCAATTCTTAATCCCAGAGGCAGCTGTACAGGGATCAACGAGCTGGGAAGAACTGGACCCATCCTGACATAGGATGTACACCAAGGACTTTTAAGCCAGCAGTTATAACATCTCTGCTGCAAGCCTGCATTGAGAACTGGGAGATTCGATGCATGTAATGTATGATACTTTAACAACCTTATACTCATGCTTTTCTTTCTTTTAATAATAAACCTTTGGATTTTAGATTCTAAAGAATTGGCTTAGTGTGATCTTGTGGGTAAGATCCGGAGTGGAAATTGATTGGGATCTGTGGCTGGTTTCTTGGAACCGGGAGAACCTGCTCGGGGTAGGTGAGATTGGGTCCTATAACCCCTCGCCTGTGTGTTAGGCCCAGGGCTGTTTGGGGCACGGAGAGAGCTGGGGTGTCAGAACGGTTTTGCTCATGAAGCTTCTGGCTGGCCAGGCTGGCAGCTGAAGTGCTCTGTGGGACTGGTTTGTGGCCTATTTGGGAAGGTGTCCAGTCTGGGGCTGTACAGAGCCCCGAGTCTGAGCGATTCGCTCTGAGTGGATGCCCTCAGCTGTGCCCAGACCCATCCAGGTCCATCACAGCATACTCAAAACTTCAGAATAGGGAACAGGGCTCGCAAATGAGTGGTTGGATTTGCCCTTCCCTGATTTTCACATATGTATATACACGGTTTTGCTACTCTGTTGGATTGCAGGTATTTCTGCAGGGCCACCTATCATGTTCTCTTTTTGGACATTAGCCCTTACATGACTTCTTGTGCTTAAACCTTTCTATTTCAAGCAAATGATCATATTCACGCTATCCGTAATCGAGCTTAGAATAGCATGAATGAACAGGTAAGCTCGCTTTCCCATCTGTCCAAATCGTGCGCGTGTGTGTGTATGTGTGTACAGTTTTGAAAGCTAAAACTTTGCATCACGGTTAGAACTAGTAAACATGAATGGAACACATGACTTTATGCCCTTATGCTTTCTTTCCTAATTCTATTTATAGATTCATAAATTTTTAGCACTATTAGCATTTGAGGTCAACTTTTTATTATTTATAAAGCATCCAGCAGTGACTGTTGTAAATTTTTTTCAAAATCACTAAATGTAATCCTGACAGATTAATGAAATAAAATAAAAAATACATTGTTTTAGACCTCAAATGACTTATTACATATGTAAATCCTATGTTAACTCAACTTTTCCCATTATGTTAAACAAATCTAAACTAAAACACTGAGGCAAATTATATGTAGTCATGACTGAACAATTTCTGGTAAAGCCTGGTAACCAGAACTATATAATTTTGCATTTTCAGATACATTTATTAAAACAGCTTAACTTGATTGGAGCACTTAATTTATATATTTTTTTTAATAAGAGGAAGCTTCTGTGTCTGGTAAATCAGATCTATGGGTTTTTTAAATTTTCTTTCTGTAAACCTCTGGTGTAAATCTGGATAACAATGATGAGGCTTAACATTATGTAGTGCTTTAGACATGTGATTTTTCAAAAACACTTCTAGTCCAATGGGAGCTTTATCACATGTACTGCATGAAGAAAATGTACTTAAGTTTTCAAAAATTCCTAGTAATTGGTGGGTGGGGAACTTAATATTTTGGGTGCAAATTTAGATTTATTAAAGAAGCCTAATTTTCAGAGTGGGTTCTCAGCACTTGCAGAAAATCTGGCTTCTTTAAGATGTTGTGATTGGCATTCCCAATATTGAGGAATCCAAAATCACTAGACAATATTTTTAGCCTTTGTAGTTAATCTTTGTGGCAAATCTGAGGTCAAGTCAGTATTACCCCATCTTTCTGAAGGGGTCTGAAGCTGAGTCAGGCAAGTCCTCCTGGAAAGAGTGGGGCATTGGGTGGAAAGGGCAGAGCCAGAGTAGCCAGCCCTCAGTGCTGCCTGGACCACGCCACCTCTTCTTCCCCCCTACCCCAAACACCATCTGGAGCACACCACTTGGGGTCTTGCAGTGCACAGCACAGCACTCCAGCAGCAAATTAAAAGGTCTAGTGCTCTAGTCACCACTGCGATAGTAGCAGTGAGCAGGAGTTGCAGCCCCTTTGAATCACCAGGCTCCTGAGCAATTGCTCTCCCCCCCCCTCCAATCAGTAGGCCTGTTGACAGTTGAAACAACTTTTGCCTAAAGCTACAGCTCTTGTCACCAAACACTGAGCTTATTCCACTATATATGGTGTCTCAAATCTGTCTGTCTGCAGATAATGACTGTAGTATTCATTTTCTGGGCCATACTTTTAGTTAGCCTCAAAGAAGCATCTAAATATTCACAGCCAATATAATCACAAAATTGGGATTGCAAATGAGACTTCCTTAGTCATATATGCTTTATATAGACTAAATATATATGGCTATATATTTGATCAACTCTAACAGGCATTATGTGTACTGCAAAATGACTAAAATGAGAAATTCAAAAAAACCCAAAGCATCTGAAAGTGAATCAAAACAGAAGGAAAAGTTTGCATGTCATCCTGAAAACACAGGCCACTAAGCTTTAAATGCTTCACAATAATGTTGCATTATAAGCAGGTGTCAGTGGCAAGTTCATATGCCTAGATAATGAATGCTGCTTATAGAAAACACTAAATAATGTAGTGATGAATTCTAATAGCCTGCTCTGCTTTATTCTTTTAGGGAATCAGTAGCCTGTTCAGTTCACTGAAAGTAGTCCGACTTCTTCGGCTCGGTCGTGTGGCTCGCAAGTTGGATCATTACATTGAGTATGGAGCTGCAGTCTTGGTTCTGCTGGTGTGTGTGTTTGGTCTTGCAGCTCACTGGCTGGCCTGCATTTGGTACAGCATAGGAGATTATGAAGTTATCAATGAGGATACAAACACAATCCGAACTGAAAGTTGGCTTTACCAGCTGGGGGAGTCCATAGGAACGCCTTATCGGTTTAACACAACAGGTTCGGGGAAATGGGAAGGGGGGCCAAGCAAGGATTCTGTTTATATCTCCTCGTTGTACTTCACAATGACTAGTCTCACCAGTGTTGGATTTGGGAACATTGCCCCCACTACAGATGGAGAGAAGATCTTTGCGGTTGCTATGATGATGATTGGCTGTAAGTACCTGCAATTTTTTTACCATACACAATGGCCTATAAAGTCTTCCTGTGCATGTTAACCTTCATAACTTCTTAGGCAGTATCTTACAAGTTTCTAACCAATGTTTGAAACTCATTTTTGTGACCATTTAAATGTCATTACATTTAATGTAGAGCAGGCTATTATGACTCTTCTGGTATAGTATTTGAAATTCAGGGATGGGAAACCTTGTGTTTAAAATCATAGACTCCTAGGTCTGGAAGAAACCTCTCATTAAGTCCAGCCCCTTTCCCAATGTCCAGAACTGAATACAATACTCCAGATGTGGCCTCACCAGTGCCAAATAAAGGGGAATAATCACTTCTTGAGATCTGCTGGTATTTCTGTTACAAACTATAGTTGAATTTCTGCTGCAATTAGAACATGCAATTTCTGTGTATCAAAACTAATTTACCAGATATTCTTCCTAGGCTAAATTACCCAATCTATACTAACAGAAAAAATGCTATTTGACATTATAAAAACTAGTTTACTGAGATGGAGAAAGTTGGAGTCAATTTTGAAGTAACTCGTGTATTTTTGTTTAATTCTTGGCTTAATTTTCATTAACAAACCTCTCAGTAAAAAATATAAACATTTGGTTCTGATTCTACTAGTTTACTGCAGTTACTTTGAAATGTCTAGAACGTTACATGTGTGTCAGTGTTTAAAGGACCAGGGCTGTTAAGTGTTTGGGAGTCTGGTGAGGGAATTAGACTAGAAAGGCACAATTCTTTTATTTCATGAATGCTTAAGTTTCAGCTGTAAAAAATAATTTGCATTTTACTGCTAATTACTTTTTCCAATGTTAGTATTTAAACTAGTTTCTTAAAACAAAATGGCAGCAATAGTGGAATTTCTACGAAAGCTGAAAACTGTTATGCTGTTGCCTCAAACATGCTATAGATAATGTAATGAGCAGTGCAATATAAAGTAGCCTTCCAAACATGTATATCTATTGAATGTACTTGTTTTAATATTTGGGCATCTTGAGCTTTGACTCTGTGTATGATGTTCTGAAGCTGACTTACCAAGAAACCTTTAGTGTGTGATAGTAAACTTAATAACTCTTACATAAAATCCAGCATCTTAATGGGGCTATTTAGGAAATTCACAGGGTTCACATCAAATATTCACAAAAGCATGCTGAAAGGAATTGATATTTGTGGAAAGTTAGTATACTTGTTCCAAATTCAAAAGTATTGCTTTTATAACTCAGTAATTAGAAGCAAGATCTAAAATGTAAAAGAACAAAATGTATTCTTGTTTGATCTAAGGATTCTTAGAAACCAAGTCCCTAATCTTGCAAAAATTTATTTATTTGAAGAACTTTACGCTGTGAATAGTCACATTGAAGTCCAATGGGGCTATTCGTGTATGTAACTACTTGTATGTATAAATGTTTGCATGATTGGGAACTAAGGGTATGTCTACACTACAGAGTTAGTTCGAACTAACTTGGTTCGAATTAGTTAATTCGAACTAAGCTAATTCGAACTAACGCGTCTAGAACTAAAAACTAGTTCGAATTAGCGTTTTGCTAATTCGAACTAGCATGTCCACATTAATTGGACCCTGAACAGGGCTTAAGGATGGCCGGAAGCAGTGCCGGCAGGGCATCAGAGGAGGACTTAGAGTGTGGAGATGCTGTCTCAGGCTAGCCGAGGGCTGTGCTTAAAGGGACCCGACTCCCACCCCGGACAGACAGTTCTCAGGGGTGCCCCACTTGAAAACCAGTCCTGGCTTGGAGTGCCCGGAGTGCCCACACTGGGCACATCACACCACTCGGCCATCAGCCCGGCTCCACTTGCCGCAGGCTGCCATCTGGGAAGAGGGGGCAATTGAGGGACTGCAGGAGAGCTTCCACCCCCAGAAGCCCGCAGAGCCAGCCCAGTCCTCCCCATCAGGGGCTCGTGCCCCATTCCTCCCTCACCTCCTTCCACTTACCCTTCCCTAGCCCCTTTTCTTGATGTACAAAATAAAGGACAATTGTGTTCAAAAATGGAATCTGTCTTTATTGAACAAAACGGGGGGAGACTGGGAAAAGGAGGTGGGAGAGGGGAGGGCAACTACAATGATCAGGGGTTGGGAACAGGTCCCATATGAAGAGAAGCTAAAGAGACTGGGACTTTTCAGCTTAGAAAAGAGGAGACGGAGGGGGGACAGGATAGAGGTCTCTAAAAGCAGGAGTTGGGTGGAGAGGGTGCATACAGAAAAGTTCTTCATTAGTTCCCATAAAGAAGGACTAGAGGACACCAAAGGAAAGGAATGGGTAGCAGGCTTCAAACTAGTAACAGAAAGTTCTTCTTCACAAAGCAAAGAGTCAACCCGTGGAACTCCTTGCTGCAGGAGGCTGTGAAGGCTAGAACTAGAACAGAGTTTAAAGGGACGTGAGATCAAGTCATGGAGGTTGAGTCCATGGAGTGCTATTAGCCAGGGGGTAGGAGTGGTGTCCCTGGCCAAGGTTTGTGGAAGGCTGGAGAGGGATGGCACGAGACAAATGGCTTGGTCACTGTCTTCGGTCCATCCCCTCCAGGGTCCCTAGGGTTGGCCGCTGTCGGCAGACAGGCTACTGGGCTAGATGGACCTTTGGTCTGACCCAGGACGGCCATTGTAAGCTCAGGGCTCAGGGTCGGGGGTCTCAGTGGACCCCCTTGATTTTCATGCACACCTGCTCCTGGGTGGCCAGGCTGGCAGCTCTCCTGCCCAAGCCGGCCACTTTCCTGTGCCTAGTGCGGAGATCGTGGACCAGGTCCACGATGTCCGCACTAGTCCAGGTGGGTGCCCGCCTCTTGCGGTCCCGGGCAAGCTCCCAGGAGCCGCCAGCCTGGTCCCGGGAAGAGGGGGAGGGCTGGGGGACATCGGGTGGCTGGCTTGATCCGTGCCAGGTGCAGGGTCTGCTGGCTGGGTGCTGGCAGGCTTGCACCTGGCATGGGCACCGTAGCCAGCCTGTGCCCCTTTAAGGCATCTGGGGCTGGGAGGGGGGCATAGAGTTTCCCTGGTGTTGGCCAGAGTGGCCACCAGGGAAACCTGGGGAGGGCTAGCCTCCCACTAGTTCGAATTAAGGGTCTACACAGCCCTTAATTCGAACTAGGTAGTTCGAACTAGGCTTAATCCTCGTAAAATGAGGTTTACCTAGTTCGAACTAAGCGCTCCGCTAGTTCGAATTAAATTTGAACTAGCGGACCGCTAGTGTAGCACCTATTAAAGTTAGTTCGAACTAACGGACGTTAGTTCAAACTAACTTTGTAGTGTAGACATACCCTAAGTGAGTAATCTCACTTTTCAATTCACTACTGTCTGGATTTTACTCTAAATTCTCATATTCAGAGCTGGAAATGCATCCTTTACTGTCTGACACAAATCTGCCAGAACAGTCTGTAAAATTTGTTATATAGGTTTCCTAACACTTTACCATAGGAAAGAACTTTGCAATTTTTTTCAGATGCTCTGACATCAAGGCTGTGTCTAGACTGCATCCCTTTTCCGTAAAAGGGATGCAAATTAGACACATCGCAATTGCAAATGAAGCGGGGATTTAAATCCCCCCCGCTTCATTTGCATAAAAATGTCTGCCGCTTTTTTCCGGCTCGGAGCTTTGCCGGAAAAAAGCGCCAGTCTAGATGTGGATCTTTCGGAAAATAAAGCCTTTTCCGAAAGATCCCTTATTCCTCTTAAAATAAGGAATAAGGGATCTTTCAGAAAAGGCTTTATTTTCTGAAAGATCCACGTCTAGACTGGTGCTCTTTTCCGGCAAAGCTCCGAGCTGGAAAAAAGCGGCAGGCATTTTTATGCAATTGAAGTGGGGGGGGATTTAAATCCCCGCTTCATTTGCAATTGCGATGTGTCTTGTTGCATAAATTGCTAGTTTCATCCCCTGGAGGCTAATCCAATCTGCCCCAAGAAGAGTCACACTTTCAGGCTGAGTCCAACTTGTTTGCAAGCAAGGTCGACTCGGGAGCTATAGTTGCAAAGCGAAGTCGACACTGGGCGTTGTCTAAGCATCTTTCTTTGACTTCCTTATCTAACTTGGTATGTCTTGATTTGTTAGCTTAGCTTCGTGTTACAGTGTTATTGGTTCGCATACTTCAACTTTAACCCACTCAGTAACGACCACCAGTATAGCTTACTTAAGCAATTAGCAAATTTCCCTGACTCATGTAGTATGTGCAGTCTAGTCTTTGAGAAATGGATCTGAACAGCTAGTTCCTCTTTTTTACTACAAATCCCCCCTCCAAGATGCTTTCTTTCTCTTACATCATTTCTATTTCATCTCTTGCTAATCTTTGGTAGTGTACAATCATTTCGCGATTTATGGTGGACAGCACAATACGGCGTATAAGAGCTGTTATACAAGGTATTAAACAAGGCAATATGCACAACATTATCAAAACAAAACACTAAAAAGGCTTCCCTAAGGCCTCTAAAATTTGGTAACCAGGAAGTCAGCCAACTAAAATCCCACCCTTTCCAAGTTTGAACCGGGACGTGGGCCACGCTTCGGATTTCTGTTGCTAAATTTTTAATCAGTTTACCATTATCATCTATTTGCATCAACAGTCTGTCCAATTAAATTTCTGACACAGCCCCCCTTCAGCCGCTAGTAGATAATCAAGGCCCATTCGGTTTTGGAGGACGGCAGTCCGTAATTGAGTAAGCTGGTTAGCTACCAGATCTAAGGCATCAGCAGTGCGATTAGCGAATATTTCTACCACGGCTTGGAGCCGAATTATTCAATTAGTCAGGTAAGTGGGCTCCCTCCCAACCACATTAGGCTCCCAGGTGGCGGGGCCGTAATACTTTATAATTCTTTCTGCGGGCCACTCATCTTTCCCCCACCGCTGAATGGCAGACAGATCAGAGGCAGTAAGAACCCTCTTGATCCTTGAATACATACGGTATAGTACATTGGCTTCTCTGGGAAGCAAAAGGAATGGGGGTCTGAGTATTGCTGGGCAACAGACACCTGTCCAGTTTGCCGGCAGTTGAGTATATGCGCGTGTGCCACAGCAGGCCAAGGGCCATATTGCGCATGATTTGAAATTGCAAGCTCAACATAGTACCCGACAAGGGGGAGCTCATGTACTTTATATCCCTTTGTCTTTGTACCATTTAGAAAACAGACCTCCTTCTTGGTGGTACCTGCCAAGCAATAGTATAAAGTGGCATTTTCCCTTGTGTATGAGCCTGTGCAATTTATGGGGATGTACTCCTCATTTATTGTTATTTTCTCGAAGTTTACAGGGGAGTAGAAATCCCTATATTCCGTGCAATAGGTATGGTTGTTGGTGTGGGAGTTATGCCAGGCCTCTTCATCTAAGAGGTAATTTTTACAAATGCTATTCCCTACAAAGTGCGTGGTGGAGTGTGATTTATTTTTTGTAAAGCACCACTCACCTACCTGTGGCTGAACCTTCCATGATGGAGTTTCGTGGGCCAACTGGTCCGTTGCCCAGGTACTATTTTCGTTGGAATGTAGCCTAAACTCTATGTCTGTTATTGTGGTTATAGTTAAGGGCTGGGGAATCCAGGGCCCAAGGTGGCCCTGATCTTTGGCCTGGACACAAACCCAACAATTAGACAAATTTAGATACTTTGCTATGTTTTCTGCTAGGAACAAAATGCCGTTCTCGGACTCTTGTTCTAGAGCATTCCCTAAATTAAGGATGGACCAGTATATTAGGCTCAAACCTAATTTAGGATTCATGTTTTCTTTTTACTAATGGTTAATTTTAATCCTTCCCCTACTGTGCTGATCCAATGGTCGGCTTCTTGTTCCGAGGAGTGGCAAGCCTCCGGAGTGGCCACTTCCTGGGAGGAATTGTCTTGCTTTGACAAATACTTCTTGATTCGCGAACAATGAGTCCACTTATCGCTATCTGCTAGCTTCACTGCCGTATGGGTTGTTAGCAGTACTTGGTAAGATCCCTCCCACTTTTCCATGAGTGGATCCTTTTTCCACTTCTGGACTAGCACTTGATCCCCTGGCTGGAAGGCATGAATTGGAGGGGTCCAGCGGTAGGCTCTGGAACGGCACTGCAAACCTGTGGAGAGATGACAAAACAGACTGCAAAGCAATAACGTGTTCTCTAAGTTCAGTGTTTCCCAAATCAACAGTTACTTGTTCTCTCCACCCTGCTGGCAAGACCTTGGGCGGCATTCCAAACATTAACTGAAAGGGGGACAATTTTATCCCTCTATGTGGTATGCTACGGATTCGAGTTAAAGCCAGTGGGAGCGCCTGGGGCCATTTTAAATGTTTCAATACAGATTTTTGTTAACATTGTTTTCAAAGCTCTATTCATGCGCTCCACCTGACCTGAACTCTGGTCTCCATGGAGTATGGAGCTTCCACTTAATGTCTAAGGCTTGGGCTACTTCTTGCACTACCTTCCCCACAAAATGACTACCTTGATCTGACTCAATTGACTCTGGCAGCAAAAATCGTGGTATCAGGTCCTGCAGTAGGATACATGCTACTTTCGATGCTGTAGCCGTCCTGGTGGGATATGCTTCCACCCATCCTGTTAGCTGATCCACTAACACCAGTAAGTATTGGTATCGTCCGGACTTCGGAAGTTCAGCAAAGTCAATCTGCCATGCTTGGCCAGGGTAATAAGCCCATTGTCTTCCTCCCATGGGAGCGGGGGGTCGTGGTGGCTTAGGGTTTACCTTCTGACAGGTTGGACACTGCGCCGCTACTCGCTGTGCTTCTAGGTACAATCCTGGTGCTACCACCTGCCGCACTAGCAAGTCTCCCATTGCCATGCCTCCCATGTGGGTGGAGGCATGAAGATGTAGGAGTACTTCTATCAGCAAGGGTCGCGGCACCATAACTTTTCCTCCCGGTGCTATCCACCAGCCATTCTTATTCTTTACTGCGTTGTTTTCCTTTGCTGCAGCATCGTCCGTGGGGGAGTAATGTACTATGCAGTCTTCAAGGGAGAACGTAACTTCGTGTGCGGAGCCCTGAAATCCTACATCACCTCCCATTAGTGCCGCTTCCTTGGCGGCTGCATCTGCCTTTGCATTTCCCTTCTTCTGGCGTTCATCAGCAGCTCTTCCGTGTGCCTTCACATGGACCACCGCTACTTCTCTAGGCAGTCTGAGAGCTTCCAACAGCTTTACAATTTGTGGTCCGTTTGCTATTTTCTGCCCTGCAGCTGTAATGAAACCGCGCTCCTTCCATAGTAATCCGTGGGTATGCACGGTGGCGAAGGCATAGCGAGAGTCAGTGAAGATGTTCACCCTTTTGTCTCTTCCCATTTCTAGGGCACGGGTTAGGGCTGTCAGTTCTGCTGCTTGTGCTGACCAGCTTGCAGGAAGCTTTTCTTTCCACACTGTCTCTGTTAAGGTTACCTCTGCGCAGCCCGTGTGCCTAGTTCCCTTTATCATACTGCTGAAGCCGTCTACAAAAAATTCTTCCTCTGGATTTTCAAGTGGATCGTCCTTCAGATCTGGCCGAATCAGCAGGGTTTGAGAGAGCACTTCCAAACAATCATGACATGGTGGTCCCGGTTCGGGCAACAAGGTGGCTGGGTTTAGAGCAGTGGTGTGTTTGAAAGTAAGCCCGGGATTAGACAATAGGAAAATTTCATACCTAGACTGTCTGGATGGGTTCAAAAACTTCCCTCCTTCTCCTCCAAGAATTTGGGGTACCCCATGCGGGGTATGTATTTCCATATCAGTTCCCATTACAATCTTTTGGGCTTCTTCTGCAATGGTAGCAGTAGCTGCAACAGCTCTTAGGCACGCCGGCCACCCTTTGCCACCGGGTCTAATACTTTTGAATAGTAGCCTACTGGTTTCCAAGTGGGGTCCTACTGGCTGGGTAAGGACCCCTGAAGCTATACCTTTAGTTTCATGCACATAGTCTATAGGGCTTATGCCCATTGGGGATCATCAAAGCCGGGGGCTGCATTAAAGCAGTTTTTAGTAATTTGAAAGCATGTTGATGTTCTTTAGTCCATTTCCAATTTGTGAGACCTTCCTTAGTGAGAGATTCATACAAAGGTTTGGCTTTACCCTCATAGTCAGGAATCCACATTCTACAGAATCCAGTTAACCCTAGAAAGGCCCGCAGTTCCTTCGGAGTGGTAGGGGCAGGCATATCTTGTATAGCCTGTATGTGATCCTTGCTTAAGACTCGTACCCACTTTTCAATCTCATAACCTAAAAAGGTGACCTTTGGCTGACAAATTTGTGCTTTCTCTTGCGAGACCTTATAACCTTTCTTCCCCAGAACATTTAATAAGGACACTGTTGCCCTCTTTCCTTTTTGCATATCAGGGCCTGCAATTAGCAAATCATCAACATACTGAAGGAGGGCTACCTCAGGGTGCTGTCTCTTCCAGTCTTTTTGCAAGGCAGTCCCAAAAATATGGGGGGCTGACACAAAACCCTGGGGTAGCATGGTCCACAATAGCTGAGTTTTGTGATGGGTGTCTGGGTCCTCCCACTCAAAGGCAAACAGCTTCCAACTATCTTTATGCAGAGGTATTGAGAAGAAAGCATCTTTCAAATCTAACACTGTGAAGACCTTCGCATCCGCTGGAACTTGCATTAGGATTGTATGCGGGTTTGGGACCATAGGGTGGTCTACAAGGACTTTCCTATTTACAGCTCTTAGGTCCTGTACTAGTCTATATGAGGTGCTGTCCGGTTTGGGTACCTCTAAAATAGGGGTGTTGAAAGGGGAAGAGCCCTCCACAAGCCAGCCATACCCCTTGAATTTTTCAGTTAATGGCTTTAAGCCTATTCGGGTGGCCCTTCTCAGGGGGTACTGCCGTACGCACACGGGGCCCTCCCCTTCCTTAAGAGGGATCTTAATTGGCATTACAGACTTTGCCCGTGCAGGGGTATCAACTCCATCCAAGATCTCTATTCCCTTTGTTCTTGATACTGTCTCAATGTTACGGAGGTCCATCTGATAGTTTGAGCCTTGTTTTACCAGTAACTCGACCACAATCTGAGCTCCTCGGAAGAAGATTTCAGCTTGTAATTTTGTCAACACATCACGACCTACCAGGGCGACTGGGCATGTGGGCTAGACAACAAAGGAGTGTTCTAACGTGCTTTCTCCAACTTTTGTAAGGAGGGGTGTACATACAGGTAGCCGTATTCGTTTCCCTTCAATTCCTTCTACTACTACATGCTTTCCGCTTTCCTTAGCTTGGGGGGGGGGGGGGGCGGGTTTCACGGGAATCATAGAGAATGTAGCTCTGGTATCTACCAAAGCCTCATAGTCTCTGCCACCAACCCTTATTTTTACCATGGGATCCTCTCGAGCCTTAGCTCGAAGGGTGGTGGCCTTAGATCCCGGTCCCCTTCAGCTAGATTCTTCCCCGGAGGATTCCGCCCGCATCTGATGGCCCTCCTGTTGTCCTTTCCTTTGCCTTCAATTGTGGGCAATCCCTTTTCCAATGTCCCTTTTCTCGACAATATGCACATTCATCCGTTCCTATATGTCCCTTTCCCTTCTTAGGGTTTTTCTTCTGACTCCGGTCTAGGTTTTCCGCAATAGCCGCAGCTAGCATTGCCATTTGCTTTTGCCCCCTTTTTTCCTCCTTTTTCTCGGCCATTTGCTCTCTATTCCCGTATACTTTGTAAGCTATTTCTACCAGCTCGGATATGGGTTTTCCCGGTCCGCCTTCCGTCTTTTGTAGCTTTTTACGAATGTCAGGGGCGGCCCGTCCTATGAACATTAAATTCACCATCCGCTGGTCTCAGGGCCTCCAGATCTAAGTCACTAAATTTTCGAAAAGCTTCAAACAACCGTCCTAGGAAGGCGGAAGGGTCCACATCCTTCCCTTGCCAGACCTCATATAGCTTAGATAAGTTGGTGACTCTCGGTACTGCCTGTCCTAGTGCTTGTACTATAATTCCCAAATACTCTGCATCACGCTTTCGACCCCCAGCCTCACTACCATTCCATCCTGGGTCTTCGATCGGGCATATCTCCCTTAGATTTAGACCTGCTCTGCGCTCTTCTGCTATGCGATCAGCTGTGCCCAATACAGAAGCGACGCTCCTCTGTGGTCAACAGGGTTTGCAGCATCATTTGGATATCTGCCCATGTGGGCTGATGGGTCTGGCCCACAGACACAAAGAGGCTCTGCATTTTTAGGGGGTCTTCTCTAAACGAGGGGTTCTGATTTTTCCAATTAAACAACTCTGAGGTGCTAAAAGGGACGTAGACAAAGGCCGTGTCCCCATCTCCCGCAGCTACTTCTCTCATAGGACACTGGTATTGAGACCCTGATTGTAGATTATAGGGGTCTCTCTTTGGGGCCCCTCCTGGGCTTTCCTTCTGTTCTGTTAGCCATTTGAGGGGGGGCTGGGGAGGAGGAGCACTCGGCGTTTTTTCAGTTGGTGAGTCATACGGGGGGGGAAGCCCCCGGGAGAGGACTGCGGAGCCAGTACAAGCTGGTTGTCATTTCTTCCCTCCTCATGTTGCTCTACAGGAGCCTCTCTCCATCTGCCCTGAGTCAGATCGACCTTGCTACCTGAATCATTCAAAACTTTGGGGCCCGACCCGCCCTTGCCCCCCCAGTCTTTGCCTTTGCCGCCATAACTTTACATGTTCCCATACTACATTTTAGCAGCCACTTTGTTGGTTGGCTCAGGTACAGGATAGACCAATCAATATATGGAAATTGGTCCCAATGGCCATCACGAGTAACAATCCCATGTACTTGAGTCGTTACCTTTACATCAAATGATCCAGTGCTCAGCCAGTCCACCCCAAAAGTAGGCCACTCAAATTGGCAGAAATTAATTAAATCCTCTTTTGTCATTTTCACTCTGTAATCTGCCTTGAACTTACTAAAATTTCGTAGCATGCACCCCAAGGGGGTTGCAGATTTTTCTATTTGTGAGACCGCTGATCCCATTTTACTAATAATCCTAATAACTAACATAAAAGGAAAAGATAGATCGAGAAAGCAGAAGTTACGGTTCCGTGTGTCTGCACCACACCAGTCTTTAGCGTCCGAACTCAGGGGGTCCAGCGCATGGCTGCCTCACTAGAGACACCGGTGTGCCCTTTTGGAACCGTAATTTTATCTATCGTAGGACAGTACAAGAGAAGAGAAGCAAGGAACAAACAAAAGGAAGCCGCTAGGTCACGGGGTTCGGCCGACCTCCCTTGCAATCAAGATATCCTGGTCACCGGGTTTCCCCTAGCTGGACTCTTGGGGCGGCTAAAGTCGGCTTAAGTCCCAGACCTGGTCAGCGGTAGGTGCCCTTATAGTCTAGGTTTCCAAATTATCATTAATACAAGAAACAAAATTATTTGTTTATACAGTGCTCCAGCCAATTGTGTACCTATTGTGTATTTTACTTTGTACACAACATATTTACTATAAAGGCGCCAGGTATCCAGTTTTGAACTGGACAGCCTAGTATTTGAGCTTTCTGTTCGGGGAACAAATTGAGTCAATATAAATGAGAAAATATAAATGTCCGGTATTTTCTAAATAAGATATAATGTGCTGTTCGTCCATCGAGGTCGATGAGGACCACCCAGTGTCATTAGTTTAGTTGGGGGTGGGTTCGAAGATGGCTGATTAGTCCAATCCGAGCACGAAATTGACGGTTACAGTGGGGACATGAAAGATCGGACTGCCGACCGGAGGAAGAAAAGGTACCAGCCCTGGACTTGCGAAGAAGACGTTTCTCTGCAGCATAACGCAGTCTCTTTTGTTCGTGGGCTATTGCACCATCATGTATTCGTCTGCGCCAGGCGGAACGATCATCAGCAATACTCTCCCAATTTCCAGGATCTATGTTACATTTCTTAAGGGAGGCCTTAAGGGTGTCTTTGAATCTCTTCTTTTGACCTCCAAGAGATCGCTTGCTGTGTTGTAATTCACCATAGAGCATCTTCTTGGGCAATCGATCATTGGACATGCGCACAACATGGCCAGCCCATCTGAATTGTGCCTTGCAAAGCATGGTGTGAATGCTTGTCATATTAGCCTGTAGAAGAACATCAGTATCTGGAACTTTATGCTGCCATCTTATCTTCAGCAGTTTCCGTAGACAGGTCAGGTGGAAGTGATTCAGCTTTTTCGCATGATGACTATATACGGTCCAGGTCTCACAAGCATAGAGGAGGGTGGGCAAGATGACCGCCGAGTAGACTTTTAGTTTGGTCTCAGTCTTAATGCCTCTTCGATTCCAAACATTAAGTTGAAGCCTTCCAAAAGCTGCACTGGCTCTGGCGATTCTAGTATTCACCTCCTCGTCGATGTTGGCTGCCTTCGATAGAATGCTACCAAGATATGTAAACCTGTCCACATTTTCGAGCTTCTGGCCATTGACAGTGATGGATGGCTCAGTGTAGTCACAGCCAGGAGTGGGCTGATGCAGAACCTTGGTTTTTTTGGTGGAGATCATGAGGCCAAAGCTCATGCACACTGCGGAAAATAGGTTCATGCAGTGTTGCATTCCTGCCTGCGTACCTGAGTTGAGGGCGCAGTCATCCGCAAATAGAAAGTCACGAATGGTCTCTACCTGGACCTTGGTTCTGGTCTGAAGCCTCCTCAAGTTAAATAGCCTTCCATCAAAACGGTAGCGCAAGTCAATCCCGACATTATTTTCTCTAAAGGCATCAATCAGCACAGCAGAGAACATACGGCTGAAGAGACTGGGGGCCAGGACGCATCCCTGTTTCACACCGTTTGTGACTGCGAATGGCTCTGAATAATTGCCACGATCTTGGACTCTGGCAAGCATGCCGTCATGGAACTGCTTCATCATTTCAGTGAAGGTATCTGGGCATCCAAATTTGGCCATAATCTTCCAGAGGCCCGCACGACTGACGGAGTCAAATGCTTTAGTTAGATCCACAAAAACAGTGTACACCTGGACATTCTGTTCTTGACACTTTTCTTGTAGATGTAGATTGTGATGCAGTGTCAAATGTGTCCAGTATTTTTGTTGAAACCATCTGGCAATCCTGGCCATGTGGGCATGAGGGGTACGCCTATTCACTGATCAGGTAAGGGCCAGATTTCCATGTATGTCTCTGCTTGTAAGCAAGAGTGCGCGCGCGCGCGCGCGCGCGCGCGCGCGCACACACACACACACACACACACACACACACACACACACACACACACACACACACACACACACACACACACACACACACCCCTGCTCTGGGAAGATTCTGGTGGCTTCTGAAGCATAGAGGATAGTGAGGGCTTCTAACGGGGTCACAAGCTATGTCCTACACACATGGTATTGTCAAAGCAAAAACACGCTCCTCTCTGTTTAGGCGGCTAACAACTGATTGCTTTATTGATCAGTAAAGCAAAGTGAGCCAAACGTGGTCCCAGCAAAGTCGGGCCCAGTAAAGCTGGCTAATACAATCAATCCTAGTATTTTATACGGTTAACGGTTCTAAATCCTGCTGGAAAGGGATAACAAGTGGAGTTCCTAGTCTCCTGGTTGTAGTTTATGGCATGGCTCAGTCGGGACCTCCTGGAAGGCGTCCTTAACCTGTGAATGATAAGACTGTACACACTTAATAAGTTCCTGACAATACTTGACTATGCTTCTTTTAACAAGTGTGGCATCAGCCAGGTTTATTTCTGGGCTGCTTAACAATCTCATAGGTCGGCCACATGCAATTTCATATGGACTGAGTCCAGTTTTCCGATTAGGAGTGGCTCTCATGCTCATTAGGGCAATCGGGAGAGCTTCTACCCATGTTAAGCCAGAGTCTTCACATATCTTAGCAAGTTTGTTCTTTAAAATCCCATTATGTCTCTCTACTGCTCCTGCGCTTTCCGGGTGTCGCAGGCAGTGCAGTGCTTGTCTGATAGAGTAGTACTTTGCCAGTTTTTGAACAATTTGTCCAGTAAAGTGGGTACCTCTATCACTGGAGATCACCAGGGGAATTCCACATGATGGGATGTAATGATTTAGAAGTTTCTTAGCTACTGTGATGGCATCCGCTTTCCTGCAGGGATAAGCTTCGACCCATCCCGAAAACAAACAAACAATAACCAGCACATATTCAAAGGATTGACATTTAGGCAATTGAATAAAGTCTATTTGTAAATTCAGAAATGGCGGAGGTCTGGTTGCTGGAACTGTCTTTACAGGTTTACCCATGTTGTTGTGGGCTTGGCAGACAGGGCAGGCCAGACAGTAATCTTTGGCTGCTTGGGAGAATTTGGGAGCAAACCAATTTTTTTTTTTAAAGATTGCTACCATCCCCCCTTTGCCAACATGCGACAATCCATGGAGCACGGAGGCAAGGTGAGGTAGCAAGACCACTGGGGCAACAATGCGGCCGTCAGAGCTGCGCCACAAATGGTCTGGGTGCAAGGTGCACCTTGCCAGTCTCCACTCTTGCTTTTCCGATTCTGGGGCTTGGTCTCGCAGGAGGGCCAGTTCTGACAGAGATGGCAAAGGAGCTGGCGGTGGTAGGAGAGAAGGGTACAATGCTTTAGCCCGAGGAGGACATAGGGCGGCTGCCTTAGCAGCCCGATCAGCTATGTCATTTCCTAATGCAATCTCATTAGAGGAAGAGGAATGAGCTACACACTTAACAATAGCAAGAGCCGAAGGTAAAGAACTGCATCAAGTAAAGCAGCTACATAAGGTCTATTCTTTCTAGAGTGGCTAGGGGAAGTAAGGAAACCTCGTTGCTTCCAGAGCGTACCAAAATCATGAACTACGCCAAAGGAATACCGGGAGTCAGTGTAGATAGTAGCAGATGCTCCTGCAGCAATATGACAAGCTCTTGTGAGAGCTATTAATTCCGCTACCTGTGCAGAAGAAACAGCAGGTAAAGGGGCAGATTCTACTACATCCCAGACAGTACAACTTGCATAGCCTGCTACTAAAGCTCCACTAGAATTATAAAAGCAAGAACCATCTGTGTAAAGCACAAAGTTAAGATTATTCAAGGGACTTAAATTTTTTTTTCATTAAAACAACAATATTGTACACACAACAATGTTTGAAATACATATATCAAAATTAAGACCTACCAGACAAATCTGGACAGAACACAAACTTATTATTATGTCATGACACAGAACTATGATTTTTATTCAGTTAATTTTCAGCTGATATTAGCGCTATTTGATGATCTGAAAGACAAAGAAAACACTTGTACCCCCATTGGGGTGGACCATTATAACTTAAAATACTGCCTAAGATCTGTTAGGAGAACCGGTTATAGCTAGTTCCTTACCACTTCTATGGGCGAGTGAGCTGCAACTCTCTGAGAACAAGAGCGCTTCATCGGTACTCGTGACCTTCCACTCCCTTGAATTACCTCAGAAATGCTAGCCCTTTCCAACAGTGGCATACCTCAGTTTTCCTCTTGTACTGCAGACTAGGCTTTTTTTTTATTAATGTGAAGCTTCAAATGATTTACTGCCACAGAAACTCTTTCTTAGGACAAGGTGCTTGCTAGTTACTATTCCAGCAAGCAAAAAGGTTTTCTTTTCCTGAAAAGATTCACATGCAATGTTACAGACTTACTTATGGGGGACAGTGCCCCCCCCTTCCGCAACAGACAGGCAGTTTGCTGACACACACAACCTTGGATCTGAAAGCAAGCCAAAAGTGCTATCAACTCAGCCTTGAACAGAAACACAGTGAAGTTTCTGGGCTTGGATTTTTTTAAAACAATAATTAGCTTCCTTGGAAGACACATCCAACTCTTAGGGTGCAGGTTTTACAAATTTACAATGTACAGATTCTATTCTTTTAATCAATTAAGTTTCAGTAGAATTCCTTTTTTCCTTTAATAGATTTAACAAAGTGTCTGTAACCAAATGTTTAACTTGACTGTTCCTTTGCTGAGATGACTAAAAGAGACGACAAGAAACAAGGAGTCATTTCTTAAAGCAGGTTTCCCTTCATATATAACAACAATCGCTTAATTCCGTCCACTCTCCCATGCAGTCACTTCTCACTTTCACATTCTCTTTAATCACTTGCTTCGTCCTTCTAAAGAAAACATTCCTCATTCCTAGTAACTTTCTAATGTCTGTATTTCTACTTTCCTTATTCCTTCTTATGGTTTGTCTTTTCTGAGCTTTACTTTCATCTCTCAGGGCTTTAATTTTTCCTCTTTTCCAATCTGTTAAATGCTTACAGGTCCTTGGACCATTATGCACGTACATGTAGTACACAGGGGTGCCTTTCGGCAGTGTGGGGGGATGTTTAGACTAACCCCCACCTAAACTAACTTTACACACTCCAAAGAAAGAGTCTGTCGGGTCTAGAGTGTCAGACCTTAGCAGCTCATGAAATAAGGGGAGTCGTCACTCCCTCACATATTCATTGAGTCTTGAGGCTCAGCCGACCCCCCTCTTGCGTTCAGAGCTCCCTCGTGGGAGAGCCCTGATGCAGCAGGAATCAACTCAAGTCTCAGACTTATGCGGCGGCATTCATACTTCGCTCATTACATTCATACTCATTCTCCACACACACAATTTTTTTTCTCCTTTTTCACATTTTTCCTACAGTTTCCACATTTAGATGCATCTTTCTTTACTGTCCAGTTCCCATGGGTTTCTATTAAGTGGCGCTGCCCTAAGACACCTGGCACTTAATATCAGACTTCATTAGGATCCTATACCAGAAGGCACTTATCACAAAGGCACTGGAATTCCTGTAGACTGACCTACCCCCATTTTCTGCGCGCGCTTAAACAGATTCTGTAAGGCACCGAACTAAAAGTCCTCCTGCTTACATTATCTTCTGCGAGTCACCAAATTAAGAGAAATCTGCCTGCTCGCACTGGTCCCCCCCCCCTTTTGTTGTGAGGCACTGGACTCAAGGTCCACCTGGCTCGCAGGGGTTTCCGGCACCCGTCCCAGCCCGGCAGAACATCACTTCCTGGCGCCTGGAGACAGCCGGGCGCAATGGGGTACTATGGCCTAGGGTTAGCCTCAGAGGTCAGTACTACACCCACAAATAACAGAGAGAGACAACAAAGCTTCCCCACAGTTCCGTGTGCTGAGAGAGTGTAATGGCACCACACTAGCTTTTAGCGTCCGAACACAGAGGGTCCAGCGCATGGCTGCCTCACTAGAGACACCGGTGTGCCCTTTTGGAACTGTGACACAAAGACAGGCCTAATAGACAAAGACAGACACAGACAAACAAAATGTTAGCCGCTCCACAAAATTGAATTCCGTAGCCCCCCTTACCCTAATGGCTGGCCGTCACTCCAAATCCCAAGCCCTCACCAGGAGATTTCGTAACAGGTATCCCCTTTACTTTCTATTGAGCGCTCTGAGAGGTTTGGAAGTGGAGTGTTGGTCCATCCATACAGGCAAGTGGCGGGTTAGGAATCTCGGTGGAACCTCCAAATTGTCAAAGCAAAAACACGCTCCTCTCTGTTTAGGCGGCTAACAACTGATTGCTTTATTGATCAGTAAAGCAAAGTGAGCCAAACGTGGTCCCAGCAAAGTCGGGCCCAGTAAAGCTGGCTAATACAATCAATCCTAGTATTTTATACCCTTAACCAAACAAGTCTGACGTCAGGGCAAGAAATCAAAGAGAACTTCAAAGAGGAATTATTATCAGCATAGAAAGAAACAGGTTAAAAGGGAGTTCCAGCTTCAGCTCAAAATAGTTCATTAACACATTCCAACAGCGCATCCCTCTCGTCTCTCCCCATCTCGGTGAAGGCCAGTTCACTCCCTCGTGCAGACACAAGAAACTGAAATGGCTTTTGTTATACAGAATGGCTTCTAGCTAAATATGAAATAGTTTCTACAGTATGGAAAGTGGTAAATTTTTAAATGCTGGCCACTAAGTATTTTTATTCTAAAAATATTGGGTTTTGTGACACAAACAGTAGTCCTGTGCTATTTCTTTTACTGACCTCCCTCAGATGTGACTCATACATTTAGGGTTTTTATAACATCTTAAAGAACACCAGGATTGAAATCAAGCAAAATAACTACAAGTGTTAGACATGCTATATTAAAGAAAGGCAAAGAAAATGTTAAACCAACTTAGTGCCTAAACACAACTACCAGTTGATGGTTACTTCCATTACAGTCTCTTCTGTATGTCTTCTGTAAAGAGCTTTTTAACAGAGATCATACCCTTGAGTGGGGAGTTTCTCTGAGGCATGTTCTTCATTTGGCAAGTCTGCATCTTAATGAACATGCAATGTGCCTCAGGTGGCATGTGACCAGGATTTGTCACCAAATTTAATCTGCAGGATGGATGATTAGTTTCCCCCACATGGGCTGCATACTGATGGAGAATAAGAGGTGAACATTGATTTAACACCAAAGTGTATTGCTTTCCCAAATGTATTATGAGTATATCTTAGTATCTCAGACAGATCAACAAATTATTCTGCCCGTTTCTAAACAGTTTAAGGGTGGCTGAGTCCTATCTGGTTGTTGTTGATAACTAGCGTTTATAACTGTGCAAAGTAAACAGTCTTAAGTAAACCCTATGAAATCAAACAAAGAATCATAAATTAGTTCCTTACATTCTGAAATGGATTCTTTTATCTTAAAACAGTCCAATTGATGAATATTAAAAAAATCCTTCAATCCAATTAAATCCTGCTGTTTCTGTGTTTATAATGTTTAGACCCTGTCTCCCCTCCAGGAAGGTGTGGTCTCACTATTTGATGACTGATATTAATAGTTTTTCCTCTCTCTTAAATAAGAGCAATTCAATATCCCAGTGAAATCAAACTGTACATTTCACAAAGGTATTTGCCATTTCAACATTTAAGAGATAAACAAAGGTTTAAAAATATGCAAAACACTTCCACATAGCAACTCATACTTTGAAACTTTATTAAAATTTCAACAAACATAAAAAGGGGAGAGTTCTATTTCTCAGTCCTCCTTCACCATAAAAAATGCTAAATCAAATTCTTCCACCTTAGCTCGCAACCAGCTTGCCACTCCTAGGCTGAGGCTCCCTGGCCTATGGCTCAGCCTCTTTTGAATTTTTGTGACTGGGTTACAAACCCTAAAACCAGGAGCAGCTCGAGGAAAGCTGCCAGCAACTGGCACCCTAGATGGAATGCATGATTGACGCCCCTGCCTCCATGGCCCTCAATGGTGTGACGTCATCATTGGCAACTGCTGAGGTTGCCTACATCTACGGGCCACCCCTGCCTAAAACACAGCTTTTAGACCAGAAGTATCAACATTTTGGCAACTATTGTTATCAGCACAACTTCTGTATTAGTAGTGCTGGTCTCCATGCTGTATGATTGAAAGGACTATAGATGTGTGAATGCTGTTTGGAAACAGTCATAGAAATAAAACATCTGTCTTACTTTAGTGTACAGGCGGTCCCCGGGTTACGTACAAGATAGGGACTGTAGGTTTGTTCTTAAGTTGAATTTGTATGTAAGTCGGACCTGGTACATATTGTAGGGGAAACTCTAGCCAAACATTTCTCCAGAGCTCAGTTCTATTCTCCCACACCTCACTTCCCTCAGTCCTTTATTCTCAAGCTGAGGTGTCTGCTGAGAAAAGCCGCTCTGCGTCTCCCTGGTCTGCTGGGGGGAAGCAGCTAGTGCGAGGTTGCCTCACCCCGTTTGTAAGTAGGGATCCGATGTAAGTCGGATCCATGTAACCCGGGGACTGCCTGTACACTCAGTAACACTTTTGTTCCTTGGAACTCTTTAAAGATGTAAATTAATTCTACATAAAATATGATTTTGTGCTACTAGCAACAAATATCTGAAAGGCCTGTTATGTTAGGGTCACTTTTTAAAGTGAGGTCTGTAGGAAAAATTCATCAGTTGGTTCAGCACCTTTCATAACATCTAGATTTAATTTTAATACACCAGACATTAGATGTCTTAAACTCTAGCAAAATAAATGGGACAATATTAAAATCCAATTTCGGCCACTTTAATATAACTTCCTGTGTTTTGTTTTCCTGCTCTGAATTTCTATATAGTCTTGCATTTAAATCCCTAGCTCCACTTTGTAACATGAAAGTAGATGGCTATTGTATTATTGTTCTGTATGTTTTATAACAGTAATATGGAGGAAATGATGTGCAACAAAAGAGAACAAGCCACTAAACCTAAAAATAACTTTTCTCGGAGTGCTGGGAGACGATGCAAAGCCAAACGTCACCTGTCTTATAGACAAGGGAGAATGTCTTAATGGACAGACTTCCAATCTGAGTCTGCCGCAGTGACCTGATACTGCAGCCCTGTGTGGATATTTTAAGCTACCCCAGGAGTTTGCCTTTGCTCATATCATTGGTACAATTTCTCTCTCCCTTCTCCCTCCCCCAAACTAGTTCAAGGCACCGAAACACATCAACTCTTTCCCAACTTTTCTCAGCAGGAGCAGCCAAGTCCCTGTAACTCTTCAGACGCTGAGAGAGCAGCACTGTCACATTTAAGGCAGTATGCGATGCATCCAAAATTCAGGCTTGCATGAGGGGAAGAGACTTAGAGGCAAATTTCAGGAAGATAACAAAGGCCTAACTTAAAATCATAGAATTGTAGTCCCGGGGGAAACTTCAAGTGATCATCTAGTCCTGTCGCTTGCATTCACAGCAGGATTAAGTATTACCTAGGTCACTGTTTCTCCAACTGAGGTGCGTGGACCTGTGCGGGTCCTCAAGGTTAATCCAGGAGTCCACCAGCCCTGATGATCAACTCGCTTCTTCCTAGTGCCTCTTGCATGTAGGGTTGCCAAATGGTCTCCCAAAAAATACCAGATACCCAGTCATTTTTTTGGTCAAGCAAAAAAAAAAAAAAAAAAAAAAAAAGGAACACGGGATAGGCGGCAATTGCAACCCTGCCTCCCAGCTGGGACTCTCAGACTGGGAGGCAGGGCCACGATTGGCGCTGGGAGCCTGTGATTGCACAGAAGTCTTGCAGGGGTGGATTCCCAGCCACTCCCCCCAACCCCTCCAGGATTCAGCGCAATCACAGGTTCCCAGCACCGATGGCAGCCCCACCTCCCAGCCAGGGCGGGGGAAGTGGCTGGGAGTCCCAGCCACTCCCCCAGCCCTAGTTAGGTGTTTGTCTAATCTCCCCTTAAAACATCTCCAGTGATGGCGATTCCACAACCTGGGACATGACTTTTCTGTTTAATATGAAAACAAACAAAATGTACTATGTTTTTGGGCTTGGCCTTGGGCTTGTTGTCCTCACTCAAAGAAAATCCACACAGGGATCTTCCAAAGACAAACTAATATTTTGTACAATTGGAACAGCAGCACTGCTGGCGTTCTCTGGTGTTTAAGCCTCCCTGGCATTAAGGGATATTTTATTGCAGCGAAGTTTGAACACTAGGGCTTCATATGCGATTCCTATTTAAATCGCTCCTTCACATTACATTTTTCAAATTAGTTTGGCCATATTTTACTAGCAGAATCTATTGATTTTAATGGAGTTCAAATTTGTAGTGGGTGTGAATGAATCAGAATCTGGCCTGGTACCTGTGTTACAGGAATGAGTTAAGACAAGAAGCATCTTTTTCCTCATAATAGGCCAGCTGTACTCAGAGACTCTAAATCCAGGCAGCATTTGATTCCCTTCCTGGTACGTCTAGACTGCTGCATCCAAGGAACATGTCTGCTCTTCTGAAATTTTTTTTCGCAAGAGCAGACACAGTTTTTTTGGCATCTCCGTAAACCTCACTTTATGGCGGGGGGGAGGATGTTCCAAAAATTGTTTTTTCCTCCACATTTGGCCAAGTGTAGACAGGCCAAATGTCGGAAAAGCCTCTTCTGAAAAAAGAAGCAGAAAGCTATACAAATCGCAGTTCGTAATTTGTGTACCTTTTTCCGGAAGAACTGTGTAGTCTAGACACTGATCCCTGAGCATTGCAAGAGTTTAATTTGTAGCCACAGGTCCACTACCGCATAATGAAAAGATGTTAGACAGGAAAAGGAAAACTTTCTATGCAAAATAGCACATCCAGTGGATTTTGTGTCACTTATCCAATATGTAGAATGTGATAGGAAAACTGGAGCAGCTTTTTTAAAATAGCCTGTTTTTTAAAATTTTTCTAATTGTTACCAGACTTGGTAAAGGCTGCTAAATGTCAAGCATGTGACAATTTTTAGTACTGTAACATTTAAGTGGTTTATGGATCATGAGTTGTTCCTAACTACTACTCTGTGCTATCAGTGTGCTAAATATCTAGCTTGAGAGTTAATAAGGATCATGGAGTTTCAATGCAGTTGGCCGCTTTTATATTTTAAAGGCAGATTTGTCCATGTATTAGAATAAATAATGCACAAGAGGATTTAGAGAGTCTTGTGGGTCATGGGCAATTTATCTCTCAAAGCTGAGAGCTCTCAACATTTCTGAAAAATTCTAGAGTGGAGGTTAAGTTAGTGTCTCAAGAAATATCCTGCCTTTAGCTGCAATTTAATCTGCAGCTCCTAAGAAAGCATGGAACGGATCTGGAAATGTCAAAACCTAGCAGCTTACTTTTTATACTTAGTCCACTAATGTTGGTTGCAACAGGCATGAAAAAGCTTCAGTGAAGACAAGTAACTTATTAATATCTTCTTTGCTAGGATCCAGGAGGAAAAGTCTATTCTTCTAACATTGAAGAGGAAAGACAGCCAGCAGGTTCTAAAATGTTGTAGGAGGGAGTGAAACAATTGGTAATTTGAAATCTTAAGGCCTGAATCTTTTCTCATTTATTCAAGGTTGAATTAGAAGTATTTCCTTTTTAGCTCTGAAAACAAGCCATATTAGCATCAGCAAATCTGCATTGAACTCAACTCAACTTAATGGGCAAGCAAAATAATTTAGTGTGTTAGCCTCAAAATCAAAAACTGATTTAAATAATTTGGTCAAATCAGGAGAATTGGATGTTTTATGAACACAGTTTATTTTGATGCTCATTGTTAATGGGATTTGGCAGGTTTCGTGGATTTTACACCTACAAAGAGAGGCTCGAGATGGAGACAACTATGAATTAGCCAACAAAGAGATTTTTTTTTAAAGGGCATACTAAACAAGAGGAAATCCTTTTGCAGTGTTTTGCTACCTCTATAATTAAGTCTAAATTGGCTTTCCTAACTAAGTAGGGAGTATGGAGCTTTGCTATAGAAAATAAAAATAAATGTACGAAAAATAACACTACTCTTAGGCTACATCTACACAGCAGCATTATTTTGGAATAAATGACATTTAACACAGAACTCATCTATATAGCAAACCATTATTTTGAAATAATGGTGAGCTGGAGGACTTTTTACTCTGACTCGTGTAATGCTCATTTTATGTGGAGTAAGGAAAGTCAAAGGAAAAGTGTTCTTCCTTCGACTTCCTGCTTTGTAGACAGCGCCAAAAGCCAAATTAAGTTATTTTGACTTAAGCTATGCAATTGACACAGCTGAAGTTGCATAGCTTAATTTGACTTTTGCCCTGCTGTGTAGATGTGCCCTTAGAGTCTCAGAGGGGTAGTCATATTAATCTGTATCTGCAAAAACAATGAGTCCTGTGGCACCTTATAGACTAACAGATTTATTAGGGCATAACCTTTCATGGGTAATACCAGCTTCATCAGATGAATAGGAATGGAAATTACAGAGGAAAGAGTATATACACACACAAGTGCAACAAAACAAGGAAGTTATTTATCAAGTGTGGGACCAGTGTGAATGAGACTAATTTAGGTAGGCTGTATGTGGCTCATTCACAGATGATGGGGAAATGTGAATATAAATAGGAGGGTGTAGTGCAATAATTAATTTAAATCTTTATTCAGGCCTAATTTTATTGCATTGAATTTGCAAATGAATTGTAGTTCAACTGTTTCAATTGATGATCTATTTTTGAAGTTTTTGTTGTTGAAGGATGGCTACTTTTAAATCTGTTAATTGAATGTGTAGGGAGGTTAAAGTGTTCCTCTATAGGTTATGTCCAATTTGTGTTCATTTACCTTTTGGCAAAGAAACTGTCCGGTTTGGCCAATATACATGGCAGAGGAGCATTGCTGGTGCTTGATGGTATATATCACGTTATTGGATGTACGGTGGATGAGCCCCTGATAAAGTGGCTTATGTGGTTAGATCCTGTGATAGTAGTTTGTATAGGTATGTAGACAAAATTGGCAATGGGGTTTGCTGCGGGGATAGGTTCTTAGGTAAGTGTTTCTCTGGCAGGGTGTGTGGAGAAGATACGTGAAAGCCTTGCATCCTTCCAGCCCATTCATTAGTAACTTATAGGAGCTCCATAAATGCTACACCCATTTTGAATAGTTGTTGTATATGTTCTAAATGCAATTATGTCAGACACATAATAAAGCGAACATTTTGTAGCAATCTTCATATCAAATATAAACTTACCTACTTGCGGTAGCAACTTAGATTTAATTTGCTTCTTTCTTGTTACTTTTGTTCTTTTGTATCCTTTTTATTTTCCTGTATTATAAAAATACCCCTATTTTCATAGTCTTGGGGCCAAACCAGTGGAGTTTTACTCATTTGACCTTCTCTATGTGTACAAATAGACAGAAGCAAGTCTTTGAAGCGTCACTAGCTCATTTGCACTGATAATTACTCTGCTAGCAGAAACCACACTAAAACTGCTGAGGCCTAATTTGCAATGGGTGCAGATTTACCTCCCTACCACAAAAGGAAGCAGCAACACAAACCATGAAGGAAGAGATCTGCATTTATTGTTTACTGTTTGTATTGTGACTGTATCCACAGGTCCCAATAGACATTAGGGACCTATATGTAAGGGCACAAAGTTGTAATGATAGCATGTCTAGGGATACCCTTAGTAGTTTTATTCTAGTTGGCATGGGTAACAGCTACAAAGAACATGGTGGTGTAGACTACAGTGAAGACTACTTAGCTCAGAACAAGCCCTCTGGGTTTGTATTCTGGTCTTCACCTGTGTTAGCTAGATTATAAGATAGCCAAAGTGAGTGTGTCTACCTCTGCTACAAATACACCTTCATGTGCACTATAAACATGCCCTGAGTGAGGTTAATATGAGCTAAATCCTGAGATTCTTACACTTTGGATGGGATTTCCAAAAGCACCTAAGGGTATGTCTACACTGCCACCCTAGTTCGAACTAGGGTGGCTAACGTAGGCATTCGAAGTTGCAAATGAAGCCCGGGATTTAAATATCCCGGGCTTCATTTGCAGCTTGCCGGGCGCCGCCATTTTTAAATCCCCGTTAGTGCGGACTCCGTGCCCGCGGCTACACGTGGCACAGAGTAGTGTCGAAGCAAACGCCTCACTCAGTTTACGCGGCTAAACAGACAGTTTTATTGGCCAATAAAAGCAAAGTGAGCCAAACGTGGTCCCAGCAAAGCTGGGTCCAGTAAGGCTGCTTAATACAATCAATCCTAGTATTTTATACCCTTAACCAAACAAGTCTGACGTCAGGGCAAGAAATCAAAGAGAACTTCAAAGAGGAATTATTATCAGCATAGAAAGAAACAGGTTAAAAGGGAGTTCGAGCTTCAGCTCAAAATAGTTCATTAACACATTCCAACAGCGCATCCCTCTGGTCTCTCCCCACCTCGGTGAAGGCCAGTTCACTCCCTCGTGCAGACACAAGAAACTGAAATGGCTTTTTGTTATACAGAATGGCTTCTAGCTAAATATGAAATAGCTTCTACAATCTCCCCCCTTTTAGCCTTTTAAAGGCTAACCATTAAACCGTTTTACATCTCCATTTTCATCAAAGCCTTTATATACATTTCTTGTTCCTCTCTCTGCCCATCATATTTTAACATCATTACTTCCACATTCCCTTTAGTGAGGGTCTGTCCCTTGTTTTCTAGAATACAAGAAATACAGCATTTGATTAGCAAGAAACAAAAATAAGCACAAAAGAATATAGCCAATACTAAAACACCTTGCAAAATCCAAGTTCCCACATGTCCAAACCAGCCTCCCAACTAAGCCCAGAGGGTCCAGTCTTCCCCTTGCTTTAGGCGTTCCACAGTTCTTTCAATCTCTGAGGCATCTTCCTCTACTTCTTTGCTGGTGTCAGAAATATACCCACAGCATTCTCTTCTTACTAAGGCACAAACCCCGCCCTTACTAGCTAGGACATAGTCTAGGGCCATTCGGTTTTGGCTTTTTCTTACCTTGGCTCCTGAACCATTACATGTCCAGCAGTACTTTCCAATTGGGGTCAAGGCTAGGCGGATATACCCTGGGTTAGTAAACCTTTTATCCTGCCAAGTATCATTTGGCTTTGTTCACTAAACAGTGTGCCATTTGAGTGTTGTTTAGTGGGACTGGAATCATTGGGATACCTCTTTCTGAATGTACAGGACTGTGAGCACATATCCAGCAACCTGTGGAATTAAATTCTTGGGAAACTTGGTTCATTAAAAGCATAAATACATTTGAACCATATAGGTGTTAACGGCTAGGTATTAAAAACAAGATTAAGCATAAGCTTAACATGAATTGTTTGTCCAGCCTCATGCTGGCTGTTCTTCAGGACTTCGTAGATTTCTTCACCTATCGCTGGCAGGTCTTTCTGGGCCGCAGCTAGTACCTTGGCCTCGGTCTTTCAGGATCGTCTGCTTCAGGGCTTGGATTGCCGGTACCAAGCCTGCGCTGATCCTCGTCTACTTCTGGACCTGGATTTCTGGTACCAAGTCTGCGGTGATCCCCATCTGCTTCTGGACCTGGGTCTCCGGTACTAGGTCTGTGGTGCTCCTTGTTGGGGCCAACTTCTGTAGGGGCCAGGACAGGTTTGCAGTGGGATGCGTGAATCCAGGTGGGCAATCCTTCACACTTTACAGCAGTATGGGTGGTCAGAAGGACTTGGTAGGGACCCTTCCACCTGGGTTCCAGGGCAGTCTTCCGTTGGCGAACTTTCACGCAAACCCAGTCTCCTGGTTGTAGTTTATGGCACGACTCAGTCGGGGCCTCTTGGAAGGCGTCCTTAACCTGTGAATGATAGGACTGTACACACCTCATAAGTTCCTGACAATACTTGACTATGCTTCCTTTAATGAGTATGGCATCAGCCAGGTTAATGTCTGGGCTGCTTAACAGTCTCATAGGTCGGCCACATGCAATTTCATGTGGACTGAGTCCAGTTTTCTGATTAGGAGTGGCTCTCATGCTCATTAGGGCAATCGGAAGTGCTACTATCTATGTTAAGCCAGAGTTCTCACATATTTTAGCAAGTTTGTTCTTTAAAATCCTGTTTCATCTTTCTACTGCTTCTGCGCTCTCCAGGTGTCGTGCACAGTGCAGTGCTTGTCTGGTAGAGTAGTACTTTTCCAGTTTTTTTTAAAACAATTTTGCCCAGTAAAGTGGGTACCTTTATCACTGGAGATCACAAGGTGTATTCCCCATGATGGGATGTAATGATTTAGAAGTTTCTTAGCTACTGTGATGTCATCATGTTTCCTGCAGGGATAAGCTTCTACCCATCCCAAAAACAAGCAAACAATAACCAGCACATTATTCAAAAGATTGACATTTAAGCAATTGAATAAAGTCCATTTGTAAATTCAGAAATGGTCCCAAAGGCGGAGGTCTGGTTGCCGGAACTGTCTTTACAGGTTTACCCACGTTGTGGGCTTGGCAGACAGGGCAAGCCAGACAGTAATCTTTGGCTGCTTGGGAGAATTTGGGAGCAAACCAATTTTGTTTTAAGGATTGCTACCATCCCCCCTTTTGCCAACGTGCGACAATCCAGGGAGCACGGGGGCAAGGTGAGGTAGCAAGACCACTGGGGCAACAATGTGGCCATCAGAGCTGCACCACAAGTGGTCTGGGCGCAAGGTGCACCCTGCCAGTCTCCACTCCTGCTTTTTTGATTCTGGGGCTTGGTTTCGCAGGAGGGCCAGTTCTGAAAGAGATGGCGTAGGAGCTGGCAATGGTAGGAGAGAAGGGAAAAACAGCAGGTAGAGGAGCAGATTCCGCTACATTCCAGACAGTACAAACTGCATAGCCTGCTACTAAAACTCTACTAGAATTATAAAGGCAAGAACCATTTATATAAAGCACAATGTTAAGATTATTCAAGGGACTTAAATTATTCTTTCATTAAAACAACAATATTGTACACACAACAATGTTAGAAATACATATATCATAATTAAGACACACACAAGACAAATCTGGTCAGAACACAAACTTATTATGTCATGACACAGAACTATGATTTTTTTTTTTCAGTTAATTTTCAGCTGATATTAGCGCTATTTGATGATCTAAAAGACAAAGAAAACACTTGTACCTCCATTGGGGTGGCCCATTATAACTTAAAATACTGCCTAAGATCTGTTAGGAGAACCGGTTACAGCTAGTGCCTTACCACTTCTATGGGCGAGTGAGCTGCAAATTTCTGAGAACAAGAGCGCTTCATCGGTACTCGTGACCTTCCACTCCCTTGAATTACCTCAGAGATGCTAGCCCTCTCCAACAGTGGCATGCCTCAGTTTTCCTCTTGTACTGCAGACCAGGCTTTTTCTTTACTGCTACAGAAACTCTTAGAACAAGGTGCTTGCTAGTTACTATTCCAGCAAGCAAAAAGGTTTTTCTTTCCTGAAAAGAATCACATGCAATGTTACAGACTTACTTATGGGGGACAGTGCTCCCCCCCTTCCAGAACAGACAGGCAGTTTGCAGACACACACAACCTTGGATCTGAAAGCAAGCCAAAGGTGCTATCAGCTCAGCCTTGAACAGAAACACTGTGAAGTTTCTGGGCTTGGATTTTTTTTTTAAACAATAATTAGGTTCCTTGGAAGACACATTTAACCCTTAGGGTGCAGGTTTTACAAATTTACAATGTATAGATTCTATTCTTTTATGCGGTTAACCAATTAAGTTTCAGTAGAATTCCTTATTTTCTCTTTAATAGATTTAACAAAGTGTCTGTAACCAAATGTTTAACTTGACTGTTTCATTGCTAAGATGATAAAAAGAGACGACAAGAAACAAGGAGTCATTTCTTAAAGCAGGTTTCCCTTCATATATAACAACAATCGCTTAATTCCGTCCACTCTCCTATGCAGTCACTTCTCACCTTCACATACTCTTTAATCACTTGCTTCGTCCTTCTAAAGAAAAACATTCCTCATTCCTAGTAACTTTCTAATGTCTGTATTTCTACTTTCTTTATTCCTTCTTATGGTTTGTCTTTGCTGAGCTTTACTTTCATCTCTCAGGGCTTTATTTTTTCCTCTTTTCCAATCTGTTAAATGCTTACAGGTCCTTGGACCATTATGCATGTACATGTAGTACACAGGGGTGCTTTTCGGCAGTGTGGAGGGATGTTTAGACTAACCCTCACCTAAACTAACTTTACACACTCCAAAGAAAGAGTCTGCCGGATCTAGAGTGTCAGACCTTAGCAGCTTATGAAATAAGGTGAGTCGTCACTCCCTCACATATTCATTGAGTCTTGAGGTTCAGCTGACCCCCCCCCTTGAGTTCAGAGCTCCCTCGTGGGAGAGCCCTGGTGCAGCTGGGATCAGCTCAAGTCTCAGACCTATGCAGCGGCATTTATTCTTCACTCATTACATTCATACTCATTTTCCACACACAATTTTTTTTCTCCCTTTTCACATTTTTCCTACAGTTTCCACATTTAGATGCATCTTTCTTTATTGTCCAGTTCCCATGGGTTTTTATTAAGTGACGCTGCCCTAAGACACCCGGCACTTAATATCAGATTTCATTAGGATCCTATACCAGAAGGCACTTAACATAAAGGCACTGGAATTCCTGTAGACTGACCTACCCCCATTTCCTGCGCGCGCTTAATTCTGTAAGACACCGAACCAAAGTCCGCCTGCTTACACCATATTCTGCAAGTCACCGAATCAGGATCCGCCTGCTCGCTCTGCGAGTCACCGAATCAGGATCCGCCTGCTCGCTCTGCGAGTCACCGAATCAGGATCCGCCTGCTTGCTCTGCAAGTCACCGAAACAGGATTCGCCTGCTTGCTCTGCGAGTCACCGAATCAAGAATTCACCTGCTCGCACTGGTCCCCCCCCCCTTTTTGTTGCGAAGCACTGGACTCAAGGTCCACCTGCCTCGCAGGGGTTTCCGGCACCTGCCCCAGCCCGGCAGAACACCACGTCCTGGCGCCTGGAGACAGCCTGGCGGAATGGGGCACTATGGCCTGGGGTTAGCCTCAGAGGTCAGTACTACGCCCACAAATAACAGAGAGAGACAACAAAGCTTCCCCACAGTTCCGTGTGCCGAGAGAGAGAGTAATGGCACCACACCAGCTTTTAGCGTCTGAACACAGAGGGTCCAGCACATGGCTGCCTCACTAGAGACACCGGTGTGCCCTTTTGGAACTGTGACACATAACACAGGCCTAATAGACAAAAACAGACACAGACAGACAAAAATGTTAGCCGCTCCACAAAATTGAATTCCGTAGCTCCCCTTACCCCGATGGCTGGCCGTCACTCCAAATCCCAAGCCCTCAACCAGGAGATTTCGTAACAGATTTCGCTCTGAGAGGTTTGGAAGTGGAGTGCCGGTCCGTCCATATGGGCAAGTGGCGCGTTAGGAATCTCGGTGGAACCTCCAAATTGTCGAAGCAAATGCCTCACTCAGTTTACGCGGCTAAACAGACAGTTTTATTGGCCAATAAAAGCAAAGTGAGCCAAACGTGGTCCCAGCAAAGCTGGGTCCAGTAAGGCTGCTTAATACAATCAATCCTAGTATTTTATACCCTTAACCAAACAAGTCTGACGTCAGGGCAAGAAATCAAAGAGAACTTCAAAGAGGAATTATTATCAGCATAGAAAGAAACAGGTTAAAAGGGAGTTCGAGCTTCAGCTCAAAATAGTTCATTAACACATTCCAACAGCGCATCCCTCTGGTCTCTCCCCACCTCGGTGAAGGCCAGTTCACTCCCTCGTGCAGACACAAGAAACTGAAATGGCTTTTTGTTATACAGAATGGCTTCTAGCTAAATATGAAATAGCTTCTACAGTAGGTAGTTCGAATTAGGCTCTCTAATTCGGAACGAGGAGTAACAGTAGTTCGAATTAGAGAGCCTAATTCGAACTGCCTACTCCGTGCCACATATAGCCGCGGGCATGGAGTCCGCACTAACGGGGATTTAAAAATGGCGGTGCCCGGCAAGATGCAAATGAAGCCTGGGATATTTAAATCCCGGGCTTCATTTGCAACTTCGAATGCCTACATTAGGCATCCTAGTTCGAATTAGGGTGGCAGTGTAGACATACCCTAAGTGATTTAGGAGCACAAGTTCCATTGACTTTTATTAGAGCTGGTGCTTCTAAGTCATTTAGGACAGGTACTTTAGAATATCCAACCCTAATGGGAGTCTGTGCTGAGTAAAAACAAAATTAGGATTTCAAGACGTGGCCCTATAAGGGCAAAACTGGTAAAGGTATATAACATGTTTCATTTAATTTTTCTATCTCAAACTGTCTTCTGATTTGAATGTATGCTAAACTTTTCTGATTCTCCAGTTCCTTCATAGATACCTCCATCTCTCTGCACACACAATTAAGTGAATAGTAGCAGAAACTGAGATAAGTGCTAAATTTTTAGACAGCTACTTTTTACACACTTTGCAGGCAGTAATGTTTCCTACAATCAAGTAATTTATTTACAGTGGCAGAATGTGGGAGAAGAGGTAAATGAGCCTTTTCTGAAGAACTGTAACCCAAATAAAATTAGACTCCCCTTTGTGAAAATTGTAGTAAAATTACCAAATAGTAGCTAACTCAGAGCAATTTGCTTATTTCATTTAGGTGCTGGAGTGAATGCCAGCAGTTAAAGTAGCTGAGGGAGGGGTATGTATGGAGATTGAACTAAGTTCTGTCTCTAGTTTGTTATGCTTAGTTTATGCTATCTTGCCTTTCATATGAACAGGTGAAATTATTTCTTATGCTGACTCTAACCTTTCTGCATGTAAATAAATTACTTGATTGTAGTAGACATCAATGCCTGCAAAGAGTGTAAAAGTCTAACAAATGTCATATGTAAGATCTGGGAGGTAACTATCCTACCCTATGTGGCATTGGTGAAGCCTTAGATAGGATATTATGTTCAGTTTTAGAGATCACACTTTAAGAAAGATGTAGGCAAATTTGAAAAAATCCAGAAGTGAGTAACAAAAATGATAAAGGGTTTAGGAAACCTGAGCAATGAGACAATGTTAGAAAAAATACTGGGTATGTTTTAATTCTGAAAAGGCCGGGGGGGGAGGAGGGGGGGAGGACTCTTGTTCTCCATGTCCACTGAGGAAAGGATAAGAAAATACTCAGTTTTATTAACCACAAGGGAGAGTTAGTTTAGACATGAGAAGCGTTAAGCTCTGAAGAGGTTACCAATGCATGTTGTGGAATCCCTGTCAATGGACTGTTTTAAGAAAATTTTCATAGAATGATAGTCATGTAGGAGGCCTCAGGAGGCCATCAAGTCCAGCTCCCTGGGCACTACATTTGCTTTTTTCCAGTCATCCAGGATCTCTCCCAATCTCCACAAGTTTTCAGAGATAATGGCCAAAGGCTCTGCAATGACATGTATTACTCAAATCCATGAGTACAGATTATGTCTAGCTTTTCTAAATAGTTCTTAACCCGTTCTTTCTCCACCAAGGGCTGTCCACCTCCTTCCCATACTACATTTCCTGGTGCAGTAGTCTGGGAGCTGACCTTGTCTGTGAAGACAGAGGCCAAAAAAAAAAAAAAAAATACTGCAGAGATGTTCTTGATCATTTGAGATACTTATGCCTTTGTCAGGTCTCCTAGGGTACGTCTAAACTACATGCCTCTGTCAGCAGAGGCATATAGATTTGTTTTTTTGGCAAAGGCAAATGAAGCCGCGATTTAAATGATCGCGGCTTCATTTACATTTACATGGCTGCCGCGCTGAGCCGACAAACAGCTGATCAGCTGTTTGTCCGCTCAGCGCGCTAGTCTGGACGCTCCCCTGCCGACATCAAAGCCCTTTGTCGGCAGCCCCGGTAAACCTCATCCCACAAGGAATAATGGGGCTGCTGACAAAGGGAAACTCAGACCTGGTTTGTCTCTGTGAGTTAGAGAGACAGGTTCTTCCAGAGTTTATTGTGCTAGCCAGCCCCCATGCCTCACAGTGCTCCATGCTCCCCCTACTTGATTTCTCAACATCCTGGCTTAGCTTGGTGCCTAGCACCTGACACACAGTTCCTGACCTACAGCTTTTTCTAGCTTTCTGCTTGGTTGGCATCATGAGCCAGCTGACTCGACTTGTCAAGAGACTTTCAATTGCGGCGGCTACTACTACTAGCTCTGACTACTCCTGACCCGACTGCAATAGCTTGTTCAGACCACAATAATCCTGTGGTATTGAGACCAGTGTGAGAAGGATGGATAAGGCACCATCACCATCACCACCACAGCTCAATTCCCCAATCTGGTACTTCAAGTAGGGGGAGCATGGAGCACTGTGAGGCCCTGTTGTTTGGACAGCTTCGTATTCCTACTGCTGGCTAGGGTTGCCAGATGGTTGAAACAAAAATACCGAACACCCACCCCCCCTCCCCTCAAAAACAACACAGGGAAAAAATTCTGTTGAAGAAAAAAAGGGGGGGGGAGACGAAAGTTGCTGAGCCAAAAGAAAGGACTCCAAGACTTATTAAGCAAATAAATAAATAAAAAATAAAACAGCATGTCCCCTTTAAGAGTGAGTGCAGGGATAGAAATGGGAGTGATTGAGCACTAAGACCCAGGGGAGTCATTGCTTCCCCCTTGGTCTTTTTGCTGGTAGCCATTTTGTGCCAGCAGCCTTGCAGAACCAGGTAAGCATGGGGTTGTGGGGCTGGGGCTGTTGGGGACCGGGGGGGGGGGGGGGTGAAGAGGGGAGGCCAGACACTGAGTGTTTGTAGGGTTGTCAGGTGCCCAGCAATTTCACCTCCTGACTGGGGGAAAAAAATCAGAAAATACTGGATATCTTAGGTGTCCAGTATTTTCTGATTTTTTTTGCCGGACAGGAGGTGAAAATACTGGACTGTCTGGGTGAATACTGGACACCTGGCAACCCTACTGCTGGCTTAAGTGGAGCCAGTGGGCCTATCACCTATTCTGTGACTCTACCAATTGGACCTCAGTGGTGGAGCCTCACACTGGGGTTGGGCTTTATGGCTCCCAGCTAAGCAATTGTCAAAGGGTGGATTGGAGCATGGCTGTTTCCCTATACCTGGTGGGCCCAGGCTTGAAACCCATAAGTTGTGATAGTTTGGAATGAGGCAAAATCAGAATGATGTAAGCTGATGGTGTGGGAGAGAAAGGTCATTAATAAAGGATGACAAAACCTTATGGAAGGTTTCTAAACCCAGCAAGGTCATTTTCCACTGGATCCTAAAATGGAGGAGGAACAACAGAGCTGCATGGAGGCTGAAATGGGGGGGAGAGTAATTTGTATGTGAGAGAAAGTGGGCAGTGATGTTTTCAAAATGCTGGATTCAGAGAGCTGGGACTTGGGGAGTCCATCACAGTTGTCAGATCAGTGGATGAAGTATGGCTGAAGATTTCTGTAGCGACAGAGTACATGAGCAATGCAATGGAAGTGTGGATAAGTAGATCTACAGACAAAGATTTGTGGGTGGCGAAAGCTTAAAGCTCTAAGCCTGACCTATCTATTTTATTTGTCCTGTGTTAATTGTTTTACTGACATTACTATCTTTAGCCTAGTATTGCAAAAATATACACTCTTACCATCAAAGCTTTCATTTTTGTTGTGCAGCAGGATATAAAAATAGGCAATACACACTATTTGCCTGGGGCATGTCCAGCCCAATTCACTAAAGTCTGGTTCCACTCCTCAACAATTAGTTGGCATTTGGCTATACAGTGTTGTTCTGCATAGGTTTTAATATGCCATGGAGGGGTTTGCCACCCATCTTGCATCCCTGTTCTAGTAGGTCCATCACTTTCCAGCTAAAGCAGGAATTTTCTTTTTTCACTATTTGAAATACTCCTTAGTTGCAGGCCATTTTAAATGCTGCAGGCACACCTGCATCTAACAGTTCAGTGACATGTAACTATATGTAAAAGACTTGCTGTAATTATATCTGAAAAAAGCAACAAACTGATCACTGCAGTGCCTGATCATAACCAGGCTCAATAGAAAAGAAGGGTTGCTGTCCTGTGCTCTAGTTCTCAAGCTGATAATGGATAGCTGTATGTACTCTATTGAAGGCAGCACACACAGAAGTCACACTGAGAGATGATTGACACCCAGTCCTAAAAATATATTTCTCAGACCCTGATTCTCTTCTCACAGCAGTTTGGACTCTATTGACTAATGGAGCTCCTCTGGATTTTTGTCTGGTGTATGAGAAACTACTTAGGGGTCTTGAGTTTTTCACTGGAACCTGTTCTTCCTCCAGCTATGATCATTACAGAGAAACAAGACCCCTTTCACAAACTGAGTTGCTCCTGAGTTTGTTCAGCTTAGGGAATCTATTCTGCAAACCAGTCACCCTTCCTTGAACATGTAAAAATTGTATTTTCAAATTTTAAAGTTTTGCGTGTTCAAGCAGGCAAATGTTGAGAGTTGCTGAGTGCCTGTAGTTCCTATTGACTTGACCTCTGAAAAATCAGGCCTTTGGCATCTCGAGGTACCCAAAAGCTGGGCAGCAGTGTTCCCTGTAAGTTGAGTACAACCAGGAGAGAGTTAAATGTTACCCAGCTGATTAGCAGTGCACCACAGTGCCCACAGCTGGCAGCATATGTTTCTACTGGTGGTGGGCAGCTCAAACATTTGCCTTTTTGCAAAATATTGGCCATGAAGAAGAAAGGGAGAATAGCATTAATAAAATACCATGGTTACACTGGTTAGCTATGTACATGACAAGAAGTTAGTGGAAGTGCAGAAGAGAGACCTTAATTTAGCTGAATAGTACCGTTAAATTAAAATGTAAATGGGCAAATGAATAACTTTAAGAAAAAATAGCAAAATATGCTGATTCCCTAGTGTGAAGCCTTTAATCAGCTGTGAAACAACAGCATTTTGAAATGTAGGTCATTATGCTAATATACAATTCATTTATCTGGTCTAGACAGGAAAGAGTTGCAACTGTCAGAAATATGGTCTCTTTAGTGAAAGAAGAATGCAGCTTACTGGTATCAGCTGACAAGTTTAATGCTGTTATCTCTGGCACAACAAAACAGTGCTGTGCTTCTGTATTCCTTGAGCCATTCTGATGCTGTTTCTGTGTCTTATCATGGTGTAGTGAATACAATGGTAAACTGCAGCGCAGGCATTGGGCTTTTAAAATTACAATCAGATAAGTAAACAGAGCTTGAAAACTATGATCAGCAATTCAAAGAATCTTGATTGGACCAGTGTCCTTCTATTTAAACAAAAAAGACATCTGTAAAAAGCTCTTTGTTTCTGTGTCTGGTTTCTGCCACACACTGACAACATGCATTTTATGTAACTGTTTGGATTACTATTCCTTCCTGCCACTCCTGATTTTTTTTAACTGTTACTATTTATCTGCCTCCATCATGGTATTTATACAAATGAAGTATTAGTGACATTTGTAGTTAAAGTTGCCTAAGTCTGTTTTTCAAGCTGAAATTGTCAAGATCTGTAGTCTATGTAAGTGATTAAGTTGGCACAAAAATTGTTTAGCCACTTTTGAGAATGAGGACTTTGGAATGAGAGGGGAGGGGAGATGTAACCTCCCATTTTTATAAAGCAAATTGTTGATCTCACCGCTCTCAAACCTATTAGGACTGTCTAGACTGGCAAGATTTTGTGCAACAGCGGCTGCTTTTGCGCAAAAACTTGCCAGCTGTCTACACTGGCCGCTTGAATTTGCGCAAGAGCACTGACTTAGTAATGTACAAAATCAGTGCTTCTTGCGCAAATACTTTCACGCTCCCACTCAGGAAAAAGCCCTCTTGCGCAAGAATACTTGCGCAAGAGGGTCAGTGTAGACAGGGAAGAACTGTTTTGCGCAAAAAGCCCAGATGGTTAAAATGGCGATCAGGGCTTTCTTGCGCAAAATCACGTCTAGACTGGCCATGGATGCTTTTGCGCAAAAGCACTTTTTGCGCAAAAGCATCCGTGTCAATCTAGACGCTCTTTTGCGGAAATACTTTTAACGGAAAAACTTTTCCGTTTAAAGTATTTCCGCAAAATCATGCCAGTCTAGACGCAGCCATTGTGTATTGAAAACTATGTTGTAGCTGTAGGCTATAACTTTAATTGTAATAAATTCTCTTGTCTTACTTCCATGAATATAGGACAGGGGTGGGCAAAAGCCTCTCAGTGGGCTGAAGCCTTGGGCTTTGATCCGGCCCGCAAGGCAAGTCCTGGCCCCGCCCCCTAACCGGAGAGGGAAAGAGCTCAGCCCTGCCCCTCCTTCTTCCAGGCAGCCTCTGCAAGGGGGCATGAAGCAAGGTAAGCAGATGCACTACCACAGCCATGTGGTCGGGGGCTGGCCCAGGGGCTGGAGGCACTGCTGCCACAGCATCTCCAGGGCCAGTCCTGGGCCATCATCATGCACCTCCGGGGCCAGCCCCGGGCCTCCTGGTTGTTGTAGCGGTGCCACCGGGGCCAGCCCCAGGCCACATAGGTACAGTAGCTATGCCTCTGGGGCCAACCCCAGAGCAGGTATGGATTCAGAGAGCTGGGACCTGCACAGCATGTGCCATGTTTGTTTTCCTCCCAGAAGAAAGAAGGGATCTGCCCTAAGTGCAAGCTGGTGGCCATTTTGGAGGAAAAAATTAGAGGACTGGAGGCCCAAGTGTCAACCCTCTGCTCGATCAGAGAGGATGAAGACTTCCTCGATTAGAAGGCAGCGTTTAATCCTGCACGTAAGGCAGGCAGATGAGCCAGAGAGGGCAGTACAGGATGAGGAAGAGAACCAGCACATGTAACTTCTAGAAGTTACTAAGGCCAGAACAGGAATTCCCCATTCCTACAGAGGTAAGTAATCACTTTCAGGCTCTCTCCATTTGTTCTGCAATGGTGAATGCTTTGGAAGGGACCTCACAAGGAAGAAATCGGAAGGGAACCACTTCTACTGGAAGGCATGGGATGCATAGTCCTAGGGATGAGGATTACATGACCACCACCCCCAAAAGAAGAAGGCGGGTGGTGGTGGTGGTTGGGGACTCCCTCCTAAGAGGGACTGAGCCATCCATCTGCCGTCCAGACCTGGAATCTCGAGACATATGCTGCTTACCGGGAGCTTGAATTCAGGATGTGACAGAGAGTCTTACAAACTGATCAAACCTTCGGATCGCTACCCCTTCCTGCTTCTCCACATGGGAACTAACGATACGGTCAAGAATGACCTTGAGCGGCTTACTGTGGATTACGTAGAGTTGGGAAGAAGGATCACAGAATTCGGAGCACAAGTGATGTTCTCGTCCATCCTCCCTGTTGAAGGGAAAGGACTGGGTAGGGATCGTCGAATTGAGGACGTAAATGCGTGGTTACACAGGTGGTGTCGGAGAGAGGGCTTTGGTTTCTTCGACAATGGGACTCTGTCCTGGGCACAAGGATTGTTAGGAAGAGAGGGGATCCACCTAATAAAGAGAGGAAGGAGCATCTTAGCGGGCAGGCTTGCAAACCTAGTGAGGAGGACTTTAAACTAGGTTCGTTGTGGGACAGTGACCAAAACCCTGAGGGAAGTAGGGAAGTTGGATACCGGGAAGAAATGCAAAGAGGAACGAGCAACAAAGGTGGGCCCCTGATTCGAATGCAGAGGGTAGAGCGATCAAGTGGTTATCTAAGGTGTTTGTGAGAAGCCTGGGTAACAAACAGGAAGAATTGGAGGCCCTGGCCCAGTCCAAGAACTACAATTTGATTGGGATAACACAGAGTTAATGGGATGACTCGCATGACTGGAGTGCTGAAATGGAAGGATATAAACTTTTTTCAGGAAGAACAGGTAGGGGAGAAAAGGAGGAAGAGTTGCACTGTATGTCAGAGAGCACACTGATTGCTCAGAAGTCCAGTATATAGAAAAAGAAAAGCCTGTTGAGTCTATGGGTCAAGTTTGAGGTGTAAGCAAAAGCAGAGATGTTGTGGTTGGTGTCTACTATAGACCGCTGGATCAGGTGGATGAGGTAAATGAGGCTTTCTTCAGACAACTGAGAGAAGTTTCCAGGTCGCAGGCCCTAGTTCTCATGGAGGACTTTAATCATCCTGACATCTGTTGGCAGACCAATACGGCAGTACACAGACAATCCAGGAAGTTTTTGGAGAATGTTGGGGATAACTTCTTGGTACATGTGCTGAAGGATCTGACCAGGGACCGTCCGCATCTTGACCTGCTGCTCACAAACAGGGAGGAACTAATAGTGGAAGTAGAAGTGGGTGACAACCTGGGAAGCAGTGATCATGAGATGGTAGATTTCAGGATCCTGACCAAAAGAAGAAAAGAGAGTAGTAAAATACACTCCTTGGACTTCAGAAAAGCAGACTTTGACTCCCTCAGGGTATATCTACACTACAAAGTTAGTTCGAACTAACATCCGTTAGTTCGAACTAACTTTCATAGGCGCTACATTAGCGCTCCGTTAGTTCGAATTTAATTCGAACTAACGGAGTGCTTAGTTCAAACTAGGTAATCCTCATTCCACGAGGATTAAGCCTAGTTTGAACTTACTAGTTCGAATTAAGGGCTGTGTAGACCCTTAATTCAAACTAGTGGGAGGCTAGCCCTCCCCAGGTTTCCCTGGTGGCCACTCTGGCCAACACCAGGGAAACTCGTCTGCCCCCCTCCCGGCCCCGGACCTCTTAAAGGGGCACGGGCTGGCTATGTTGCCCGTGCCAGGTGCAAGCCTGCCAGCACCCAGCCAGCAGACCCTGCACCTGGATCGAGCCAGCCACCCGATGCCCCCCAGCCCTCCCCCTCTTCCCGGGACCAGGCTGGCGGCTCCCGGGAGCTTGCCCGGGACCGCAAGAGGCGGGCACCTGCCTGGGCTAGTGCGCACATCGTGGACTTCGTCCACAATCTCCGCACTAGGCACAGGAAAGTGGCCGTCTAGGGCAGGAGAGCTGCCAGCCTGGCCACCCAGGAGCAGGTGTGCATGAAAATCAAGGGGGTCCACTGAGACCCCCCGACCCTGAGCTTACAATGGCCGTCCTGGGTCAGACCAAAGGTCCATCTAGCCCAGTAGCCTGTCTGCCGACAGCAGCCAACCGTAGGGACCCTGGAGGGGATGGACCGAAGACAGTGACCAAGCCATTTGTCTCGTGCCATCCCTCTCCAGCCTTCCACAAACCTTCGGCAGGGACACCACTCCTACCCCCTGGCTAATAGCACTCCATGGACCCAGCCTCCATGACTTGATCTCACTTCCCTTTAAACTCTGTTCTAGTTGTAGCCTTCACAGCCTCCTGCAGCAAGGAGTTCCACAGGTTGACTCTTTGCTTTGTGAAGAACAACTTTCTGTTACTAGTTTGAAGCCCCTGCTACCCATTCCTTTCCTTTGGTGTCCTCTAGTCCTTCTTTATGGGAACTAATGAAGAACCTTTCTGTATGCACCCTCTCCACCCAACTCCTGCTTTTAGAGACCTCTATCCTGTCCCCCCTCCGTCTCCTCTTTTCTAAGCTGAAAAGTCCCAGTTTCTTTAGCCTCTCTTCATATGGGACCTGTTCCCAACCCCTGATCATTTTAGTTGCCCTCCCCTCTCCCAGCCTCTCTCTTCCCCTCTCCCACCTCCTTTTCCCAGTCTCCCCCAGTTTTTTTCAATAAAGACAGAGTCAATGTTGGAAGAAACGTTATCTTTATTTTGTACATCAATAAGAAGGGGGGCTAGGGAAGGGTAAGTGAAAGGAGGTGAGGGAGGAATGGGTACGAGCCCCCGATGGGGAGGACTGGGCTGGCTCTGCGGGCTTCTGGGGGTGGAAGCTCTCCTGCAGCCCCCCAATTGCCCCTCTCCCCAGATGGCAGCCTGCGGCAAGTGCAGCCGGGCTGATGGCCGAATGGTGTGATGTGCCCAGTGTGGGTAGTCCGGGCTCTCCAAGCCAGGACTGCTTTGCAAGCAGGGCACCTCTGAGAACTGTCTGTCCGGGGTGGGGGTCGGGACCCTTTAAGCACAGCCCTCGGCTAGCCTGAGACAGCATCTCCACGCTCTAAGTCTTCCTCTGGTGCCCTGCCGGCACTGCTTCCGGCCATCCTTAAGCCCGGTTCAGGGTCCACTTAATGTGGACATACTAGTTCGAATTAGCAAAACGCTAATTCGAACTAGTTTTTAGTTCTAGACGCGTTAGTTCGAATTAACTAATTCGAACTAAGTTAGTTCGAATTAGCGCTGTAGTGTAGACGTGCCCTCTGAGACCTGATGGGCAGAATCCCCTGGGATGCTAACATGAAGGGGAAAGTAGCCCAGGAGAGCTGGCAGTATTTTAAAGAAGCCTTATTGAAGGCACAGAAAGAAATCATTCCAATGCGTAGCAACAGAAGCAAATATGGTAGGAGACCAGATTGGCTTACCAGAGAAATCCTTGGTGAACATAAGCACAAAAAGGGAGCTTACAAAAAGTGGATACTTGGACAGATGATATGGGAGAGGTATAAATGTATCACTCGACAATACAGGGGAGTTATCAGGAAGGCAAAAGCGCAATTGGAATTGCACCTTGCAAGGGATGTGAAGGATAACGAGAGGTTTCTACAGGCATGTTAGCAAGAAGAAGGTGATCAGAGAAGGTATGGGGCCCCTACTGGATGAGGGTGGTAACCTAGTGACAGATGTGGGGAAAGCTGAAGTACTTAATGCTTTCTTTGCCTCTGTCTTCACAGAAAAGTTCAGCTCCCAGACTAATGCGCTAAGTGACACAATATGGGACAAAGGTGGACAGCCCTTGGTGGGGAAAGAATAGGTTAGGAGCTCTTTAAAAAAGCTAAACGTGCATAAATCCATGTGTCCGGACTTAATACATCCGAGGGTACTGAGGAAGTTGGCAAATGTCATTGAGGAGGCTTCGGCCATTATCTTTGAAAAGTCATGGAGATCAGGAGAGATCCTGGATGACTGGAAAAAGGCAAATGTAGTGCCCATCTTTAAGAAAGGGAAGAAGGACGATCCAGGGAACTATAGGCTGGTCAGTCTTACCTCAGTCCCTGGAAAAATCATGGATGGGATCTTCAAGGAATCCATTTTGAAGCACTTGGAAGAGGGGAAGGTGATCAAGAATAGTCAGCATGGATTTGCGAAAGGTAAGTCGTAGGTGACCAATCCGATTAGCTTCTATCATGAGGTAACTGGCTCTGTGGATATGGGGAAGTCAGTGGATGTGATATACCTTGACTTCAGCAAGGCTTTTGATACGGTCTCCCACAACATTCTTGCCAGCAAGTTAAGGGCATGTGGATTGGATAAATGGACAGTCAGATTGATAGAAAGCTGACTGGAAGGTCGGGCCCAGCAGGTAGTGGTCAATGGCTCGATGTCCGAATGGTGGTCGGTTACTAGTGGCGTGCCCCAAGGATCGGTTCTTGGACCGGTTTTGTTCAACATCTTTATTAACAACCTGGATGAGCGGGTGGATTGCACTATCAGCAAGTTCGCAGATGACACTAAGCTAGGAGGAGAGGTAGATACGCTGGAGGGCAGGGATAGAATCCAGAGTGACTTAGATAAATGGGAGGATTGGGCCACAAGAAATCTGAGGTTCAACAAGGACAAGTGTAGAGTCCTGCACTTGAGATGGAAGAATCCCAAGCGTTATAGGCTGGGGACCAACTGGCTAAGCAGCAGTTCTGCAGAAAAGGACCTGGGAATTACAGTGAACGAGAAGCTGGATACGAGTTAACAGTGTGTCCTTTTAGCCAAGAAGGCTAATGGCATATTAGGTTGCATTAAGAGGAGCATTGCCAGTAGACCCAGAGATGTGATTGTTCCTCTTTATTTGGCTCTGATGAGGCCACATCTGGAGTATTGTGTCCAGTTCTGGGACCCCAATTACAGGAAGGATGTGGATGCATGGGAGAGGGTCCAGCGGAGGGCTACCAAAATGATTAGGGGGGCTGGAGCATGTGACCAAAGAGGAGAGGCTGAGGGAGTTGGGTCTATTTAGTCTGCAGAAGAGAAGAGTGATGGGGGATTTGATAGCAGCCTTCAACTTCCTGAAGGGAGGTTCCAAACAGGCTGGAGAAAGGCTGTTCACAGTAGTGACAGATGGCAGAACAAGGAGCAATGGTCTCAAGTTGCAGTGAGAGAGGTCCAGGTTGGATATTAGGAAAAGCTATTTCCCTAGGAGGGTGGTGAAGCACTGGAATAGGTTACCTAGGGAAGTAGTGGAGTCTCCGTAGGTAGAGGTGTTTAAGTCTTGGCTTGACAAAGCCCTGGCTGAGTTGATTTTTAATTGGGATTGGTCCTTCCTGCCTTAGGGAGGAGGTTGGACTTGATGACCTCCTGAGGTCTCTTCCAGTTCTATGATTCTATGACCTTGAGCCCTGGTAGCGTGCCTCTGGGTTGGTCCTGGGCTGCGTGGATGTAGTAACGGCACCTCCAGGGCCAGTCCCATGCTGTGTACCTCTGGCTTCTCGGGCAGCCTGGGGATGCATGGCTACACTGCCTCCAGGGCCGGTCCTGGGCCATGTGGGCACAGTAGCGACACCTCCAGGGTGGTCTGTGGCCGGGGCACCTCTGGAGTGGCCTCTGGCACCTCCTGCCTTTGGGGCCAGCCCCAGGTCACATGACTACGGCAGTGGTGCCTACAGCCGGGGTGGTCTGTGGCCGTGGTGCCTTGGGGCCAGCCCCTGAAGTATGTGACTGTGACAGAAGTGTTTCCGGCCTCCAGGACAGGGCGGCTGGCACTGCATGGATGCAACTGTTGCTGCACGGGGGCATGAAGCAAGGTAAGGTTCCCCCCATGCCCAGACCTTCCTCACCCCAATCCCGTCACTTTCCTACGCACCAAGACCCAGCACCCGTAGCTTGCTCTGACACCCTCCCTTGTTCCTGCTCCCTCCACCTGGCCAGATACCCTTCTCCCAGCCTGTTTCTGCACCCCACCTCCCTCCCAGATCCTGCACCCCATCCCTATCCTACTTGCTGGCAGCCCTGTCTTATGGATTGTACCCCGCATTTTTGTCCCTACCTCAGAGCCTAAGGAGGTCCATAAAATGCACTAACACTAGAACCCCAGAAAAGTAAATCTGGTGTATGGGAAGCCCTGTACCTCAGTTTCTCCCTTTTTTTCCCCTTACACCATGAGGCTGGGGCACCAGAGGAGTGAGGTGTCTCAGTTGGGGCCACATCAGTTAGCATTGGGGGTTTTTGCAGGAGTTTTTTTTGCCTCTCACTTGTGTGGCCTCCAACTGATTCTTTTGTGGGTCAATGATCCCTGACCCAAAAAGGGTTCCCCGACCTTGACATAAAGTAAAGAAAACCTTGGAACCTGTTGTGTTGGATATAATTTTAAATAAAGTAAAATATTAAGTTTGATAAACATGGGAAAGTGTTTTAACTGTTTCATAATTTAAATTAAATTGTTCTTACTAGCAGCAGCTGATTCAGAAAATAAGGTGACCATACCCAGCAAGATAGTTCTTAACCCCGCTCCTTCTGCCCTTAGCCCTGCCCCTTCCGGGTCAGCCCACGACCACTTCCAAAATTTGTGAAGTGCTCCCCCCCCTTCCAAAATTATTGGCCATCTCTGATATAGGAAATATCAAATTGGAGCCAGTCTGCAGTGAGAGAGAGTGAGTGTTTCTTCTGCATTAGGGAACAACCTGCTTTTTCACTTTTTCTTTTTTTTTTCTTGTATGTTATAGTTCTGGGTTTTAAGAGATAAAGTAGTGTTACATTGCAGTCTTTCTGAAAGAGAAAAAAATCCCAAAATACTACCTTCTCTATTTGTATGTTGTGACCATAAAAAAACTGACTGGGACTTGACAGCTGAAATTTTGGTAAGGACATAGGCCTTAAGAGTTTCTTTGTGGCATTCTGGTGAAAACTGTCTTTGTTTTGATGAGTTATAAGGGTTTGAAAAAAATCATAGAAAAAAATCATAGCATTCTGGTGAAATCATGGCATTCTGGTGAAAACTGTCTTTGTTTAGATGAGTTATAAGGGTTTGAAAAAAATCATAGAAAAAAATCATAGAATTCTAGAACTGGAAATGACCTTGAGAGATCATCAAGTCTGGTCTCCTGCCTTTATGGCAGGACCGAGCACCATCTAGATCAGGGCTATTCAACATGCGGCCCATGGCCCGTTTGTTTGCAGCTCATGGTGCAGTTTGGGTTTACATGAGGCTCAACACACAGCCCGTGGGTGGGAGCCAAAACAAAAAAGTAGTCAAAGTAGTCTTCTGTTGATATAGACTCATAGACTTTAAGGTCAGAAGGGACCATTATGATCATCTAGTCTGACCCCCTACACAGTGCAGGCCACAGAATCTCACCCACCCCTCCTAGAATAATCCTCTCACCTATATCTCAGCTATTGAAGCCTTCAAATACTTTGAAGACTCCATGATGCAGAGAATCCTCTAGCTGTGATCTGTACCCCATGCTACAGAGGAAGGCGAAAAACCTTCAGGGCCTCTGCCAATCTACCCTGGAGGAAAATTCCTTCCCGACCCCAAATATGGCGATCAGCTAAACTCTGAGCATGTGGGCAAGACTCATCAGCCAGACACCCAGAAAGTTCTCTATAGTAACTCCTATCTTCCCTCCATTGACCTATTTCCCACTGATAATGAATGGTCAATTAGTTACCAAGATCATGTTATCTCATCAAACCATCCCCTTCATAAACCCATCTAGTTTAATCTTGAAACCAGATAGATCTTTTGCCCCCACTACTTCCCTTGGAAGGCCGTTCCAGAACCTCACTCCTCTAATGGTTAGAAACCTTCGTCTAATCTCAAGTCTAAACTTCCTACTAGCCAGCTTATATCCATTTGTTCTTGTGTCCACATTGGTATTAAACTTAAATAATTCCTCTCCCTCCCTGGTATTTATCCCTCTAATATATTTAAAAAGTGCAATCATGTCCCCCCTCAGCCTTCTTTTGGTTAAAGTAAACAAGCCAAGCTCCTTGAGTCTCCTTTCATAAGACAGGTTTTCCATTCCTCGGATTATCCTAGTGGCCCTTCTTTGTACCTGTTCCAGTTTGAATTCATCCTTCTTAAACCTGGGAGACCAGAACTGCACACAGTATTCCAACTGGGGTCTCACCAATGCCTTGTATAATGTCACTAACACCTCCTTATCCCTACTGGAAATACCTCGCCTAATACATCCCAAGATCGTATTAGCCTTTTTCACGGCCATGTCACAATGGCGGCTCATAGTCATTCTATAATCAACCAGGACTCCGAGGTTCTTCTCCTCCTCCGTTACTTCCAACTGATGTGTCTCCAGCTTATAACTAAAATTCTTGTTATTAATCCCTAAATGCATAACCTTACACTTCTCACTATTAAATTTCATCCTATTGCTATCACTCCAATTTACAAGATCATCCAGATCTTCCTGTATGATATCCCGATCCTTTTCTGAATTGGCAATAGCTCCCAACTTTGTGTCATCTGCAAATTTTATTAGGACACTTCCACTTTTGGTGCCAAGATCAGCAATAAAAAGATTAAATAAAATTGGCCCCAAAACTGATCCCTGAGGAACTCCGCTAGTAACCTTCCTCCAACCTGACAGCTCACCTTTCAGTATGACCTGCTGTAGTCTTCCCTTTAACCAGTTGCTTATCCACCTCTCAACTTTCATATTAATCCCTATCTTTTCCAATTTAACCAATAATTCCCCATGTGGTACTATATCAAATGCCTTACTACTATGTGTTTTAGTAGTTAAATTCTTGGACTGTCATTGCTCCTTAAAAGTGTTGTCATATGGGTGGAAATCAAGTGAATATTGTATACAGGGGTCGGCAACCTTTTCAAACCAAAGAGCCAAACTACATCAAAATTCAGAACAAGTGGTCAACAAACAGCCATATAAGAATGCTCATTTGCATGACAGAAAAGATAACTGATATAATGATTAGTAATAGTGTGAATGAAACATTGTACTCACAGACTTTATGTAATGAGATTTCTGCTGCTGAATCTTTCCGCACATTTCTTTGAAGTTTACATCATAACTGGTCAAATTCAGCTTTATGGACAGTCAGATTCAGGCTGTCTTCTTCTGTTAATCTTATGGTAGGGGGCTGGTGATGTAGAGGTTCAAGAGACTGGGTTGAGGTATACGAGGGGCTCAGGGTAGGAGATTAGGTGTATGACTGATTCAGGGTTGGTGTGACAGTGCGTACTCACCCCACACTGGTCAGGATGGGGTTAACTTAGCCCTGATGGTGAAAGAAGCTACACCTCCATTAGCTTACTGGGCATACTCAGGCTGAACTGATATAAAAGGGAACAGCTCAGCTCAGTTGGGGCTGGCAGCTGGAGGGAAAGGATGTGCAGAGCCAGTTCCCTGCAAGCCCCAGCGCTTACCTAGAGGCCAGGACACTACCACACAAACTGAAGACAGAATGCTTCCTGACACCTCATTAGATTCGGGAGAAAGGAGCACTACTCAAAACACGGAGGGATGTGGGGAAACAGAAACCTATCAGTGAGCTGTGAAGCAAGAAGCAGCCCTAGAGAGGCAACAACAACTGGGGTGAGTGATCTGCTGTTGAGGAGTCAGCATGTTGCTATTTGGATTCCCTGCTGACTCAGGGGCATGAGCAGGCTACTAGTCAGAGTGTTGCGGTCTGGATTTCCCACTGAAGCCGCGGCATGAGCAAACCACTAACAGGGCCCTGGGCTGGGGTCCAGTTGCGTGGGAGGGCCTGGACCCCTACCGGGGGATACGTACTTTGCTCTTACCTGTTAACTTTTCAACAGACCACTATCGTCAGGTTATGCCAGGGCTATTAAACTGCGTTGCCCTGACTCTGGAGGGCAAACTTTAGACTTCAACCCGTGGGTCACGGGGAGCACTATTGAACAGGGCTACCCCCAAAAAAGGTGGGGTGAGCATTGGACCTCAACCCTTGGGTTACTTTGTGGGAGTCTATTGGACAGGGTTCTTCTGCCAGTAGGGGTGAGAGGTAGGTCAAACCGGACGGCTCGAAGGCAGAGGGAGTAAAACCAACTCCCGCGTGAGAATAGAGACTCTGGCTGGGGGAGGTGAAGGGCAGAGACAGGTATATGGGGATGCAGTGGGTCATCTTTTGAGCAGTGGGCCAGGACATGGGCATCCCTCTTGCCATGTGACAGTTGGGATGTGTGGGAGTGCAGGAGTCTGGGGATGTAGGGATATGAGGGGCTCAGGGCAGGAGGTTCAGGTGTATGATGGACTCAGGGTTGGTGTGTACGGGGGTGCTGGAGTGTTATGACACTGTGGCCAGATGGGGGCTGGACCCCAATTGGGGACTTGTTGGCCAGGCTTCATTTTTAAATTAAGTAAAGTATTATGTCCAACACACAAGATTTCAGCATTATCCTGATTTATGGCAGGGGTAAGGAACACTTTTTGGGTCAGAGGCCACTGAAAAATCAGCCAGGGACCATGCAAGTGAGAAGCAAAAAACCACCCCATCCAAAAAACCCCAACACTCACTGATTTGCCCCCCCCCCCCAGCTGAAACACCTCACTTCCTTGGTGCTCCAGGGGTGAAAGAGGGAGGGCATTGGGGTCCGGTCATGAGGAGCTGTGGGGAGCACTTAACTAGGTTGCACACCATGTGGCAGGCATAATGTAACATGCCTTCTGCTGCTCCTATTCCCTGGAAGCCTCCAGGAAGGATTTGCAGGGGAAGCCTCCAGGGAGTGTTTCCCAGAGGACAAAAAAAGGCTGTGCGCATGGAGCCATTTTGGCTGCTTGTTTCCTGCATGCATCCTTTGTAGCTTGATCTCGTTTCTACTTTTTATGTGACTCCTTTTTCATTTTTAGATCATGTAAGATCTCCTGGTTAAGCCAAGGCAATCTCTTGCCATACTTTCTATCTTTCCTTAACAGCGAATAGTTTGCTCTTTGGCCCTTAATAATGTCCCTTTAAAAAACTGCCAACTGACTTCTGTTGGTTTTCCTCTTAGTCTTGCTTCCCATGGGACCTTACCTACCAGCTCTCTGAGTTTACTAAAGTCTGCCTTCCTGAAATCCATTGTCTCTATTTTGCTATTCTTCCTTCTACCACTCCTTAGAATCATTACCTCTGTGATTTCATGATCACTTTCACCCAAGTGTCTTCCACTTTCAACCAGTTCTTCCCTATTTGTTAAACTCAAATCTAGAATAGCTTCTCAGAGGGAAGCTTTCTCAACATTCTGAAATTTAAAAAATGTCTCCAATGCAGTCCAAGAACTTATTGGATCGTCTGTGCCCCACTGTGTTAGTTTCCCAACATATGTCTGAATAGTTGAAGTCCCCCCATCACCACCAAATCCTGCGCTTTGGATGATTTTGTTAGTAGTTTTAAAAAAAGTATCCTCTATCTCTTCTGCCTGGGTAGGTGGTCTATAGTAGATGCCATTCTTGTTTTTACCCCTTTTAGCCTAATCTAGAGACTCTCAACACATCTGTCTCCTACATCCATTTCCACCTCAGTCCAAGTGTATACATTTTTAATATATAAGGCAACACCGCCTCCCTTTTCCCTCTACCAGTCGTATATTATCCCAGTATATCTATATTCCAGTTATGTATATTATACCACCAAGTCTCTGTGATACCAGCTATGTCATAGTTGTGTTTGTTTATTAGCACATTACTGAATCATGCACTGTTATTGTTTAACAAATCAAGGGCATTTAATAACCTATTGATGCACTGGAGGAAGGAAAAATGGTTAAAAAGCTAAAACAAAAACCCAGTCCCCTATATAGATTAAATGTCTCCTGTTTTGTCTAATACTGCTGTTTAGGACTGGGGATAAGATGGCGTGTAATGCTGGGGACTGAACTAGTCTTGGCAAGGATTGTACTTGTCATGTAAGAGGAGTGGCCATGACTCTCTCCTCCCCCTCTCCATTTGGGCTAAATTGTGCCCCAAGTGGAAAAATCTCTATATCCCTGATTGGTGGGACAGCAGTTGTTCCAGGCCTTTGCCTGGGACACACATTGGGGGAGGAGGGCTCCTTATTTTCACTCCACAGCTCTACTGTAGGAGGGGACTTGGGACAAGATTCACATTTGTCTGGCACCTAGATTTAGTCCTTTAAGCTGGTGAAAAATGCTACTTTTCTGGCATTCTGTTCCCACCTTGCAGTGGTGGAAATGAGCACACAAGATACCAGGCAACAGTGAATCAGGGTGTCTGGCCCATAATAAGGCAGGGCTGCTTTTTTGATGTTGCTTACTGTACCTTGAAATTATGATCCACTCTCTGAGGCAGGCCCGGCCTTTAGGCATGGAGAGTGAAGCAGTTGCCTAGGGCCCTGTGCTGCCCAGCTCCCGGCCCCACCCACCTGGCCACTCGCTCACTGCCCTGAGTGGGAGCCATGCAGCTCAGCCAACGACATGCTGCCTTGGGCCCCGCAAACTCTTTGGCCGGGCCTGCTCTTAGGCATGGATTCCACAGGAGTTCTTGACTCCAGCACAGCATGGGTCAGGTAAGTGCACACACTCTGGGGGTATGTCTACACTACAAAGTTAGTTCGAACTAACTTTCATAGGCGCTACACTAGCGCTCCGCTAGTTCGAATTTAATTCAAACTAATGGAGCGCTTAGTTCGAACTAGGAAAACCTCATTTTACGAGGATTAAGCCTCGTTCGAACTAGCTAGTTTGAATTAAGGGGTGTGTAGCCTCTTAATTTGAATAGTGGGAGGCTAGCCCTCCCCAGCTTTCCCTGGTGGCCACTCTGGCCAACACCAGGGAAACTCGTCTGCCCCCCTCCTGGCCCCGGACCCCTTAAAGGAGCACGGGCTGGCTAAGGTGCCCGTGCCAGGAGCAAGCCTGCCAGCAACCAGCCAGCAGACCCTGCACCTGGCACGGATCGAGCCAGGCACCCGATGCCCCCCAGCCCACCCTCTCTTCCCGGAAACAGGCTGGCGGCTCCCGGGAGCTTGCCCGGGACCACAAGAGGTGGGCACCCGCCTGGGCTAGTGCGGACATCGTGGACCTCGTCCACGACCTCCGCACTAGGCACACAAAAGTGGCCGGCTAGGGCAGGAGAGCTGCCAGCCTGGCCACCCAGGAGCAGGTGTGCATGAAAATCAAGGTGGTCCACTGAGACCCCCAACCCTGAGCCCTGAGCTTACAATGGCCGTACTGGGTCAGACCAAAGGTCTATCTAGCCCAGTAGCCTGTCTGCTGACAGCGGCCAGTCCTAGGGACCCTGGAGGGGATGGACCAAAGACAGTGACCAAGCCATTTGTCTCGTGCCATCCCTCTCCAGCCTTCCACAAACCTTGGGCAGGGACACCACTCCTACTCCCTGGCTAATAGCACTCCATGGACCCAACCTCCATGACTTGATCTCACTTCTCTTTAAACTCTGTTCTAGTTGTAGCCTTCACAGCCTCCTGCAGCAAGGAGTTCCACAGGTTGACTCTTTGCTTTGTGAAGAACAACTTTCTGTTACTAGTCTGAAGCCTGCTACCCATTCCTTTCCTTTGGTGTCCTCTAGTCCTTCTTTATGGGAACTAATGAAGAACTTTTCTGTATGCACCCACTCCACCCAACTCCTGCTTTTAGAGACCTCTATCCTGTCCCTCCTCCGTCTCCTCTTTTCTAAGCTGAAAAGTCCCAGTCTCTTTAGCCTCTCTTCATATGGGACCTGTTTCCAACCCCTGATCATTTTAGTTGCCCTCCCATCTCCCAGTCTCTCTCTTCCCTTCTCCCACCTCCTTTTCCCAGTCTCCCCCAGCTTTGTTCAATAAAGGCAGATTCCATTTTTGAACACAATTGTCCTTTATTTTGTACATCAAGAAGAGGGGCTAGGGAAGGGTAAGTGGAAGGAGGTGAGGGAGGAATGGGGTACGCGCCCCCGATGGGGAGGACTGGGCTGGCTCTGCGGGCTTCTGGGGGTGGAAGCTCTCCTGCAGCCCCCCCAATTGCCCCTCTCCCCAGATGGCAGCCTGCGGCAAGTGCAGCCAGGCTGATGGCCGAGTGCTGTGATTTTCCCAGTGTGGGTACTTCAGGCAATCCAAGCCAGGACTGCTTTGCAAGCGGGGCACCTCTGAGAACTGTCTGTCCGGGGTGGGGGTCGGGACCCTTTAAGCACAGCCCTCGGCTAGCCTGAGACAGCATCTCCATGCTCTAAGTCCTCCTCTGATGCCCTGCCGGCACTGCTTCCGGCCATCCTGAAGCCTGGTTCAGGGTCCACTTAATGTGGACATGTTAGTTCGAATTAGCAAAACGCTAATTCGAACTAGTTTTTTAGTCTGGATCCGTTATTTCGAATTAGCTTAGTTCGAATTAACTAATTCAAACTAAGTTAGTTCGAATTAACGTTGTAGTGTAGACATACCCTGGCTTATTGCTGCAGGTCCTTCTTGGCTCCTGTCCCTGCTGTGCTGACAGTCACTTGGAGAGCCTGCGGTTCAATACCCACTGGGGCTGTTTATGTATTGCAGTGGTCTCTGACCTTTTCACACCCAAGATCACTCTTTAAATATCAGAACAAGTGAGGATCTACTGCCCCACCCTTCCCCCCAAGACCCTGCCCCTTCCTGGAAGCCCGGCCCTCTCTATTCTCCTCCTCCATCACTTGCTATCCCCAGCCCTTATACGCTCTACACTATCAGTTTTCTTCCCAATTCTTCTGTAGGAAGAGGTTTTTTCAACATCTCGCCTGTCTAGACTGGACCAAATGTTAGAAAAACCCCTTCTTTTGAAATCCCCCTTATTTCTTGTGGAAAGAGGAATATAGGAGCTATTGAAAGAGCATGTTTGCTATTCCACTTAAAAAAAGCAGAACAACAAATGCATCCCTGGGTGTGGAAGAGGTTTTCCAGGATTTCTGGAATCCTGGAAAAACCGCTGCAGTCTAACCGTACCCTCACTGGCTTGAGAGAGGATGTGTGGGCTCTGGGGTGGAAATGAGGGATTTGGGTGTGGGAAGGTGTGAGAGGTGCAAGCTCTGGGAGGAAATCTGGATTCAGGAGGAGGCGGAGAAGGGGATTCTGGCTTGGGGAGGGGCTCCAGGCTGGGGAGTGTTGGGGTCAGATGGAGGGTTGGGGTACTAAGCAAGCCACAGGTTTGTGGCTGTGAGGATGCAGGAATTTGGGTTGGGGTATGTGAAGGGCTCAGGGCAGGAGGTTTCAGTGTATGATAGGCTCAGATCTGGGGGGTACAGGAGTGTTATGCTGTGGTCAGATGGGGGCTTGGCCAGACTTCATTTTTAAATGAAATACTAAGTCAAACACAAAGTTTCTGCATTGTCTTTATTTCTGAGAAGGGCAGGGAACCTGTTTTGGGTCAGGGGGTCACTGACCCACAGAAAAGTCAGTTGGGGCCACACAAGGGAGATGCAAAAAAACCCCACCTCCTCCCAAAAAGACCTCAAGCCTCACTAATGTGGCCCCAACTGTGATGGTGGGATCAGGGGACATGGTACTGGGGAAGGGTGCTAGTGGGTGCTGGGGCAAAGGCCAGAGTGCTGGGGTGGGAGCAGGGTTCTGTAGCAGGGGAGAGGGTGCTGGGGGGGAGGGTTCTGCAGCAGGAGACAGGGTGCCAGTGGGAGTAGGGGACAGGGTCCTGGGTGGGGCAGGGTTCTGCAGCAGAGGAACAGGAGAGAGGGCACAGGGTGCCGGGGGGCGGGGATAGGGTTCTGCAGCAGGGGACAGGGTGCCAGTGGGGGCAGGGAGTCTCCGCCCCGCCCCGCCGAGGAGGGAAGCCCCCTGTGCGTGCGCCCTCTGGGGCCGACTCGCCCACCTTCCCCCCCACCCTGCGGTGCAGGGAAGACCCTGCACGTGCGCATGTGTGTGCCTCCTCTGGGGCTGACTCACACTGCCCCTCCCCCCCACCCGGCGCAGGGACACACTTGATTTTCATGTAGCTACAATGGGCATGAATGTTCCATCCTTTTGTTCATGTATTAATGTTCATAAAATTATTTACTCCAAGTGCTTCAGATATTTGTAGAGCTGCTTTTGTAAGTGAATAAAATTATCTTGTTTTGAGAGTTATTCATCTTGATTAGCTTACAACAGATGATGCACAATGCCTGCTGGTAGTGAAAATAGTGGTCTGGTACACTCGCAGCCCATAGGATCAATGCCAAACAGTGTAGCTGTCATAAATGTACAGCAAGCATCTAAATATTAATAGCTGCATGGGCAGTGCTTGTCCACAGAAGTGCAGCAAGTACCTCGCCATTCCTGACAGACCCCAGACTGCATTGCCAGGTTGATCACAGTACTCCAGAGCCCAGGACTGTGGCTCGCCATTACAGTGCTCTTTCAAAGCCTCCCTAAGCCGTATAGCTCAACATAGAGATCATCTGATAGCCCTGGCATCTCATTATTCCTGCTCAGCGGGCAGCCACTCTAGCTCTATGGCAGGTTTTTTGTGGCGCAGGAGACTAGAGGCTCTCAGAACCACTGAGCTATCTTTTGCACTGAGATGCAATCTTGTGAGTAAACGATGACTCCCTTCAGACTACCAAAAGCACATTCAACTGTCATTCCACATGTGCTGAAGCAGTAGCTGAATCTTTGCCGTCAAGGTGGCTGCTGCATGGCTTTACTAAGGGGTGAGCTGGATCCCCTAGGATCATTACTGGCATTTCAACATCATCGGTGGTAATCCAATTAGGAAAGAAGATCCCTGCTTGTAGCTTTCTGAACAGCCCTGTGTCACTAAGTCTGGAAGCATAATGCACCTTTTCTGAGCATCCCACCCTGATGTCAGCGCTTGCAGAACCATGGAAAAGTAGCTCTTTCTGTTGATGTTCCGTGGGCATGGTGGCCATGCCTATAGGTACTGGAAGTAGAATCATAGAGCTGGACGAGACCTCAGAAGGTCATTAAGTCCAGCCCCCTCCTCTAGGCAGGACCAATCCCAATTAAATTAACCCAGCCAGGGCTTTGTCAAGCCGAGACTTAAACACCTCTAGGGATGGAGACTCCACTACTTCCCTAGGTAACCCATTCCAGTGATTCTCCACTCTCCTAGTGTAATAGTTTTTCCTAATATCCAACCTGGACCTCTCCCACCACAACTTGAGACCATTGCTCACTGCTCTGTCATCTGTCACTATTGAGAACAGCCTCCTCCATCCTCTTTGGAATCTCCCTTCAGGAAGTTGAAGACTGCTATCAAATCCCCCCTCAATGTTCACTTCTGCAGACTAAACAGACCCAAGTCCCTCAGCCTCTCCTCATAGGTCATATGCTCCAGCCTCCTAATCATTTTGGTTGCCCTCCGCTGGACCCTCTCCAATGCGTCCGCATCCTTTTTGTAGTGCCCAGAATTGGACACAATACTCCAGGTATGGCCTCACAAGAGCCGAATAAAGGGGAATAATGACATCTCTGGATCTGCTGGCAATGCTCCTCTTAATGCAACCTAATATGCCATTAGCCTTCTGGGCTACAAGGGCACACTGTTGACTCATATCCAGCTTCTCATCCACTGTAACCCCCAGGTCCTTTTCTGCAGAACTACTACTTAGTTGGTTGGTTCCCAGCCTGTAACAATGCTTGGGATTCTTCTGTCCCAAGTGCAGGACCTTGCACTTGTTCTTGTTGAACCTCATCAGATTTCTTGTGGCTCAATCCTCCAATTTGTCTACGTCACTCTGGACCCTATCTCTGCCCTCAAGCGTATCTACCTGTCCCCCTAGCTTAGTGTCATCTGCAAACTTGCTGAGGGTGCAATCCATCCCCTCATCCAGGTCATTAATAAAGATATTGAACAAAACCGGTCCTAGAACCGAACCTTGGGGCACTCTGCTAGAAACTGACCGCCATCCTGACACCAAGCTGTTGATGTGCAGCGGGTGTGCAGCATCCTCTTTTGAGCCCGATATCTCCACCGCTGACCCTACATCAGAGTCCTGACTGCCAGTCTGTGCCTGCCAGACCTGCTGCTGCCTGGGGACCTGGCAGACAGCCCTGGATGGTGAGGGGCATGGATGGGTGGCAGGGGGCACAACTCAGCACCTCCACCCTAAAAATTGTTCTAGCACCTCTATCTGTTGTGCCACTGTAGTTTGGGATCCCCATCACTGCAAAGCCATCCATTATGCCCTGTACATTGAGAGTCATAATCCTACGTAGCAGGAAATGAGTCATGGCCCAGCACACTTTCATGACAACAATCCCCACAGTGGATTTTCCCTCCTCAAAATGACTTCCCACTGATCAGTAGCAATCCAGCATTGCAAGTTTCCAGTGTGATCACCACTTGTTTCTCTACTGTCAGCACAGCTCTCAGCTTGGTGTCCCTACATTGGATGTGAGCTCAGGACCCAGAACCAGTAATGGGGCCTTGCACATCTGAAAGTTCCTGAACCACTGCCTGTCATCCCAAACCTACAGACCCACTAGTCACTGCTCATTTCTTGGGACCAGAAATTACACTCTTCAGTTGCTGGCATTCAGAGAGCACTTGCAATGTTGGATTGGTTCTCGTGCTGTCCTGTTCTTTGCATTTGTTCTTGGAGTTCTGCACATACCAGAGGTTTGCATGTGCTGTGCTTGCAATGTTCAAGACAATAGCACTGAGCCATGTGGCTTCCGTGCTTGTGTCAGAGGGCAGAAAGAGAGCATTCCTGTGTAAGTTTGAGGGAAATTGAAAATAGACATGAAAATTTATGGGACAAATAAGATGGGATGGAAAACATTGCTTCATGGTACCTCCTGCTCCCAGTCACTCAGGGCAAGTCATTTCTGCCCAACCATGCACTGGCAAAATTCCCAGAAGATGGTACACTTGATGATGACAGGTTGCACACTGGGATAGCTCTTCATGGTGCACCTCACTGTGCACTGATGAGCATTCCTGGTGAGTATGTGCACCGCTACTGAAAGAAGCCAAGTATGCACATGCACAAGTGATACATTGGTGTGCAGCTGCAGGAATTAGTGTAACTTGTGGTTGCAAAACTATGCCCCTTTCGAGAATCAAGCTCTGGGGTCAGATCCATAGTTATCTTGTTGTGTGGTCTTTTACACCTGTGCACAGAGCATTTAAAATGCTATCTTTCTGATTTGGTTTCATTTTTCATGCAGCTTGCAGAAGTGTAAATGATTATATCAACTGCAAGGCTGAGAAGAATCCAATATTCAGGGCTTGATTTTTCAGAGGTGCTGGGTGCCCACAGATTCCACTGACTTAAAGTGGAATTGTGAATTTACATTTATGAGAATCAGACCAGTAACAGGTGTCTCAAGCTGGACACCTACAAATTGATGTAAGCCCAAATAGTAGCCATATTTGAAACCTTGGGCCTAGGCCAAGGTCCTTAGAGGTGTTTTGACCCTTGACTCCCATTACAGTCAAGAAGAAGAATTAGATTCCTGATTACCTTTGAGGACCTGGGCCTAAGTGACTTACCATGGACTTGACTCCTTAATCAAAGCCCAGTGCTCAAACCTGCTTTTCTTGATAGGACCATTCTCTCCAACACACAGCGCTTAGCTTAATAGGATTCTTATCCATAACTGCAGCTTCTAGGCATTATAGTAAAATCTATACTACTACACTGGAAAATGATGGTCCTTTTTTGGTAGACTTAATTGGGCCAAATACTGCTGCCTACACATCTCAGTGGCCACTTTTTGGCCTATGCCAAGCTATGTTGGCACAATCTTGAACAGAATGAAAGGTATATGTGATGAGTTGAATTACAAAAATCCCCTAGGTTGCCCCTTGATGTGCTGATCATGCCCTCCTCCTTGCTCTTGGTCTCCACACCACCCTGTTCTTCTGGCCCAGAAGCTCTGGTCTCCCCCAGCCAAGGCACAGTATTGGGATAACCATCTCCTGCAGAACAACACAGACACTGAGCCAGTTCAGCTCCAGGAGGGCTCAGCTATAAGGGCTTAACACCCATGAAATCAATCTCCAAAAGGAAGCAAAATCCCAAATAAATCCATCTTAATCTATGTAAAAGTTTTACATAGGAAGAAGCTCATATCAGCCCTCTGTATCAGTGAAGGAGAGATTTGCACAGTGGTTGCTTCCCCCAGTAACAAGTATTTACACTGGGCTTGATAATAAACAAAAATGTTTTTATCAAGTATGAAAAGTAGGATTTAAGTCATTGCAAGTGAAAACGGTCAGATCAAAGCAAGCTAAGTTAAAACGAACAAAAACGCTAGCTAGTTCTAGTCCACTAAGAAACTTGTTATATGCAAATTCTTATCCTAAAGAGCTGTTCTTATATTAGGTTTTAAATCAGAGTTGATCTTAACTCTGGCTGGGTATACAGCTTTTTCATAGTTCTTTGTTGTCAGATATCCTCTTAGGATGGGCCAGGCAGTTTCAAAGGCCAGCTGAAGACAAAGGTCTGATAGCTTCCCGTTACTTAAATCAGGGCTGGGCAATAATTTTGGCAGGGGGACCACTTCATGAGTTTTGGTTGTCATGAGCCAGTTCCACCCTGGAAGAGGCTGAGCCGCAGGCAGAAAGAGGCAGGGCCTTGAGTAAAAAGGGGTGGTTCCCTCAATACCCCATGCACCCCTGGTAGGAGAGGAGACTTCATGTGCTCCCACACCCTAGGCCAATCGGAGTTTGTGGGCGGTGGAGCGCACAAATTCTCTTGCCCCCCCCTCCCCAGCCTTGCCAGGAGCATGCAATGCCTACAGGGGACTACCAGCCATTTTGAACAGCTGGTGGTTCCTGCTAGGCAGGCCCTCTCTGAGGGTCTGGGTCATTTTGAGTTTAGAGGCCCTAGCCCCAGAACCCTGATGTATCTAACTTCTTATCCAAGGGTCATACAAAAGCCAAAAGAATATATGAAAATTAACACTTGACATTTATTTGTTAACAATTAAGTCATTATACCAATAGTATGTATATTAAAAATGTAACTTTAATTGTGAGTTTCCACTGCAAGCAACACTCTTAATTTTAGGAATGCTTTTCTGGCTTTTTTGTGTACAAACTTGTTTATAATAGAAGAAAACTCTAATTTATGAGCAACATCACACTGCTAATGTTAAGCATTGCAAACCCATTCAAATGCTCTTGTCTCATTGTAGAATAACAATACAGGCAGTCCCCGGGTTACGTACAAGATAGGGGCTGTAGGTTTGTTCTTAAGTTGAATCTGTATGTAAGTCGGAACTGGCATCAGCTGCTGCTGAAACTGATCAGTTTCAACCGCGGCTGAATCTGGACGCCAGTTCTGACTTACATACAGATTCAGCTTAAGAAACCCAACTCTGCCTCGGGCTTCCTGTAGTCAGCCGCTGGTCAGTTTCAGCAGCGGCTGACTTGGGGACGCCTGGGGCAGAGCAGCTGGGTTGCTGCTGGGTTGCTCCAGTAGCACGGCTCCTCGGCGCTACTGGAGCAACCCAGCAGCACCCCAGCTGCTCTGCCCCAGGCGTCCTGATTCCTCCGCTGCTGAAACTGACCAGCAGCAGCTGAATCAGGACGCCTGGGGCAGAGCAACTGGGGTGCTGCCGGGTTGGTCCGGAGCGACGCTGCGGGGCCAACCCGGCAGCCCCCAGCTGCTCTACCCCAGGGGTAGGCAAGAAAAGCCTGGTCTGCTGGGGGGGGGCACTGTCTGCACCCCACCCCCAGCAGATCAGGGAGATGGGGGTGGCGGGACCGCCCAAGTCCTCCACGGCTTTGCTCCGTCTCCCTGGTCTGCTGACCTGGGAGACGCGGAGCAAAGCCGCAGAGCACTTTGGGACAGCGGGACAGTCCAGGCGCGCTGCGGCTGTCCCACTGCTGGCGTGCTCCGAGGCTTTGCTCCCCATCTCCCTGGTCTGCTGGTCAGGGAGACGGGGAGCAAAGCCGCGGAGCACGCCCGCAGGGGGACAGCTCAAGCGCGTCCGGGCTGTCCCGCTGCGGGCGTGCTCCAAGGCTTTGCTCCCCGTCTCCCTGCAGTCCAGGGAGACGGGGAGCAGCTTTTCTCACCCCGGAGGATGGGGGCGGCGGATTGCGGCGCATCTGGGCGTCCCGCCGCTCCCGTCCTCCGGGGCGAGAAAAGCCCTGTTCGTAACTGCGGATCCGACATAAGTCGGATCCGCGTAACTCGGGGACTGCCTGTAGTTCTTGATTTAACACATTGAATGAGAATTCATCTGAAGCCACTGATACAGGGATACTGACAAATACATAATGCAATTGTGATATTAGGAAATACAGTTGACAGGCTGAGATGGAATATTTCTTGGAGCAGTTCTTTTGGCTCGCTGTCCTATTTAAAGTTGGTGGAATGCATACACTTCAGGAAGACCATCTCATCATAGAGATCTCTTAGAATTTTGTTGGTGTAGCTTTGTAGAAATTGTTCAGCTGCTGAATATAGATCTTCATCACTTGGGGTATGTCTACACTACCCTCCTACTTCGAACTAGGAGGGTAATGTAGGCATACCGCACTTGCAAATGAAGCCCAGGATTTGAATTTCCCGGGCTTCATTTGCATAAGCGGGGAGCCGCCATTTTTAAAACCCCGCTGGTTCGAGGAGTAACGGTAGTTCGAACTAGGAAGCCTAGTTCGAATGACCTAGTTCATGCCCCGTGTAGCCGCGCTGCACGGGGTTCGAACCAGCGGGGTTTTAAAAATGGCGGCTCCCCGCTTATGCAAATGAAGCCCGGGAAATTCAAATCCTGGGCTTCATTTGCAAGTGCGGTATGCCTACATTACCCTCCTAGTTCGAACTAGCAGGGTAGTGTAGACATACCCTTGGTTCTCTGAACTCCCAAAGGAATCCAAAAAGGGTACAAAATTTGTCACAGTGACTCAAATCGATGTGTAAGACCAGATTTGATGGAGTCAATAATTGACTCAATAGTGCCTTTCTACAGCAGATTGAGATGTTAGGCTGTGATTGGTGGAAAACTCAAATGAAATGTCAATATCCTGTGCTACTGATTTGGACTCAGAAAGGATTGTGTCCCATTGATCATGAATCTTTTAAATATCTTTAAGAAGTCATTCAGTGTTATCCCTCTCAATATATAATGTAGCATTGCATGCTTCAATTACAAGATTAGTTTCGTAGATCATTTTTAGCAGCTTCATCCACATGGATGACATTAAAATGCATTCAGATTTGGATGTATACTTCTGAATTGACTTAAGCTCAATGTGAGCCTATGCTGTGAGCGTAAGGGATTCAGGCTCAGTAAAAGCCTCTCACAGGGTCCAAATGCTGTGCAACTGGTTTAATGCCATCAATTCATGCTGACCGTCTTCTTGTCCATATACTGTGAAGGGAAACAGGCAGATTCTGCTTCAGAATTTCCCACTTTTGAGGACTGCCGCTGAAGAGGTTGTATAATTGCTGGATTGTTCTCAAATATGTGATTGCTTCCTTGCATAATTCAGTGCAATTAATGCCAGCAAGATTTAGTGTGTGGTTGTCACAACTGGTGAAAATACAGTTTGGATTTTGCTCAAGAAGGACTGCTTGTACTCTGTTGTACTTCCCAGCCTTATTGGATTCACTGTAATAGGCTTGGCCAATGCTGACTTGAAAATTTAATTTGAAGCCTTCCAGAATTTCTAATACATGAGTGGCGATTTTTTTTCCTGGTTTTTTTTTTCATGAAATTATCAAATAAAATGAATTGTTCTTTAGTTGAAGCCCTTGAACATCCTGTAATTTTAACATATTGAACAATCAAGATGGTCTGTTCTTTGAGAACAGTCTGGAGATGTATCAATAATAATCTAAAAGTACTTCATGTCGTATCTCTTCAAGAATTGTTGTTTGCACAAATGTACCACATAGCTCAATAAACTCGTTTTGTATTCGGGTAGACAGATAATGTACTTGCATGCATTTTCTGCTCTCTTGTGATTCATGAACATACTTAACATGGCCTGATAAAAATGGGTCATACTTGCTAAGAAGCTCAAGTATATCAAGAAAATTTTCATTTATAGGGTCACTGATACATTGACTGGAACCAAACAAAGCCAATCGCTGTTCAGAAAGAAAAAGTATGACATTCAATATGCGCTTAAGGAGTTTTTTCCAGTTATCAGTTTCTGTGTTTATTTCACCCAGGAGTAAGTTTTCAATTGAACTGTCTGCTAGTGCTGCTCTACTATCTGATTTCCCTGTAACATAGTTAACTCTATGCAATATTGAAGTTTCATGTGAAGATATTTGGTTTTTCAACTTCCTCCAGCCTCTACTGATGCTCCAACTAGATGGATGAGACCATACTGATGCATTTGAAGTATTACTGTTAAAAATGAAACAGGGTACACAGTACACAGCACACAGCCTGTTTTTTCCATGCTCCAGCAGAGCTAGTCTCTTGTGTAGATCTTTCCATTTGGAAGAGTTTTTGTCAGCAGACGAATGGGAAAAGCATGATCGTCAACCTCTTTTGATATATTATTTGGAATCTTAAAACCACTAACTTTGAGAAACAAAGTTTGAGCAACATTGTTGTTACCATGAAGTCCAATATCAGGTTCTGATGCCACTGTTGTTGTTACACTGTGTCCTGTGCAAGTCATAAGTTCTTGCTCTTGCTGTGCAGCATCTTCAAGGTCCTGCACAGTCTCTAAATTGAGCAGAGATTCTGCATCTATTGCTACTGTTCGCATTTCTGTGTCTCGATTAATGACCTCTTCATTTTGAGGCAGTGGCATTGAAGCGTCATTTGTGGATACAAAGTTTTCATCATCAGAACTGGAAGCGTCACTGTCAGTATGGTCACCATCTATAATGGCTGAGGCATTTTTTTCTATGAAAAATGATGTTATTGGCTTTAAACGCCTAACTGCTGCTTCACTCTGTTGCTTTTGCCATCTTACTTGCACTGCTTTCAAATCTTTGCTTCATTTTTATAAAGGGGTTCTTTTAAAACACAATAATACACAATAAATTAATTCAATAAAGGCTATTGCCTATACAAAATTTTAATGGCATATACTTTGCAATGAATATTATATAATAATGGTTTGGGGATGTCATTTACTATGGCCCTTATAGCCTTATTTCAAAGTCTTGAAATTTCATCTGCTAACATGTTCCTGTTATTAAATTCCTCTAATAATTGGTGTGTTATTATGAATATGAACATAGGGCAATTGTCAGATTAGATGTAAAGTTTATTGAACAACTGGAATTAAAAGTTAATTATCACAAAAAACCCTTTAAAGGTGAATCTAAAACTGGAAGAAGAGGTAGCTTACAGATGAGCCTGATATGGTTATTATATACAAAGACACACAACCCTCCTCCCCCTCCAGGAATACAAAATGCAGAAATAAACATCTAATTTAAAGGTTAAACTCACTCTCAGACCAAGCAAAATCCCTTTACAGTTACAGAATTAATTATGACTTTCAAAACCGCTAAATTATGCAAAGCCTGTAAACAGCATTTCATAACTTAAAATCACCAGTCACAGATGGTACTCTAGTCTCCAGTCACACAGACAAAAATTTGGATGTGACCGAAACATTGGGGAAGGTTCGAGGTCCCACAATGATTTAAATGAATATTTTGCAGTTATATAGAACTTATTTTGTTGTCTGTTATAACTGTAAGGTGTATAATAAATAGAAATAATTTGGTGTAAAATTTGAGGCCCCCTTGTTTCCTGAGGCCCGGCAACATGGCGCCTCTGGCCCCCACTCTGACAAGGCCTGCCACTAGGTGCCACAAACCCTTGGCTGAGGGAGGAGACCTTGCACAGTCCCCCGCCCGCAGGTCAGTTGGAGTCTGGGGGCAGAAGAATGTGCAAAATCATTTGCTGTTCAAAGCAGCTGGTGGCGCTTTCCCGCCACCGGGGTACTGGGCACCTAGAATAAAGTCATTCATTATTCAAAACAGCTGGTGGCTCCCTCTAGGTGCCCAGTGCCCCGATGGCGGGAGAGAGCCACCAGCTTCTTTGAAGAGCAAATGACTTTGCACATTCTTCTGCCCCCAGGTCTTGATTGGCCTGGGGGAAGGGGATTGGCAGGGAACCCGTGGGCCAGATCAATTGGCTTGGTGGGTCAGATTTGACCCACAGGTCATATCTTGCCCAAGCTTGGCTTAAATAGGCTTTCCCCCAGGCCAGGATCTCTTTCCCTAGATGTGTTTAAGTCCCGTCTTGACAAAGCCCTGGCTGGGTTGATTTAGTTGGGATTGGTCCTGCCTTGGGCAGGGGGCTGGACTTGATGACCTTCTGAGATCTCTTCCAGCTCTGATTCTTTGTTTGGCACCCCCAACCCCATGAAAAATACCAGGTTTAAGATGTCACGTATCAGGGGGTAGCTGTGTTAGTCTGGATCTGCAAAAGTGATGAGGAGTCCTGTTAGTCTATAAGGTGCCACAGGACTTCTCATCGCTTTTGCAGGTTTAAGATGAATTCTTAAATCGGAGGTCATGGTCACATATCTTTTTAGGACCAACCACAATCAGGTTTGAGTTGAGAAGTATCACTAATAGCCCTCATTAGCACCTTTAGAATTATAAACAGTTCCACACTTCATATTTCTAACCTCACATACAAAAATGATACATGTACCAAAATAGGCTGTACACATTCAGCAGATTGTACCATTAAAATCGATATGAGGTATTTTGTCTAAAGCATCTTTGAGTCATGTATATTCATAAGCCAGTTTTCATAAAGGATGGGGGCATGACTGTGTACTTAGCTAAGATACAGTTATGTTGGGCTAAGCATTTGTTTGGTGACAGCTATGCTGTCTTGACATTGTATGTAATGTCACTATCTTACATTTGGAACTGTGTATTGTCTTTCTCTTTGTGACCCTCCAAAATGCAGTGTTTTTTCTGCTCCTCAAACCCTGCCTATTTACCAGGAAGAGAGTCCCATTTTGTGTTTCCTTTTGATATGTGACACAAGGGGCAATGGCATGTGCTATTAATTGTCATCCCTGTGATTGTTAGCTATGCAGAATTGGCAATTTGTGAGCTAATTGGCGATGCCTGTTTGCTGCAATTAACCTCATTATAGTTTTGATTACATTAATTAAACTTTTGTCCAGGACAGCAGCTGTTTAATCATTTGTCTTCAGGCTGCCCCTTCTGCCGGGGGTCATTCTGAAACCTGCTGTTTCAGATTGTGACAGTCAAGAGTGGGAGGACAGGAGTGGTGAATGTGAGCTACAGTCATGAGAGAGACAGCCTTGGGATTTTTGTCTTGATTTTTTCCAATTTGTCTTTTAAAAAAAACCCACCCCAAGTCCTACTGCAGAATTTTAACCATTAATTGATCTGTGATGTGGCTATAGTTAGAAACTGCTGAAGGTGTAAATCTTCAGGGCTGGCAAGGAGAGCCAGTCAATTTGTTCTATTACACACATTCCCACATACTAACCCACTAGAGTTAATGGGAGTTATGTGGGATGTACTCATCTCATTTATTGAAAGGAGAATAGACTGGTTGGCTTTGCTGCAGAGCTCAAATTAGGTCCTTTCCATTGCTTTATTTGCATCCCCCCCCCAAAAAAAAGTTGAAGCTCAAAAGTAATTTTGGGGAGAATCTCTATACATTCTTCATGAATGACCAGCACCCCCACAGAAGGTAACAACATGAAGGGGAAGGTAGGATTTGGGGAGATGGTGTTCCCAGTGGAATTTAGAACCCAGCTTTGCTTGAGTGACCCGTGGCCTAGCACGCAGCTGGGATGAGAGAATGCACCAAATTTCGAAATAGCCTATGTTGAAATAAACTTGAAATAGTGCATCTTATTTCGAGTTTAGAGTGCAGTGCAGACATAGCCTGAGAGATCTAAATGCTGACTTAGAATTCAGTGTTTTGTAGAGTAAGAACTTCCTCCAGTATGTAGTCTTCTCCCATCCCACAGACAGCTACTGAAGTATCCCACATTTCCTGCAGAATTTTATTTGACCTTTAGTTACCGACCATGTTTTTACTAAGCAATCTTTTTTTCGTTAGTCCTTTGGGTGGCGGCTTCAGACAGGTCTTGCTGTACAAACGAATGCATTTTAAAAAGAAACTATTTTTTTAACCTGCCAACACCTGCATTCAGAATTCTGTATTTCTTCTGGAATAGTTGAAGCCAGCCCCTAAGGCCCAAAGCAACAGACCGTGGAGCTGCTTCCTTCCCTTTATAGGCAGTTTTGATGCAATCAGTTCCAACAGGGGAAACAGAACCATGAACTCGATTCTGGCAGGTAAGTGTGTAAGTTAATAGAAATTCCCCCTCTTTGTTTTCAAGCAATAGGTGTTTGTCACTGTTCTGCACTGAAGTCCATTAGTGTCATAGAACTGTAAGTAACTTTCTGTAGTTATTTATAAAGCAAGATTTATACCAGTATTTCTCAGCGCCTGAAATCTCTATCTTTAATTTAATTAGTCTTTTAGTATTAACAATATTGGTATGGGAAAGCTTTGGCAGAGACACAGGCCTAAAGCTGCTGTGTCTCTGAAGAGATCCCAGGGACTCTGGCTCTGTTCCAATATCTTGTGCAAATAGCATCTCTGGAGCTCAAGAAAACATAACCATGTAATTTAGTGCTATCTTATATGTGACATTTCCAGGAGGGTATGGTCTGTGCATTGGGGGCTTGTCAAACTTCCCTGCCTTGTTAGCATGTAGGCTGCAGTCAGCAGCAAATGCTAGAAAGCAGAAGACAGGGCCTGGCAGACGTGTGAGTCAGATCAGCCCTAATCCTGTCATGGAAGACCCTATGCTGCACATGAGCCAGTAAGTCTGTGTATGGGCACAGGAGTCTACCTATCCAGCTATATCTGCAGGATCTGGCCTGTCTGCAAGCTGCAAAGCATTAGGAGATTTACTATGCAGGAATCAATGTTTAAACTTTAAATAGTTTTTCAAACTGTTTTTAAAAATTTGTATATAAAATAAATTCCCACGCAAAGAGTGTGTACCTGATAAATGTTTACAACTGAGTAGAAAACAGTTATTAGTTATCATGGCAATGTCATATTTTAAAATTTTTTCTTACTTCAGTAGAAATGATATTTTATTTTGCTTGCTTTGATTTCAATTACTGTTGAAATGAAAACGTTAGTCAAATATTCATCTCTCTATATATAAAAAAAGTTTTTCCTGATGTGTGACAGAATGACATCATCAGGCTCTCTGGCCATAGAAGTGGCCAGAGAGACGGTGGCTGGAGAGTGTAGCGAACAATGGGCTCAGCCCCCTAGTGTTTGTGTTTTTTAAAAAAATTGTTGTGGAGACCAAAATCTGCAAACCTTTAGTAACTTCTAAATGAATGAATGAGCTGTAATTCTTAAAACATCTTCTATTTGTCTTGGGTAGAAATGCCAACCCTCCAGGATTAGTTTGGAGTCTCCAGGAATGAAAGATTAATCTTTTAAATTAAAGATTGTCATGTGATTTGAATCTCCTGGATTATGTGCCTCCATAATTGGCAACCCTACTCTTGGGCAATGGCAGCACAGATGATCCTTTCTCTGTGCCTGATCCAAAGTCCACTGAAGTCATTGGAAGTCTTTCCATTGATCTCAATGAACTTTGAATCAGGCCTTGAGTATGCAACATGGTTGGGTTATGTAATGTTAGAGAAGATTTGGAAAAGGTAAGTCAGTTGCACAACTGGCATAATTTATGTAGTCTCATTGACTTAAATGCAGGTAGGCTGATTTATACCAGAAGAGGAGCTAGCCTGCAGATATACTACAATGGGCTAGTAATGAGTTTTAACATTTGGTAGTATAAAACTCTTTGGGACACCATTTTAGTCGCACAGGTTCCTTCCAGTTAGCATGCAGAAATCCAGTTGATGTCAGGAATAATTCTGCATGTGGGATGACCATGAATATGCCCCTTAGAGATATGCAGGACCAGATTTTCAGGTGTGATGAGAAAACACGGCTCCCATTCACATCAACTGGAGTTGAGTGCTCAGCACTTCTGAAAAATCAGGCATGAAGACCATGCAGCTCTCATTGACCACAATATGAAAGATACAGGGCAGAATATTATTAGGCTTGGATGACTTAGTCTTTTATCAGTAAATGCAGATTTCACTGTATACACACAAAAACTGATGGTCTAAATATTTCTTTTGATGATGATCAGAACGTACAGCTCGACAAAGTAAAAAAATGCTTCTCAAATACTTATCTGATTGGATTTAAGGATGTTTAATTTGTATATTTCAACATATCAACCATTTGTGTTTTAACTGTTAAAAAGCTTTAAGTTTTTGACGCTCAGTGCGTTTTGTCATTAAATAATTGTCTGACATCACCTAATTTCCCACAACTCTGAAAATTTAAATAATAAAAATCTTTAAGAATATTAAAATAAATGTCAATTAGCTGTTGAAATGATAAAAAATTGAATTCCACCAGACCTAAATATAACTTATGGGATGCTTGGGAGTCAGAAGGCTGATGTTAAGGCTGCACTTGAGATGCAGGAACAGCAATAAATCTGACATTTTTTGCTTGAGGGGATTTGTTTCTAAAGCCTAAAATTGATACTTTTTTGTTTGGCAGTCCTTTGATCTTAAATTGCACTTAACAGAGCAGCATCATTCCAAACCCTTGAACAGGCAAAATATTTGTTACTGCTAATGGTTAACAGCTGAAAATATATACATACATACACGAATTCATAGTTCCTGCAAAGAAAGGGTCTGATAGATAAAGAAAGATAAATCTGCTAAAAGTGAGAAGCAGGTGCTTTGAAAAGTATTACTCCTCCCACAGACAGGGAGAGATGAAAAGGTTTAGTTTGGGGAGGTACCTAGAGAGAAAGCAATAAGGGATCTGATTATCCAACCAAGAAAGACCAAAGTGCTTCAGAGTAAATTGAAGATGGAATCTTTAATATCAAGGACACCTACTATTTGCTTTTTAAAAAATGGGTCAGATCTTGTAGATGCTGGATTTTAATACTAGGATCAGATTTTTCCATTGCCTTGCACTACGTATAATCATCTGTGTCTGTAGACAGTACTGATCTTGAAACATTTTACATTCACCCTAGGTAGTGTAAATGACTACAAAGGTGCAGTGCAGTGGAGAATTAAGCTCTTAAACTTACATGTACCCCTGATGTAAATAGTGATGTCATTGGAGTTACACAAGAAATGACTTTGGCTTTTAATGTGTAGCTGCGGACAGTGTTAATGAAAGAATAACCTCAGTAAAATCAAGATAATTTTATTGTAATCCAGTGGTCCCCAACATGGTGCCCGCGGGTGCCATGGCGCCCACGGGGCTATTTGTGTGCGCCCGCCAGGTGCTCGGGGCTGGCCTGGCCCCGGGCACGTGGCTCATGCATGGTGCCGGAGCTGGCCCGGGTGCATGGCACACGGTGAGCGCTGGCCCCGGGAAAGCTGCGAATTAGCTGCCCACACTCTGGGCGCATGGCGCTTGGCGGGGGGGGGGGGGGCGGCCCCAGGCATGAATTAGCCGCCCTCGCTCTGGGCGCACGGCGCTTGGGGGGGGGCCGGCCCTGGGCGCGTGGCGCTTGGGCGGCTCCGGGCGTGCAGCTATGGGGGGAGCCCCACCCCCGGGCGCTCAAGTGTCCCCGCCCTCTGGCGCCCGGCAGGCGAACGGCCACGCCCCCTGGCGCCCGGCAGCCTCAGATGGTTGGGGACCACTTTTGTAATCAATGCAAAATATCCTTTGAATTCAGAGAGAGCCAGCAGGGACGGTGGGCGAACCCTTAGTTTGGGGAGGCTTGCCCCCCCCCAGCCCCTCTGCTTGAGGCTTTACTCTTCCACAGCCACCTGAGCCCAAGACCCATAGACGACCTCACTGTGGCCACTGGCTCCTGCTCCTGAGTAGCAGCCCAGGCCACTGGAGAGCCAGATGGCACAGCCCCAGCCCCAGAGCGCCGAGTGATGTGGCCCCAGCCTCCCTCACAGTATCATGTCTTTGGTTTGTAAGAGATGCAGTTCATAACTGAGAAGCATTTTAAATTGATGGAGCCTATGTGATGACTAACTTCCCAGAAGGCAGAACTGCAGCAAGCCTAGAGAAGTCGAGTCCTTCATGCATAGAGAGCCTGATCCCTTGTGACTGCCTATGATGATTAAATAACTTTAGAGCAGAATAAAGTTGAATAGCATTTGCTTTGAGCATCCTTCTGCAATACTTTTTTTTTTTTTTCAGTGATCACCCATGCTTCCAACATGCAGCATCTGGTAACTAAAGCTTTTCTTAAAGAGTTGACTTTTATTTTAAGATTTTTTTCTTTAAGATTATCTGGTATTTGTAACTTTAAATCTTTTTGCATGTGTATGTGTGTATAATATCAGATTATGGCTGGTAAAGGCTTTAGGTTAATTTGTAAGACCATGGTATTATCTTACATCAATCCAATTAAAGATTTAGCATTGTCATGCTTTACCAAGATAATGTAATATAGAACAAAACAAAATAGTGTTTTCAGCATCCATATGGTTTACAAGCATAAACTAATCCTCACGCCTCCGTGGGTGTGTCTAGACTACATGCCTCTGTCAGCAGAGGGATGTAAATGAAGCACTTTGAAAGTGCAAATGAAGCTGAGATTTATATATCCCGTGCTTCATTTGCATAATCATGTAATGGCGCTCTTTCGAAAAAGCGCTATTTCGAAATTGAAACTGCAATCTAGACACTGTTCTTTAGAAAACGGGGCGCTTTTTCGAAAGATCCTGTAAACCTCAAAAAATTGTCTAGACATAGACCCCGTGACCACACATTCCCAATATAACACAGCAGCACCATACAACGAGTATTATTTCCATTTTAGAGATGGAGTTTGAGGCAGAAAGGGCAAGTATCAACAAAAGGGAGTTGGTGTTGGAGCAAAGATCTCGATTATTTACCAAGATCACATTCTTCTGCAAAGCTTGAGAGGGGACTTATGTTGTGCGTTTGCAGTGGCAAACTAGAAAGAAATGTCTATTTAAGCGCACCATTTCTATCACAGATGTGGGGGTGATCGCCCTCTAATAAATTGTGGAGCCCATGCAAGAGATTATCTCCCCCTGCTCTTGGTTACACAGATCTATTCTCCAAAGACCTCTGCTGTCATTCTGTGGCCTAAGAGATAGGATTCCTTTTCCTCTGCATGAAAACCAGTTTATTTAAGCTTTTCACAAGTAAAGTGATGTGGGCCTTTGCATTCTTGTTCCATACAATCCTCTCTCTATGACAGGCTACACATGTTTCGTGTTCTGTTCCCTTGGCTTGAACTACAGAGTTCATTCTTGTCATCTTTTTCTTTTATTGCTGAAACTTTAACCCTCTGAGGAAATTGAAATATGATTTAAAAAATAACTTTGGTTTTATTACAAAAAATCAAAATGAGCAATTTTAGTTTATTTAACCTTTAATGAAGGCAGCATTCTCCTTATGAGATCATTTCAGCCAATAGACTTCTCTGTTTTCACCATTGTGGTTTAAAGTAAAAGGTTCGGAAATGTGGCTAGTCCCAGGAAGGCGCAGAAACAGGCAAACTATTACTAAATATCTTTTAAACTTTTATTAAAGGGCTTCTACGTATAAATTATGATTTTATCAATTTCTTACATACGTAGGCACTAAATAATTATTAGAATGTCCAATAAACAAAATGCAATACAGTGAAGAAAATTCTTTGAGGTTTCTCTAAATCCCAATAGTTGTTAACAAGGGACTAGGGTTTATTAACACTTACATTTACATCAGTCTTACTTATAAGACCAATCATTTATCTAAAACTTTTAACACTACTACTTAACAATACCTCTAAACAATTTCAGATAACAATACTTTCATTTAACAGACACACAAACTACAACAACAACATATTTGCTATTCGTTATGTTTGGTATACGTTACGCTCTACAGGAACTTGTTTGGTTCGGTGAGCGGGAGGTGGCCCTCGGGTGATCAGTCCTCGTACCTGGCTCATATTCCGCCATCCAATGTTTATTCGGGATTCCTCAATTTGATACAGGAGGGGAAGCTGTTTTATAGAGAGAGCTTTTGCGCGCTTTTTGTGATAGGCTAGCAGACCCTGTCTGTTAAGTGACAGGAGTAAGGGGGTGAGATGGTTTCCTGTTTTTCCTTTTCTGCCTTATCGGGCATGGTACAGTCAGCACAACCAGCATGAACTTTACATGAACTTTTTATGTCTGGTTTTGGTTCCTGTTCGTCGCTGACCCTTAAGTTACATAGTGTAAGGGTTTTCATCAAGGGGAAGTTGACCTTTTGCTTGGATGGCAATACGCGCGAGAGGCCTGGCCAGCAAAGAGCCTGCTTCCACAACCATGTAGTCCAAAGCAGAAACATCTAGCACTATGATCATATCGCTGACACTCTTTTCAAACAGAACTTTTTAGGGAAGCTCAGGCCTGGTGTTCTCATTGATTGATTTTAGTGAACGTTTTCCTAATTCAGACAATTCCTGCATTCAGTAAGATCCATTTGTCCTAGGGAAAGAAATTAATCCAAGGGCAAGCTGTGTCTTTTCCCCCCTCCTCTGGGAGCTGATTACCCAAATGTTCAAAGAAAATAAATACTACTTAGCTTTTAAACATTGTGGGAAGGATCTTGTTTTCCACTACCTGCATGAGCAACATAACTGATGCTGAGGTGGGCAAAGAGAGAGCTTATTCTATAGGAACTGAGAGAGGAATAAAGGACCCAATCATTACCTGATCAGTGCCCAAAATAAAGCAGGTATGTTGGGAAAGCAGCGTGGTCTAATGGATGGATCTCTGGACTTGTTAGAAGACTCAGTGCTCAGCAGCAGACATGCAATGTGACTTTAGGCAAAACGCTTCTCCTCTCTGTGCTTCTGCTTCCTGTCCCATCTTTAATGACTTGTTCTTTAGATTGTAAGCTCTTTGGGGCAGAGCTGACCCAGCACAATAAGACTTTACTTTTGGGGCCTCTAGTTGCCTCTACTATCATACAAATGCTAAGCATGTTAATGCCAAAGTACACTTTGGCTTATGTATTCCATTGCATATAGAGCATGAGAGCTATAAGAGGTTTCAGAGCATTGTGTTTTACTGTAGTTGACCTTTGTTTCTTACATTGGAATTGAAAAAGGTTCACAAAAGAGCAACAGAAATGATTAGAGATATAAGGGTGTGTCTAGACTACAGAGTTTTGTCGACAAAAGTGGACTTTTGTCGACAAAACTATACCTGCATCTACACTACCGCTGAGTTCTGTCGACATAACATCGACAGAACTCAGCAGTTTTGTCGACGCTGATAAACCTCATTTTACGAGGCATAACACCTTCTGTCGGCAGCTTGCTTTGTCGACAGAACTGAATGTGTCTAGATGCTCTTTGTCGACAGAAGTTTTGTCGACAGATACTGTCGACACAACTTCTGTCGACAAAACCCTGTAGTCTAGACGTACCCTAAAATGGCTGACCTATGAGAGAGAGATTAATAAGACTGGGATTGTTCATCTTGGAGAACAGATGATTATGAGGGGATATGATAGAAGTATATAAAATAATGACCAGTGTGAAGAAAGGTTACCTCTAGACTGCAGCGCTTTTCTGAGATACCAGAGGTATCTCAGAAAAGCAATGCCACGTCCAAGGAGTGCGTCTACTTTTTCTATAAAATTTTCAAAAAAGTGGATGCACTCTTTCACCATCCCTGTAAAGCTCATTTTATGAGGAATAAGGTATTTGTTGAAAGAGGACTTTTCCCCGAAATTTGGTGCCATGTAGACGTGCCAAATTTCAGAAAAGCCTGTTTTGACAGTAAAACGGAAAAAGATATGCAATTTGCGTACTGCCGATTGCGTTTCTGTTTCTAACTTACCTCTGCAGTGTAGACCTAGCCAAAGTGAAAAGAAGAATTATTTACTCCTTCCCATAACACAAGAACTAGGGGTCACTAAATGCAATTAATGAGCAGCAAGTTTAAAACAATCAAAAGGAAATATTTCTTAACATAACACACAGTCAATTTGTGGAACATATTGCCAGAAGATATTATGAAAACAAAGACTTTAACAGGGTTCAAAACAGAACAAGATAAATTCATAGAGAACAGGGCCCTCAGTGACTATTATCCAGGATGGGCAGCTTCTGTTTGTCAGAAGCTGGGAATCAGCAAAGGGAGGGATCACTTCATGGTTACCTGTTTTGTTCATTCCCTCTGGGGCACCTGGCACTGGGCACTGTCAGAAGACAGAATTCTTGGCTAGATGGACATTTGACCTGATCCACGATGGCACCTTTTCATCTTCCTTTTTCTTCCGGGGAACTCGAATTTAGGCATTACATCTATACAGCTGATATACAGTATTACTTCTCTGTTAACCCGTTACCATGCCCCACCACCTCCCATACATTTGCCTGTCTGAATTCTGTGTGCTCCTGCTTCACCATAACTTTGGGCTACTGAATACTCTGAAGTCTTTTCAGTGTAATTTTTCTCTTAATTCAGTGCAGCTGTGATAAAGACCTGAACTTAAGTCCAAGGCTAAAAACCTTGGGGTTCATTTTCCCTACTTCTCCCCTCTGCTCTAGAACTTATTGGGAATTCTTCCACTAAACAGTCTTTTGTCACAAAATGCTGATTTGTCAAAACTGAATCTTAGCAGAAACATAACAGTTTGGGCTAAACTTTTGTTGGGAAGATTTCTCAGGCCCAGGATATATATATTAGAGATGTGGAGAGGTTGACTCCACAATAGTCCAGGGGATAGGGTCCTCACCTGGCATGTGGGAAACCTAAGTGGTGGTGGGAGACCGAGGCCTATTGGAAGCACAGGTAGGAAGCTAGAGGAATAGTAGTAGGAGATAGCTAGATTATGGCTAGGGGGATCTGATTGTTAAGGGAGTGTAGAATAGATAGATGGGCAAATACAGTCACAGAGAGATGGAACTCAAAACCACAATAACCACAATCTGAACCCTGGATACTCATTAATGGATCTTCAAGTCGCTGTTTTGTTTCAGACCAATTCCCCAAGCCAAATACACAGAGAAGGATTGGAACTTACGTTGTCCTGCATTTTGCTGGAACTTAACTTCATTCACAAGTTTAATTCTTATGCTAATGGTCTGAACTGAGATAGAGAATGGCTCGCACAGTATCCTCCACATTTTAATGACACAACCAAACAATGGAGGTGCTAATGGTTCTTAGCAGCCTCTTGTAACTATTTGAACTATCCACTCACTGTCTCTCTTTTTCTTCCTCCTCTCCCCTTCCCCCCCTTCCCTTATTTATTCTTGGATCTGGACTTATTATACTCCTGTCATCTGAAGAAGTGGGCTGTGCCCACAAAAGCTCATGATACCATCTACATGTTTTGTTAGTCTTTAAAGTGCTACTTGTTGTTTTTAAAGTTTTAAAAACCTACTTGTTTTTAAAGTTTTTCCTGTTCCAGACTAACTCGGCTATCCCTCTGAAGCTTTTGAACCCTGTGAGTACGTCTAAGCTACATGGCTCCATCAACGGAGCTATGTAGATTAGTTTACACGAAAAAGGGAAATGAAGCTGCGATTTAAATAATCACCGCTTCATTTAAATCAAAATGGCCGCCACGCTGTGCTGATCAGCTGATTGTCGACACAGCATGGCAGTCTAGACGGGGATCTGCTGACCCCAGAACCCTTTGTTGGCAAATCCTGTAAGCCTCATTTCAGCTTCATTTACCTTTGCCGTCCTGCCTAATCTACATGGCTTCATCGCCATGTAGTCTAGACACACCCTGAATGTCAGCAAGCATTTACCTTCCTAGGGTGCTTAAGGATAACCCCAAAGGACACTCATGCCCAAACGATATTGCTAATTCACAGGTAGCATAGTGATGATTGGCAGAAAAGTACATGCTTTGAATCAGAAACATCTTCAGAAATAGCAAATGATCTTGGATTATTAAAATGTTTTCCTACCATTGCTTATATTCTAGCTGATTACAACAGATGAAAGCTGAGTCACTAATATCTGATAGCAAATGTTAACTATTAACAGCCACAATTTTTGAATTATCATAAAGCATTCCATCCGCTTTAGAAGCCTTCCTAAAATGAAGAAAGGAATACAGACATTAGGACCTATTAACAGTTCTTTAGCTTCATGTTGTCAGCCCTTAAAACACGAACAGGCAGATTTATTGCCACAAACTGTTAAGTGCTAAAATGTGTTTCTGCATTTTATTGCTTTATAATTTGATAACTCCAGTGCCACTAAATGACATGAAATATATTTGCCACAATCATTTGCCCAACTCATGCTGTTATGTTTGTCAGTTGCAGTGTGAAGTGCAAGTTCTTGACATTGATTCTAATGACTGTAAGAAACTTGCGATGATAATATGGCATTCTGTTTAAGGGTACATCTAAACTACATCCCTTTTTTGATAAAGTGATGTAATTAGACATATCTCAATTGTAAATGAAGCTGGGATTTGAATTTTGCTGTGGCTATGGCTTTTTTTCCGAAAAGCCGCTTTTCGAAAAAAAAACTGCGGTCAAGAAATGCCCCGTTTTGAAAGATCCTGTAATCCCCAAATCTGTCGAAAGATCCCCGTTGGTGACCTGCATCCATCCTATTCTCAGGATCTTTCTATAACAACTCCTTTTGAACACCAATATCCTTCTTTTCGAATCTTTCATTATCACCCATGTCTCACAGCTGTATAACATGCTGCTAGATAGACATGTTTTCAAGACACTCAGCTTTGTTCCTAAGCTAATCGCTTTACTTTTCCAGATCGTATCCATCTCCTTCAAACTCGCTCTTGCTTTTGCTATTCTAGTCGCTATTTCTTTCTTACTGTCTAGATCATATGTCATGTTGCTTCCCAAATATGTGAACCTCTCTACGTTCTCTAGTTGGATCCCATCTACACTGATCTTCCTTCAGCAATGCACAATTTGTCCTTTAAAACCCAAAGCTGATGATTCTGGTTCTTTTTTTTTTGTCCAAAATGCCCCAAACGTCATTGCTAATTTGACTTTCACTTTTCAGTACATCACAATACCAAAAGGATCCACCCAACATGGTTGTCTGTCAACTCTGTTTTCCCCTCTTTTTATTCATGAGTGCATCGCATGCAGCTGTTGATTTTAGGCTGTGAGTACATTTAACGGTAATGTGTTTGGGATGATTGTGACTCATACAAAAGTCATTTGAATGATTGGGTCTTTTCAACTACTGCTGATGAATCTTGAAAAGGGGAATGTCTTTTTTTTTTTAATCTTCATGGAATTCATTGGCTTACTAGCCGTGTTGAAAATTTAATCATTCTTAATTGAGACATTCTAATTGTTAACATACTCAGTGGCTTTGTATTTGCATTCTGAATGTATTTGAAATGACTCTTCAGTCTTTTCTACTGAGAAACTGAAGAAAACACCAAAAGGTTTCAAAGAGAGATGATTGTTACAGATTCAATAGGCCTCATGTTTGTTTGGAAGTAATTTGTAAACATCCTACAGAATATGGACATTTATATTTACTGCTGTCTCCAGGGGGAAAAAAGTCTGCATGCACGACAGGGTTTGTGGTCGCTTGGTGCGTGCTGGATCTCTAGGAGTCTGCCTTTCCAAGGCAGGACAGCAGCATGCTTATTATTGCTATGTCCTGGCTGAGGTTTCAGAGGCTTAATTGGGGAGGCCTTAGGGTTGCCAGGTGTCCGGTATTGACTAGGACAGTCTGGTATTTTCGCTTCCTGTCCGGTAAATTAAAAAAAATACCGGACACCTAAAATGTCTGGTATTTCCTGATTTTTTTTTTCCCGGCCAGGAGGCGAAAATACTGTGTGCTTACCTGCTCCGTAGGCGAGTTATCTGGCTCAGAGCAGGAAGACAAAATGGTGGAGGGCTGCCAGCAGCCTGTTAGGGCCAAAAATCCTCAAAAGCTTTTCTTAAAGGGGCCATGCTAGTTTTTAATTTAATTTTATTTTGCTTAACTCTCAGGGTGGTTGTGGGGTTTTTTTCTTTTTTTTTTTTCCTGCTCAACAACTTGGTCTCCCCCATTTTTTTTCTCAACAGAATATTTTCCTCTTTTTTTTTTTTTTTTTTTTTGACGGAGGGCGGGGGCATGTTCAGTTTTTTTGGTTGAACCATTTGGCAACCCTAGAAGGCCTCACTGAACTGAAATAGTCAGTAGAACTGAATCTGGAAGGCAAAGAAGCTGTGACTTCACTGGCAGAAAAGCATGGGTCTTTTTACACCAGAATGTGTAATGGCATCTTGCTGTAGAATCCTAAGTGGAGACACGGCACTTGTAGTTTTTACACTGAGCTAGTCATAAGATGAGTTCAGCTATAATATTGCCCTCTCTCTCCACTGGTGGCTGATCTGGCTTTGTTTATGTCGTGGCAAGACTGCAGTGCTTTGCCTCTGCTATGATTTGACAGCAGGATGGTGAATATGTGTGTTACTCTGAAGTGAAAATTCACCTTTTTGTCAATGAAGATGAAGTCACAGCCTAAAAAGAGACTAGGAAATTCATAGGCCAGGAACAGACATGTACTGACTGGGTGCCAAATCAGTTGTTGTGGAGCTGTTAGAGTTGTACCAAGTGTGTGTGATTGGGTTTTATATTGTTTTTTGCTATGCTGCCTGCAAGGCATTTGGCCAACGCCTTTACTGACTTGAGTTATTGTCATTGTTCAGAACCCTGTAAAAATCAGAAACTAGAGAGAGCATTTTTATTTTATTTTATTTTATTTTATTTGCTCACCTGAAGCCTCTTGTGAATTCTGTCTTCAGAGGACACAACTCTGGCCCTGCCACAACATGTAAAACTCACAAACTCCACTCATGAGGCAAATGGCAGTTGCTATTAATGAATTTATATGTAGTGGTGGACATATTTCTTATTAAATAATTAGCTACAATACAAAGTATGTGAATGAAAACTGAACAAAATTACATATGTGGACTGATCAGGTAACAAAGATCAAGTCAGAGTTGAAAGGGTATTTTGTAAAACACACAAATGCAGTTAGGAATCACTCATAACTGAAATTAGACGAGGGGAAATTATTTGTTTTGTTGCTATCCTTACTGAATGGGGATTTGTCCATTTGTGTTCTCTGAAAACTGGTGGAATCTTCCAAGTTCCTAAGCAGTCAGGACTTTCCAATGTAATGGCTTTATTTTTATCTTTTTCTTATGTCCAGACCTGACAGCCAATATTGCTTGTACAGGCAGTCCCCGGGTTACGTACAAGATAGGGACTGTAGGTTTGTTCTTAAGTTGAATCTGTATGTAAGTCGGAACTGGCATCCAGATTCAGCCGCTGCTGCGAGAAAATCCCCGTTCGTAACTGCGGATCCGACGTAAGTCGGATCCGCGTAACTCGGGGACTGCCTGTATTGCTCAATCTCACCTAGCTAAGTTTGAGGTGTTGAAATGAAACTATTTCATTGTAAGCTTTCAACTTATCTAATTAAGTGCACAGTCCTCAGCTCAGCAAAGCACATCCTTACTTGTAAACACATGCTTCAATTCTTTGCAGAAGAGGGATGGGATTACTCATATGTTCAAAGCTACATAGGTTATTTAGCATTGCTAAATTGGGGCTTGAGTGCCACAGGTAACTCCGTATATGGAACAGTGAGTATCTCTCAGGATTGGACTATAAGAAATCACTCACTGAGTGTTTCATATCTGAAGATATTGATTGAGAACTGCACCTGATCTGGCAGTGGGAGTGGAGGGAATCCTGCACCTCAGAGCAATCAATTAGCATCCCTCATGGCTGGATACATAGCAAAATATCTATTGTAAAATATTTTAAGCTTTCTCTTTTAAGATAAGGTTGATCAATTAAATTAAGTCTGGTTCAGTTACCAGATATTGAATTAATGTATAATTTTGTATTTTACACTATGGATTTAATGTTTTAGCAATGCAGAGTGAGTGACCCTTAGCAAACAGGAGCAGCTAACAGAGTTCTGTGCAGGAGTGATTACGGGACCCTTGGAGTCCATGTGCTGAAGCTAGCAGTTGGAAGCAGTGAGCTTTTTAATGAGGCTTTGAAACCTAACCCTTTGATCCCAGTAGAAGTTAGTAATAACTTTCAGGCTCTCTGCACAGATACTACGGTAGAGAATGCTTTAGAAGAGATCTCTGAGGGTAAGGATTAGAAGAAGACCTTATCAACCAGAAGGCATGGGATGTATAGTCTAGGCATGGGTTTTCAATGACCACTACTCCCAAGAGAAGAAGACGGGTAGTGTGGTCAGGGTCTCCTTCCTAAGAGAGTCATCCATCAGTTGACCAGACCAGGAATCTCAAGAGGTGTTTCTTACCTGGAGCTAGAATTCAGTATGTGACTGAGAGTCTTCCAAGACTGATCAAACCTTCGGCTTGCTATCCCTTCCTACTTCTGCACATAGAAATTAATGATACTGCCAAGAATGACATCGAGCATGTCACTGCAGATTATGTAGCACTGGGAAGAATGATCAAGGCATTTGAGGGGCAAGCTGTGTTCTCGTCCATCCTCCCTGTTGAAGAAAAAGGGTTCAGGTAGGGATTGTCAAATTTTGGAGGTAGTGCAGGTGGTGTTGGAGAGAGGGCTTTGGATTCTTCAACCATGGAATGGTATTCTGGGCACAAAGATTGCTAGGAAAAGTTAGGCTCCACCTAATGAAGAGAGGGAAGAGCGTCTTCGCGGGCAGGCTTGGAAACCTAATGAGGAGAGCTTTAAACTAGGTTCATTGGGGGACAGTGACCTAAGCTCTGAGGTAAGTGGGGAAGTGGAATACCAGAAAGAAACACAAGGAGGAAGGTGCAACAGACGAGAACCCCTGATAAGGTAGGGAAATCAGCTAGTTATGTAAGGTGTCTGTACAAGAATGCAAGAAGCCTGGGAAACAAGCAGGAATAATGCTTGTCTGGCACAGACAAATAACTATTATTTGATTGGAATAATGGAGACTTGGTGGGATGACTCACATGACTGGAGCACCGTCATGGAAGGGTATAAACTGTTCAGGAAGGACAGGCAGGAGAGGAAAGGAGGAATTGCACTGTATGTAAGAGAGCAGTATGATTGCTTAGAACTCCAATATATAGAGGGAGAAAGATCTGTTGAGTCTTCAGGTTAAGTTTAGAGGTGGGAACAAAAGGGGTGATATCATAGTCAGTGTCTACTATAGATCACCAGATCAGGAGGATGAGGTAGATGAGGTTTTCTTCAGACAACTAACAAAAGCTTCCAGATCACAGGCCCTGGTTCTCATGGGGGACTTTAATCACCCTGACATCGGTTGGGAGACCAATACAGCAGTACACAGACAATTCAGGAAGTTTTTGGAGAATGTCGGGGATAACTTGGATTCTTCAATCATAGTAGAAGTGCTGAAGGAGCCAACCAGGGGCCATGCACAGCTTGACCTGCTACTCACAAACAGGAACTAGTAAAGGAAGTAGAGGTGGGTGACCATGAGATGGTTGAGTTCAGGATCCTGACCAAAGGAAGAAAGGAGAACAGCAAAATGCACACACTGGATTTCAGAAAAGCAGATTTTCACTCCCTCTGGTAACTGATGGGCAGAATCCCCTGGGATGCTAACATGAAGGGCAAAGAAATCCAGAAGAGCTGGCAGTATTTTAAAGAAGCCTGATTGAAGGCACAGGAACAAACCATCCTGATGTGCAGTATGGGGAATCGCCCCAGGGGCCCACCCTCTCTGGGGTGACCCAGTGTGAGCCGGTTCCCAAGTTTCTCTAGCCCTGGCGCGGGGAGAGGATCCAGACTGCGGTGCCAATGCCATTTTACCTGCAATCCCCGACCCTGGGTGACCTCCCCTCTTAATAGGGTCCTCCCCAAGGTTACGGCTGGCCCCCTGGACCAAATCCTTGGTCCTTCCTTCCATGTATTCTGTAGTCCTAGTCCCCTGGCCCAATACACCTGGCGTGCACAATATCTTGCTTGTGGCTAACTATTCTGCACATGCTCTGTCTCTTGGCTCGATGGGGTGGAGGTTAGGGGGAACCCGGGCCTTCCCACTTCTCCAGGTCCCGGCCCAGGGCCCTTAAGGTTGGGACAACTGCCGTTACCTGCCTGGCGGGGGCAGACCCCTAAACCCGTCAACCGCTCGGGGTTTCAGTGGTTGACCGAAGGAGGACCCATGATTCGAATGCAGAGGGTAGGGCGATCAACTGGTTATCATAGAATGATAGAAAACTAGGACTGAAAGGGACCTCGAGAGGTCATCGAGTCCAGTCCCCTGCCCTCATGGCAGGACCAAATACTGTCTAGGCCATCCCTGATAGACATTTCTCTAACCTACTCTTAAATATCTCCACAGATGGAGATTCCACAACCTCCCTGGGCAATTTATTCCCATGTTTGACTACCCTGACAGTTAGGAACTTTTTCCTAATGTCCAACCTAAACCTTCCTTGCTGCCCATTGCTCTTGTTCTATCTTCAGAGGCCAAGATGAACAAGTTTTCTCCCTCTTCCTTATGACACCCTTTTAGATACCTGAAAATTGCTATTGTGTCCCCCTAAATATTCTCTTTTCTAAACTAAAAAAACCCAGTTCTTTCAGCCTTCCATCATAGGTCATGTTCTCTAGACCTTTAATCATTCTTGTTGCTCTTCTCTGGACCCTCTCCCATTTTTCCACATCTTTCTTGAAATGCGGTGCCCAGAACTGGACACAATACTCCAAATGAGGCCTAACCAGCGCCGAGTAGAGTGGAAAAATGACTTCTTGTGTCTTGCTCACAACACACCTGTTAATGCATCCCAGAATCATGTTTGATTTCTTTGCAGCAGCATCACACTGCTGACTCATATTCAGCTTGTGGTCCACTATAACCCCTAGATCCCTTTCTGCCATACTCCTTTCTAGACAGTCGCTTCCCATTCTGTATGTCTGAAACTGATTGTTCCTTCCTAAATGGAGCACTTTGCATTTGTCTTTATTAAACTTCATCCTGTTTACCTCAGACCATTTCTCCAATTTGTACAGATCATTTTAAATTATGACCCTATCCTCCAGAGCAGTCGTGACCCCTCCCAGGTTGGTATCATCTGCAAACTTAATAAGTGTACTTTCTATGCCAATATCTAAATCGTTGATGAAGATATTGAACAGAGCTGGTCCCAAAAGAGACCCCTACGGAACCTCACTTGTTATACCTTTCCAGCAGGATTGTGAACCATTAATAACTGCTCTCTGAGTACGGTTATCCAGCCAGTTATGCACCCACCTTATAGTTGCCCCATCTAAGTTGTATTTACCTAGTTTATTGATAAGAATATCATGCAAGTCCGTATCAAACGCCTTACTAAAGTCTAGGTATACCACATCCACCGCTTCTCCGTTATCCACAAGACTCGTTATCCCATCAAAGAAAGCTATCAGATTGGTTTGACATGATTTGTTCTTTACAAATCCATGCTGACTGTTCCCTATCACCTTGCCACCTTCCAAGTGTTTACAGATGATTTCCCTAATAACTTGCTCCATTATCTTCCCTGGCACAGTAGTTAAACTAACTGGTCTTTAGTTTCCTGGGTTGTTCTTATTTCCCTTTTTATAGATGGGCACTATATTTGCCCTTTTCCAGTCTTCTGGAATCTCTCCTGTCTCCCATGATTTTCCAAAGATGATAGCTAGAGGCTCAGATACTTCCTCTATCCGCTCCTTGAGTATTCTAGGATGCATTTCATCAGGCCCTGGTGACTTGCAGGCATCTAACTTTTCTAGGTGATTTTTAACTTGTTCTTTTTTTATTTTATCTTATAAACCTACCCCCTTCCCACCAGCATTCACTGTGTTAGGCATTCCTTCAGACTTCTCGGTGAAGACCGAAACAAAGAAGTCATTAAGCATCTCTGCCATTTCCAAGTTTTGTGTTACTGTTTCTCCCTCCTCACTGACCAGTGGGCCTACCCTGTCCTTGGTCTTCCTCTTGCTTCTAATGCATTTATAAAAAGTCTTCTTGTTCCCCTTTATTCCCATAGCTAGTTTGAGCTCATTTTGTGCCTTTGCCTTTCTAATCTTGCACCTGAATTCCTGTGTTGTTTGCCTAAATTCATCCTTTGTAATTTGTCCTACTTTCCATTTTTTATATGACTCCTTTTTTATTTTTAGATTATGCAAGATCTCATGGTTATCTAAGGTGTTTGTACACCAATGCGAGAAGCCTGTGTAACAAACAGGAAGAATTGGAGGCCCTGGCACAGTCCAAGAACTACAATTAGATTGGGATAACAGAGACTTGGTGGGATGACTCGCATGACTGGAGCGCTGAAATGGAACGATATAAACTGTTCAGGAACAGGCAGGGGAGAAAAGGAGGAAGCTGATTGCTCAGAACTCAAGTATATAGACGGAGAAAAGCCTGTTGAGAGTCTATGGGTCAAGTTTAGAAGTGTAAGCAACAGATTGTGGTTGGTGTTTGCTACAGGCTGCTGAATCAGGTGGATGAGGTAAATGAGGCTTTCTTCAGACAACTAAGAGAAGTTTCTGGATCACAGGATCTGGTTCTCATGGAGGACTTTCATCACCCTGACATCTGTTGGCAGACCAATATAGCAGTACACAGAAAATCCAGGAAGTTTTTGGAGAATGCTGCGGATAATTTCTTGGTACAAGTGCTGCAGGATCTGACCAGAGGCTGTGTGCATCTTGACCTGCTGCTCACAAACAGGGAGGAGCTAATAGGGGAAGTAGAGGTGGGTAACAACCTGGGAAGCAGTGATCGTGAGATGGTTGATTTCAGGATCCTGACCAAAGGAAGAAAAAGAGTAGTAAAATACACACCTTGGACTTCAGAAAAGCAGACTTCAATTTCCTCAGAGACCTGATGGGCAGAATCCCCTGGGATGCTAACATGAAGGGGAAAGGAGCCCAGGAGAGCTGGCATTATTTTAAAGAAGCCTTATTGAAGGCACAGAAAGAAACCATTCCAATGCGTAGCAAGAGAAGCAAATATGGTAGGAGACCGTATTGGCTTACCAGGGAAATCCTTGGTGAACTTAAGCACAAAAAGGGAACTTACAAAAAGTGGAAACTTGGACAGATGACTAGGGAGGGGTATACATGTATAGCTCGAGAATATAGGGGAGTTATCAGGAAGGCAAAAGTGCAATTGGGAATTGCGACTCGCAAGGGATATGAAGGATAACAAGAAAGGTTTCTACAGGCATGTTAGCAAGAAGAAGGTGATCAGAGTGGGTGTGGGGCCCCTACTGGATGAGGGGAGTAACCTAGTGACAGATGATCTTGGGAAGCTGAAGTACTTAATGCTTTCTTTGCCTCTGTCTTCATGGACAAGGTCAGTTCCCAGACTACCACGCTAAGTGACGCAATATGGGACAAAGGTGGACAGCCCTTGGTGGGGAAAGAACAGGTTAGGAACTATTTAGAAAAACTAAACGTTCATAAATCCATGGGACCGGATTTAATGCATCCGAGGGAACTGAGGGAGTTGGCAAATGTCATTGAGGAGCCTTTGGCCATTATCTTTGAAAATTCGCTGAGATTGACAGAGATCCCAGATGATTGGAAAAAGACAAATGTAGTGCCCATCTTTATGAAAGGGAAGAAGGACGATCCAGGGAACTATAGGCCGGTCAGTCTTACCTCCGTCCCTGAAAAAATCATGGAGGAGATCCTCAAGAAATCCATTTTGAAGCACTTGGAAGAGGGGAAGGTGATCAAGAATAATCAGCATGGATTCATGAAGGGCAAGTCATGCCTCACCAATCTGATTAGCTTCTATGATGCGGTAACTGGCTGCGTGGATAGGGGGAAGTCAATGGATGTGATTTATCTTGACTTTAGCAAGGCTTTTGATACAGTCTCCCTCAACATTCTTGCCAGCAAGTTAAGGGAATGTGGATTGGATAAGTGGATGATCAGATGGATAGAAAGCTGGCTGGAAGGTCGGGCCCAGTGAGTAATGATCAACGGCTCGATGTCAGGGTGGTGGTCAGTTACTAGAGGAGTGCCCCAAGGATTGGTTCTTGAACCCGTTTTGTTCAACATATTTATGAATGACCTGGATGACTAGATGACTTGGATGAGGGCATGGATTGCACCCTCAGCAAGTTTGTGGATGACGCTAAGTTAGGGGGATAGCTAGACACGCTGGCAAGAAGTCCAGAGTGACTTAGACAAATTGGAGGATTGGGCCAGAAGAATCCCAAGCATTGTTTCAGGCTGGGGACCAACTGGCTAAGTAGCAGTTCTGTAGAAAAGGACTTGGGGGTTACAGTGGATAAGAAGCTGGACATGAGTCAACAGTGTGCCCTTGTAGCCATACTAGGTTACATTAAGAGGAGCATTGCCAGTCAATCCAGAGATGTGATTATTCCTCTTTACTCGGCTCTGGTGAGGCCACATCTGAAGTATTGTGTCCAGTTTTGGGCCCCTGATTACAGGAAGGATGTGGATGGGTTGGAGAAGGACCAGCGGAGGGCAAAATGATTAGGGGGCTGGAGCATACAATCTACGAGGAGAGGCTGAGGGAGTTGGGTCTGTTTAGTCTGCAGAAGTGAAGAGTGAGGGGGGATTTGATAGCAGCCTTCAACTTCCTTGAGGGAGGTTCCAAAGAGGATGGAGAAAGGCTGTTCACAGTAATGATGGATGGCAGAGAAGGAACAATGGTCTCAAGTTACAGTGGGAGAGGTCCAGATTGGATATGAGGAAAAACTGTTTTACTAGGAAGGTGGTGAAGCACTGGAATGGGTTACCTAGGGAAGTAGTGGAGTCTCCATCCCTAGAGGTGTTTAAGTCTCGGCTTGACAAAATCCTGGCTGGGTTGATTTAATTGGGATTGGTCCTGCCTTAGGCAGGGGGCTGGACTTGATGGCCTTCTGAGGTCTCTTCCAGCTCTATGGTTCTTTGATTCTATGATTCTTCCTACCCACATCCGGAGTCACTACTCGTGGAGCCTTCCCTTCCCACAGTATAGGCTAGGTAAGTAACTCCCCCTTTCCCAAATGGCACTTCCCAGGTTAACGGTTAGGGAGGCTTTCCCGAGGGACCTCAAGACGGTCCGTAAGTGACTCAAGTGTTCAGTCCATGACCCAATCACTATATATAACCATCATCTATAGACACTGCAGCGTATTGAGAATGTCCCTGGAGTACCTGATCCATGAGTCGCTGAAAAGTAGCAGCAGCCCCATGTAGCCCAAAGGGCATTGTAATAAACTGGTACAAGCCAAAAGGGGTCAAGAATGCTGTTTTTTCTTTTGAGGCAGGTGTTAACTGTATCTGACAGTACCCCTTTGTCAAATCTAGAGTCATGATGTACCAGGCCTGACATAGTCGTTCAAGTAACTTGTCAACCCAGGGTATAGGGTATGCGTCAATTCTCGAGATTGCATTTATTTTTCGAAAATCTATGCAGAACCGTATGGCCCCTCCCGGCTTAGGGACTAAAACTATGGGACTCCTCCAGTCACTTTTAGACTCTTCTGACTCCCAGCTTGAGCATCGCCTGCAATTCCTTATGTACCGGCTCCCACATTTTTCTAGGCAGGGTTGTATTTGGTCTCTCACCTTTTTCCCCACCTGTGTTGCTATGTGATGGCTGGTCCACATTATCCACCCAGGCTTATTGGATATTACATGGTGAAATTCTTGCAAAAGCTGTTCTACCTGTCCTCTTTGCAGGGGCTCCAGGTCTTCCCCCCCAGACTGACTCGTGGTCTCCCCCACCCAAGGTCCTAGCTCTGCCTTTGGAGGTCATGGCATAATAAACACGGCCTCTCTTGTTTATTCTGCCTCTTTAATAGATTTATGTGGTAAATCTGTGTGTTTTGGCATTTCCCAGATTAAAAAAAATCTTGAACTATCTGGCCCACCCACCTGACTACTTCGAAAGGCCCTTGCCACTTAGCCAAGCTTTTCGACTCGCAGGCTGGTAATAACAACAGTATTCGGTCCCCCGGTGTGAAAACTCGGAGCTTGGCTTTTCGATCATAATACTTAGCCTGCCTTTCCTGGGCTTTTAGGAGATTCTCCTTTGCAAACCTTCCCAATTCTTTGAGCGTCTTGTGTAGTTTCAAAATATACTTCATGGTGCCCGCCACCTGTGACTCCTGTTCTTCCCAAGACTCTCATAACAGGTCCAATATGTCCCAGGGGCACCTGCCATACAACAACTTAAATGGGGGCAAACTCCGTTGACGCCTGGGGAACTTCTCTCACCGCAAACAACAAAGTGGCAACAATTTATCCCACTCCTTGGGATCTTCTGCTACGAACCGCCTAAACATTGCCTTAAGAGTCTGGTTGAATCACTCCACCAGCCCATCTGTTTGCAGATGATACACGGATGTTCTTAATGTCCTAATACTTAACAATTGGGCTAAATCTGCCATCAGTTTCAAGGAGACGTTTGTCCCCTGATCAGCCAAGATCTTCCGGGGGAGACCCACCCGCGAGAAAATTTTTATCAATTCTGTTGCTATAGCCGGAGCAGTTGTGTTCCGGAGGGGTACGGCCTCCGGATACCTAGTGACATAAGCGGCTATCACTAATATGTATTGATGGCCAGTCTGTGATTTCTCTAAGGGACCCACTAGGTCTAACCCTATCCTTTCAAAGGGCCCCCCCTACCATGGGCAGGGCTACAAGGGGGGCCCGGGACTTAGTCCTTAGATCGGCCTTTTGACATTCTGGGCATGACTCACAGAAGTCTTTACCTCTCAGTAGATCCCAGGCCAGAAAAACTGGTGGGTCACACGTTGTAATGTTTTCTCTTGACCCAGGTGCCCGGCCCAGGGGTTGGCATGGGTGATCTCCAAGACCCTCCTCCTATAACATTTGTGAACGAGCAGTTGTTGGACCTCCACCTGCCCCTCTAACGCCTTGTTTATCCGATACAGCTGGTCGGCATGTACCTCAAACCGGGGTCCCGGAGGCATCGTGGGGGAGTCCTCCCAACCTTGAAACTTGCTCCCAGGCGTGACTCAGTGTGGGGTCCTCCCTTTGTTCCTCGAGGAAATCTTCATCGTTCCCCCAGTCTGCCTTTTCACCTGGGGGGCCATCTGCTGACCTCTCACCAATAAGACTCTCCTGAGCTCCTACCTTCTGCACATCCGGTCCCCGCATGCCCCTCTGGGGTGTCTTCTGGGTCCTCTCTCTTATGGTGGCCAGGAACCCTGGCCAATCTCGGCCCAAGAGGACTGGGTACACACTAGTTGGGCACCAGGGCCACCCGGCAGAGCCCTTCCATGCTCCCTACTGCTATTTTTATCTATGCTGTGGGGTACGTTTGAGCTGGAATTTGGCCTGGCCAGAAAGATTAATACCTCTGGCCTTATGGAAAGTGCCAACAGCTCTCTAACGATGAGTGCTTAGGCTCTCTTGCATCTTCTCTATGATATTCAGAGCTCTCTATTGGGAAGTCTCCTCCTGCTGTGCCCTATCTTCGTCTCTTTGGCTTGCTCCTTCCCATTGCTAGGAAAAGCATAGAGAGGCAAGAACAGCACTTGCAGGGACTGAATAAAGACTTCCCGAGGTACAATCGATACATGGAGAAGGATGGGCAGCATGATGCTAAGTCAGCTAGGAAGAGAGTAGCCAGCTTTTGGTGGCTGGGCAATTCAGAATGGAGAAGCGGTAGGTTGGGAAGTGAGGTAGGGTGTTAATTCAGAAGATAGAAAGCAGGGAAGGGGGAGAGCAGGTGCATGGCATGATGGCAATTAGGAGAGAGGTGATAGCTGAAGTGTCTTTTGTTTTAAAAGTTATGGTACTTATTTGTGCTCCAGGACAAGATGCTCTTTTCATTGGTCTCATTCACATATTCCTTTCAAGTAGGAATAAGGGATCTTCCGGAAAAGGGCTTATTTTCCGCAAGATCCCGTCTACACTGGTGCTTTTCTCCGGCAAAACCCCGAGCCGGAAAAAAGCGGCAGCCATGTTCATGCAAATGCTGCGGGGGATATTTAAATCCCCCGTGGAATTTGCAATTCCGAAGTGTCTCATTAGCATCCCTTTTATGGAAAAGGGTGCCAGTGTAGACACAGCCTATGAGTATAGTTTATTCCAATGAGGTGCAGATTGGCTGATTATTTTGTGTGCCCTACTTTAGAGTCTTAAGGTGGGAACACTCAAACCTAGCAGCTGCGCTCCTTGGGTGGGGAATCTGTTCCGTGTGGACATTCAAAAGTACTTGGTCCATCACAGGGCTTAGAATTCATTAGAAGAGACATAGGTTTGCAGCTATTCTTTGTAAGTGTGCCTACAGAAGTATGTTGGTGATGCTGTACTGTAGAAAGCACCCCAAGGATGCACTGTAAATGCAACTTTTTTCTGCAAAATGTCCAAGGTCACAGGCTCAGATAATTCCCTCTGTTTGTACCAGCAGGAGCTGCTAATGTATTTGCTGTTACTATTGCAAGCCAGGAAGTGCAGCATCAAACCTAATTCCAGCCCCACTGGCAGAGGGGAGCTGCATAGAGTCGTGGGGAAATGCTACTTCTGTCCCATCACCTCCCTTTTTCCCTGTCATACAAAAGTCCCCTTTTCCCTCGCCACACCATGCATAAATTTGCAGGGATTACACTGTTTAGAGATGTTCTTTGAGGTAGTTGAATTACAGCAAGATGTCACATATCCACACCTTACCAGTACACAAACAAAAACCCTTGTCTCTAGAGAGGTGTGCGAATGCCTGTTTTACATGGTATGCTACAGAGCACTGACTCATGTAATGTGTTTTCATACTTAATTATATTGCACACATGCCTTTGGTGAATACAGCCTCATCTGCTAATGGGGCCCCTTGCACTACCACTCTCCCACCATCTCCCCACTCTTTCGCATCATGAGTGAAATCCATCCAGATCATGCAGTGAGTTCTGTGGTGGACAAGTCTGAGGCCTTAGGCCCCAATCCTAGGCTTACTCTCTGTGAGCTGGATCTGGCGGGGAGGCTTAGGGCTTTCTCCTACCCCTTTTCTGAGACATACATACTCCTTCACAGTCATATGTAGACTCAAAGCAAGTTAGCACTTTCTTGGCACATTTCAGCAATACAGGGTACATGTCATCCAAAGTGTTTTGGTGTCCTCTTCTTTATTCCTAACTTTTAGAATACTATTATTTTGCAGTTCTATCATCTCTTCTTCAAATACGCCCCTCTCAACACCAACTCTCACTGCTGAAGTTGAGACTGCCTTTACCTCAACTGAAAATGTATTTTCAGTAAATTCAACAACTGTCTTCAGGGATTTGACATCTAGAAAATGAGAAGAAAATTTGGTTTTCAGCTCTGAGATCTACTCCGTAAAAAAAATCAGGCAAAAAAGATGCATATTCACTCAGCTGTGTCACTTGCAAGTTGAGGATGGGATCGTTTTTTTTCTCATGAATCTGATCTGCAGAAAGGGCCAGTTTTGTTTCAAATGCAGAAACATCGCACATCAGAGAAGGCAGGTTTTTTTCTTTGCCTTGAAGTTTAAGATTGAGTGCATTTAAGTAGCATGTCATATCAGTGAGAAAAGCCGGAATGTCTCTTTGTCTAAACACAACAGTAAATCTTGGTGATCCTTTGCCTCCAAAAACACTCGTACAGCAGGCAGTAGATCCATAAAACACTTTGCCTCAGCTCAACCATCTAACTTCTGCAAGCATTGCCAATCACCATACTGTATTTCATACTCCTCAACTAAAGCTCAAAATTGTCTGTTTCAAGGCATTTACAACAATGAAGTTGATGATTTTTGTGACCCTATCCATTGTGCTCTTGAGAAATCCTCTCTTCAGTTTGCTGCATAACTGTTCTTGGTGCAGAATGCAATGGTATGAAAAAAAATCTGGAAACTGTGGATTTTTCTTCAGCAAAGAAATTAGCTGCTTCTCTTTTCCAAACATGAAGGGAGCACCATCAGTTGTTATTGAAGTAAACTTCTTCAAATCAAAGCATTTTCCTGATCCTTCAAAAAATGTCATCAGTGCAGAATAAATGTCCTCTCCCCTAATCTGACCCATCAAAATTAGCAGAGTAAGCATTTCTTCAACATACTTTTTGCCATTGAAAAAACACACCAAGATTATGAGCTGAGAGATGCCTCGGCAATCAGTAGATTCATCCATTGCCAGACTGAAATACTCAGAGCTTTCAAATTAGAACACAGATCACTTGAAATGCTTTCAATTGAATCAGACACTTGCAGTTTTGATATTTGTTTAACTATATCCTCTTTGTTTTTAAATTCTGCAAAAAGTGACTTGCTACAATCCAAGAAGCACTGCTTCGGTAAAAGGTCTTTAGATTTAGCTATGTGCCAAGCCATTTTGAAGGAGGCTTCTGTAGTGGCATCTCTGTCTTTAACTTGTGAACAGAATATATCTTGTTGAGTACAGAAACCTTCCGGTAAGGAATGTATCTTAGGGTATGTCTACACTACAGGACTAATATGAACTAACTTAGTTCGAATTAGTTAATTCGAACTAAGCTAATTCGAATTAGCGCAGCTAGACTTAAAAACTAGTTCGAATTAGCATTTTGCTAATTTGAACTAGCATGTCCACACAGAGTGGACCCTGAACAGAGGTTAAGGATGGCCGGAAGCAGTGCCGGCAGGGCATCAGATGAGGACTTAGAGCGTGGAGCTGCTGACAGCGGCCAACACTAGGGACCCTGGAGGGGATGGACCAAAGACAACGACCAAGCCATTTGTCTCGTGCCATCCCTCTCCAGCCTTCCACAAACCTTGGGCAGGGACACCACTCCTACCCCGTGGCTAATAGCACTCCATGAACCCAACCTCCATGACTTGATCTCACTTCCCTTTAAACTCTGTTCTAGTTGTAGCCTTCACAGCCTCCTGCAGCAAGGAGTTCCACAAGTTGACTATTTGCTTTGTGAAGAACAACTTTCTGTTACTAGTTTGAAGCCTGCTACCCATTCCTTTCCTTTGGTGTCCTCTAGTCCTTCTTTATGGGAACTAATGAAGAACTTTTCTGTATGCACCCTCTCCACCCAACTCCTGCTTTTAGAGACCTCTATCCTGTCCCCTCTCTGTCTCCTCTTTTCTAAGCTGAAAAGTCCCAGTCTCTTTAGCCTCTCTTCATATGGGACCTGTTCCCAACCCCTGATCATTTTAGTTCCCCTCCCCTCTCCTACCCTCTCTCTTCCCCTCTCCCACCTCCTTCTCCCAGTCTCCCTCAGTTTTGTTCAATAAAGACAGATTCCATTTTTGAACACAATTGTCCTTTATTTTGTACATCAAGAAGAGGGGCTAGGGAAGGGGAAGTGGAAGGAGGTGAGGGAGGTATGGGGTGGGAGGACTGGGCTGGCTCTGCGGGCTTCTGGGGGTGGAAGCTCTCCTGCAGCCCCCCAATTGCCCCTCTCCCCAGATGGCAGCCTGCGGCAAGTGCAGCCGGTCTGATGGCTGAGTGTTGTGATGTGCCCAGTGTGGGTACTCCGGGCACTCCAATCCAGGACTGTTTTGCAAGCGGGGCACCCCTGAGAACTGTCTGTCCGGGATGGGGGTCGGGACCCTTTAAGCGCAGCCCTCGGCTAGCCTGAGAGAGCATCTCCACGCTCTAAGTCCTCCTTTGATGCCCTGCCGACACTGCTTCTGGCCATCCTTAAGCCTGGTTCAAGGTCCACTTAATGTGGACATGCTAGTTCGAATTAGCAAAACGCTAATTCGAACTAGTTTTTTAGTCTGGATCCATTAGTTCAAATTAGCTTAGTTCGAATTAACTAATTCGAACTAAGTTAGTTCGAATTAATGTTGTAGTGTAGACGTACCCTGAGTGGTGTGGAGAGGGTGCATACAGAAAAGTTCTTCATTAGTTCCCATAATAGAAGGACTAGAGGACACCAAAGACACCTGGGAGCCGCCAGCCTGGTCCCGGGAAGAGGGGGAGGGCTGGGGGGCATCGGGTGGCTGGCTCGAGCCGTGCCAGGTGGAGAGTCTGCTGGCTGGGTGCTGGCAGGCTTGCACCTGGCACGGGCACCGTAGCCAGCCCGTGCCCCTTTAAGCGGTCCGGGGCCGGGAGGGGGGCAGTAGAGTTTTCCTGGTGTTGGCCACTAGTTTGAATTAAGGGGCCACACACCCCTTAATTCGAACTAGTAAGTTCGAACTAGGCTTAGTCCTCGTGCAATGAGGTTTACCTAGTTCGAACTAAGCGTTCCGCTAGTTCGAATTTAGTTCGAACTAGAGGAGCGCTAGTGTAGCGCCTATCAAAGTTAATTCGAACTAACGTCCGATAGTTCGAATTAACTCTGTAGTGTAGACATACCCTTAGTTTTTCTTAAATTGCTGTCAGGTGGCTACAAGTCTTTGAACTCAGGGTGACAAGATTCATGGTACTGTTGCAGGTTTGTTTTCTTTAATGCAATTACAGTCTTTTGACAAAGAAGACACATTGGTTTTCCATTTATCTCTGCAAAAGCAAATTCCATCTCCCAAACGGGGTTGAAAACATGTGTTTATCCAACAAGCTTCTCTTCTTTGTTGCCATTTTTAATGCTTCCTATTAAAAATAAAATTGTGTACCATTGTTTTGGGTGTTTAGCTTGAAGCTTCAAGCTAAACATAAGAATGATCATACTGGGTCAGACCAAAGGTCCATCTAGCCCAGTATCCTGTCTGCTGACAGTGGCTAATACCAGATGCCCCAGAGGGAGGGAACACAACATGTAATCATCAGCGGATCCCTCTCCTTTCATTCATTTGCAGACAAATAGTGCTAGGGACACCATTCCTACCCATCCTGGCTAATAGCCATTGATGGACCTAACCTCCATAATTACGCCCAAGCTATTTTGCTAGTGCTGCAGCTAGGGAGACTGGTTTAATTTAATAAGAAAGAAAATATTAAATTATTAAACAGATTAAGTGCTTTAACTTTCTCATGTTAGTTTATCAAACTTCATTTTAAATAAAGTAAAATATTAATTTATGTCCAACACAAAAGGTCCTCATGCTTGCTTTATTTATTGCAGGGATAGGAAACCTTTTTTATGCCAGGGGCCACCGACCCACAGAAGAATCAATTGGGGATCACACAAGTGAGAAGCAAAAAACCTCCCTCCATTCCACTCCAGCCCTCACTGATGTGGACCCCAACTGAGACACTTCACTCCTCTGGTGCTCCAGTCCCACATAGTGGGCAGGGACAGTAAGGACTGAGGTTCAGGGCTTCCCATAGAATTATAGGGTTGGAAGAGACCTCTGGAGGTCATTGAGTCCAACACCCTGCCCAAAGCAGGACCAATCCCAGATTTACTCTTCTGGGGTTCCAGGGTTAGTGGATTTGGTAGACCTCCTGTAGGCTTTGGGGTTGGGAAAATAGGAGTTTCTGTGTGTGTGACAGGGCTGCCAGCAAGTGGGATAGGGATGAGGTGCAGGATCTGGGGAAGGGGGGGTAGGAGCGGAACACAGGAGGGGGTGAGGGTCTGGGAGGGAGGTGTGGTGCAGGAGCAAGCTGGGAGTAGGTTGTCTGGCTGCGAGAGGGGGCAAGAGCAAGGGAAGGTACAGTGTGTGGCCTGGGTGAGTGAGCAGGCACAGGCTATGCCGAGGAGTGGGGGGAAAACTCTCTGGTCTTGGGAAAGGGTGCAGGAGCAGGCTGTGGGTGTGGGGTCTTGGTGTGGGAGCATGAAAGTGCAGGGGTCTAGACATGAGGAAGTGGGGGCAGTTACTTGCCTTTGCACCTGGCGCCGTTCACAGGTGCCACCTCCCACTACTCCCATTGGCCAGATTCTAGCCCACCCCTGCACCCACCCTTCTGGCCACACATTGCATCTTCCCTTGCTCTTGCCTCTGGCCAGGGAGCCTACCCCCAGCCTGCTCCTGCATCCCACCTCCCAACCAGGCCTCATATCCTCATCCCCTCCTGCACCCCAACTTCCATCCAGTTGGGGGAGGGGGAATGGGAGCGGGCCAGATCGTGCAGCGAGACTCAGGGCTTTCCCACCAGTGGGAAGCTGATGCTGGCACTCCAACCTCATGGGAGGGGGAGGAAGGAGGGCGAGGCTGGAGTACCAGCATGAGCTCCCTGCTGTGCAAAAATGGTGCCTGAACTCAAGCCATGGAGGTTCCTCACGCTTACTTCAGGGACCATGGGGAATGCATTTGCACCCTTCACACACACCCTGTACATGGGACTGCAAAATAATGTTTGTTTTTTTGCAACAGTGTCACACTGCTGACTCATATTTAGCTTGTAGCCCCCTATGGCCCCTAGATCCCTTTCTGCAGTACTTCTTCCTAGGCAGTCATTTCCCATTCTGTATGGCTACATCTACACTGGCCCCTTCTTCGGAAGGGGCATGCTAATTTTGAACTTGGGAATAGGGAAATCCGCGGGGGATTTAAATATCCCCTGCGGGATTTAAATAAACATGGCCGCTGCTTTTTTTCCGGCTTGGGGAAAAGCCGGAAAAAAGCATCTAGACTGGCGCGATCCTCCGGAATAAAGCCCTTTTCCGGAGGATCTGTTATTCCTAACTCGGTCTGTTTTGTTGCTGTATAGTTTGTATGAATATAATCTCTACATGCTGCACAAATTTGGGATGAGTGCATTTTAAAGAAATCCTGATCAAGCGATGATTCAACTTGGGAAACATCCCCAGCATTCAGATCAGTAATTCTGAAGTCTGAGAAGTTCACACTTATTTCAAATAGAAACTTTTGTCTTTTACAGTTTTGAAATGAAACCACAGAGAGGCATATTTCACTGTAGTAGCCATACACAGACATCTTCTGTGGATTTATTTATTTTTATACTTGTTAGCTCATTAGAAATGGCCAAGTATTAGGTGATCTCTCCATGACTGTGCCTGACCTTCATGACTCTCCATGAAGGTGCCTGACCTTCATGACTGTGTGTAATTGGCTGTAGAAATTAATGGGCTTTTATTGCTGTTTTATTGTTGCTGGTTTAAATTAGGTGACATGAACTGAATTGTTAATTGGCTGCCACATTGTTGGGGGCAATGTGTTTTATTTTTGTCAGAGAAAACATAACTGGAAGACAGCTGTTCTGTCCTGACAGTTGTGTGTGAATTGACATTTGCTGAAAACACTGGGTTTGTTTGCAGTCCAATCTGGCCAGTGCAGATGTTGAGGACTACTATAAAAGGTACAACTTTTGCCAGATGGAATCTGCAGGAGCAATGGAAAAGTTCAATATCTAAGGGTTCCTTTAAGAAAACAAAACTGGTGTCTTGAGTCCAGCCAGTAATCTGGGGAAACCTATCCCCACCCCAGACTCCTCCAAGAGGCAGCCCTTTAGACCTTAGTGCAGGCTGAGGAAGCCACTATGGCTGCCCTAACTTGTGTCCTTTTATAGGCCACTGCTGGGCTGTGATTTACCCTGGCCACACCCCCTCTTGCTCATTTTCATCTCCTTTTTCTGATCCAGCTCTGCTCTATCCCAACCTCCCCAAGCCCTCTGGGCTATTGAAGAGGGGAGGCACAGTGGGTACAAAACAGCTGTACAGCAACTGTAGATCAGGCCCAATGCTGCTGAAGAACTCTCCCAGATCATTCCAGCTTTAGCCTGCAAATTTAGGGCTGCCAGTTTGCTTGAACTTATTCCTGGAGGTTTCATCATATGACATTAGCTTGGATTAGAATTCTCAGGGACAGTGCCAGAGGGTTAGTAAACCTTCCTGCAATATGTTTTGAGCAGTAGCGTTCCATTTGAAAACAAGTAGTTTGTTTTGCCACCTAGTTCTTTGAAAGTGAGAATTTTGATTCTGAATTTTTCCTGTGGCTTTCAACATCTTATTATGGATTTATTTCATTATCCCTGTAGGAAAAAGGGAAGGCATGTAGCTAGCTATCCTCTGCAGAAACATTATGGGTCGGTGTGCAATAAGCTGCCATTATAGTCCAGATTGAAAGAATCCTCATCTTTTCTGTGTCAATTTAATAAAATGGTTAACTAATGATAAATTGAAGATCATAAGATATCAAAGGTTTTTTTAATAAGAAATTCATGTATGTGGTGATCATTTCGCTTGGCAAGATAATTGTAATATTGGAGCATAGTATCTGCAATTAGCAATTGAAAATGCTGTTAAATTGCACACACTGTACTAATCAAAATGAAATAGTGGGTTTTGTTTTCCAAGAGATTTCAGAGACACAGGCTTCAGTTTACCCTTAGAGGCAGAAGAGTTGTAAATTCCTGCATCCTGAGCCAGCAGAGGTCACTGCTCCATAGGAAACAGGCAGTGTTTGCTTCAGGAAAGCCCCACCAGGAGAAGCTTCCTAGGACATACTGAATCCACAGCTAACCCTGGTGACTACTATGCCCCTTTCCTATTCAGTGCCCCCAGGGTGGCCAAATGTCCTGTTTCTAAAGGAGCAGTCCCATATTTAAGTCCTCTAGTAGGTGTCCTGATTTTTTTTCTTAAAAACAGAGAAATTGTCCTGTATCTTCTGTCTCCCCTCGCCCCATCAGTACTAGCAGGTCCTGCTGCTGGCTGGATTCCTGCTTGCCAATCACCTGCCCACCAGTGATGAGTGGCAGGGTCCAGTGGCTGATGATGGAGGTGGATATTCAAGGCTGATGGTGGGGGTGAGGAAGCAGCATGCATGCCTGGCTGCTCCTTCAGTGCAGCCTTTACTGTGTGTCAGCTCTGAGTCAGAAGGGCTCTGTCCCCTGGCTCCCATGCTGTTTCCTGCTAGCACTGGCCGAGTGCTGTGAAACCAGTGACTGGTTACATGTTGCCTCTGCTGCCCACCCAGGAGCCCTTTGTACTCCCATTCTCTCAGTCCTCTCCCTATTGTGTCCCTTAACCCTACTACACGAACCCTGCTGCTCATCCATATCCTCCAGGTAGGCTGCATCCTGCTCCCCGCAATGTGCAAAGAACACACCGGTGGTTGGAATGCTCAGCTTACCAACAGCCTGGCTGGCCAGCTCCTTTCTTTTCCCCCCATCTCTGGCTGGGCCAACACCCCAGGAAAGCCCAAGAACCTCTGGCTTGGGGCACTGGCCAGGAGGAGCCGAGCCCTGCATAGGTGTATGGCTCTGGCATGGCTGGGGAGGGGGAGAAGGATTTCCAGCCTGATCGTTCTCTCTCTCTCTCTCTCTCTCTCACACACACACACACACACCCCCCAACAGGTGATTATTCAACCCACCCAGCCCTGAGCCTCTGACTGGGCGGGGCTGATTAATCACCCCTGAGGTTCTGCTGCCCCCATGGCTTAGAGGGAGCACTGCTCCTGACCCTTTCTTCCTGAACAGTGCAGGAAGCTGCTGCTGGCCACATTCTGGCAGGAATCTGGGCAGGGCAAATAACCTTATGTTCCCTCTCCCTAGTATTGCCTCATAAAGATGGGGCTTGAGGTACCAGGAGAGGCCAGTGTGTCTCCTATTCAGCATAGGGAAATATGGTCACCTTAGTGTGGCCCATTTTGGGGATTGTGTTGGCTGACTTCAGGCTATCCAATAGGAGAGGATTTATAGATGCCTTGGGCTGTCACAGATTCCTTCTAGGTGTTCAGGATTGTGCCAGATAAGCCCGCAAAAGACAGAGCTGAATCTAGACCATGATACTCAGTGTCTTATCAGGTAGTAGAAGATAGCTAGTAGGAAAAAGGTGATTCTGTTTAAATACAAAATCTGCTGATGAAATCGCTTTTATATTACATTTATCGATAAAAGCATTTCTTCCACAATCTCCAGGGTGTGTGGTACTTACATTCCACAGGTTTTCAGATACATCTTAGCTCTTTTGACTTTTAATGTTATAAATAAATAGGAAATCATCTGTACATGACCAGGCAAAATCCATGTAAAAATAATTTTTCTTGACTGGTTGCTTTCTGTACTGCAGCATAAGCTGAAGACAGGATTTTGAGTTGTAGAAGAAAAGCCATTGAAATGATAAATCCAGCCCACTGTTTGTAGCTGTGAAGGGCCTTAGCAGAAGGGTGGGGAAGGATCTGAAGAGGTCATGCAGGAGCTCTGCATCTCCAACAAGCCACAGGTCCAATCAGGGTTTTCTATATCCCTGTGTAGAGGGACTGGCAGGGTAGAGGCATGCCTGGAGAAGGAGAGTGGAGCCTTTGGACATGAGATGATATCTAAATTTGAGGGTTGAGTCTCTCTCTTTAATGGGCTTATTGGGGAAAGTGTGATTCTGCCCTTTAAATACTCACATTTCAGGGGTCTCTGGATCCATGTTTTTGGCTGATGTCTCTTTTATATAGATCTAAATTTTGGGTCCAGATCTGAAGTTGGATCTGTTTTTTATTTGGGCCTATCATTGCAAGGGTTTATTTTTTCTAGGCCCATTATCTACTTGAGTCAGGGGTGTGTGGGGGGGGGGGGGGGAGGACTTTGCTGCACTAACTAGGTAAACAGGACTCAGGCTATGTCTAGACTGCAGTGTTTTTCCGGGGAAAAAACTCTGCCACATCCAAGGAACGTGTCTCCTTTTCTGAAAAAAAAATTCAGAAAAGCAGACACGTTTTTTCAGCAAAATGCAGGACAATGTAGCACTTTAAAGACTAACAAGATGGTTTATTAGATGATGAGCTTTCGTGGGCCAGACCCACTTCCTCAGATCAAATAGTGGAAGAAAGTAGTCACAACCATTGGACAAACATCTCAGACACTTCGCCAAAGGATTAATGCCCACAAAACAGATATCAGACAAGACCCCCCCCTCCCCCGCATCTCCCTCCTGTTCTGAAATGTGATTTGTCCTTTTCATATGTGTTCATTTTTTTTAATTGTATCCTTTGGTATATATGGTTGTGACTACTTTCTTCCACTATTTGATCTGAGGAAGTGGGTCTGGCCCACGAAAGCTCATCATCTAATAAACCATCTTGTTAGTCTTTAAAGTGCTACATTGTCCTGCATTTTGCTTCAACTACCCCAGACTAACACGGCTACATTTCTATCATGTTTTTTCAGCATCCCTGTAAACCTAGTTTTATGTGGAAGAAGGAATGCTCCAAAAAAAGAGGTTTTTTCCCTAACATTTGGCCCAGTGTGGAAGGGCCAAATGTTGGAAAAGCCTCTTCCAAAAAAAATTGGAAAAAAATGTTCTGATTGAACTGTGTAGTCTAGAAACAGCCTCAGAGCCACCTTTTCTCTTCCTTTTATCATTAAGTGCTAGTTAGGTCAGATATACCTCCGGAGTCCTCACTATTTGCTTCCTGCTGTTTTCAATGAATACATGTCTTTTAATATTTACAAAGACAACCCTTGAAAGTGAAACTCTGCCTTAAAACACTATATTCCTATTTGCCATATTCTGTGGGGTACCTTCTGCTGTTTACATTTGGTTTGGAAATATTTTTGTATTTCTACCACCGGCAGAGAACTCAAATGATACGTGTTAGTTCTCAATGCATGAAACAATGCAATTGGATATTGATTAGCTATCCTATTTAAAATTATATATTTTATTTGCTTCCCCTGTTGTTGTGCCTTGTGATTTTACAACAAAACATAGTGTAATGCAATATAAAGTAATTATCATAGGTGTAAACCCAACATGTAATATAGCCAAGGGGGAAATTAGATTTGTTTACCTACTATTAATTTCACTGGTGACAAAACCTCATTCTGATGGGGCAAAGATTTAGACTAGGAAGTTGTTAACTTTCCTTCTTTAGGAAATGTGAAAAGAATGAGGAAAAAATACTACTAATAAAAGGCCAAATACCTAAGTCATCCTTCGGTGTTTGTTCAATGCAAATTCAGGCAGAACTTGCCATGATTCGTAGGTTATAAGACTGAAGGGATTTCTGTGATCCCTTATTCTTACATCCTGCATATCACAGAGCATAGGACTTTTCTGAATTTGTGTTTAAACTAGAGCAGGGGCGGGGCCAGGACACTTCTGTGCTTCTCTGCCCTCAGACTCTGATTGGTCTGGGGGTGGGGTAGCATGTGAAGTCTTTGCTCCCACCCCAGCTCCAGAGAGAAAGTATCCCTGGCAGTGGGAGGAAACTTTGCACACTCCCCCTGCCCCTAGGACAATCAGGCCTTGGGGGTGGGGAAAGCACACAAAGTCTCCTGCCACCCTGCCCCGAACCTGCAAGGAGTTTAGAAATGCTGCACCCTTTGCTAGGCAGGAGGAGACTTCGTGCTCCTCCTGTCCTGCCTCCTTCCTGAAAGGAGCGTGTGCTGCTTCTAAGTGCTGCGCGTTCCCTGCTAGATGGGATCAAGGTAGAAGGAGACTTAATGTGCTCCCCCTGACACCAAGCCTTGATTGACCTGGGCATGGGAGGAAAGCATGAAGTCTCTCGCTTCCTGCCCTCAGGCACATGGTGCTTAGAGTCAACCACCAGGGTTGACAGCAGTAGGGTCTCCGTTGTCCAGATCAACCCGCTTGGCAGGCTGGATCCAGTCTGTGGAGGCCCTTTTGATCATCCCTGAACTAGAACATATCTTTCAGAAAAAATTTTGATTTTTAAATTCCCAGTGGTAAAGAATCCACTAGAGTCCTTGGTAAATTGTTCCAATGGTTTGTAACTAGAAAAAGGATGAAAATAAAATTCAGTTTAGACCAAAAAATCCAAATTTGTTTTGTTTCTGGTTGACCAAGAACAATTTTTTTTTTTTTTTAAATGACTCCTCTAGCCACAAATTTTATTCAGTCCAATCTGAAACATGTTTTCATTTTGGGGGCGATTTTTACCCTATGTATCAAATCCGTCTAAATTAAACATTATTTTGAAATAAAAAGTTCAAACATTTCTCTTAGAAAATGTTGCAAAAAAGCATTTTGACTTTTTTGAAAAAAGTTCTCTCGCATTTTCTGTCAAAATTATTTGCTGGATCATCATGAATTTGTGACCATTTATACTCAACCAGAAACTGCATTTTTCAGCAAATAAACTGGTCACTGAAAATTTTTGCACAGCTCTATTAATTACCTTCACTGTTAAACATTTTGGCTTTTAAAAAAAATTTTTTTCTAGCCATTGGCTCTTCGTAGACCTTTCTCTGCTAGATTGAAGAGCCCATTATCAAAGTTTTGTAGGTATTTAATCACATTTTAATGGATGTGTGTGTCAGATAAGTTCTAAATAAAATTGAGGAGGAGGTGCTCCAAGGACCAAAGTTCTTGGTTGTCTGACTAAAAATGTTGACTGGTGTGTCATTCTTTATGGTGTTCTGTTAAGCTTGCTCTATGTGGTAAAGTTTGCAAACATGCGTATGTTAATATGGTTACATAAAGTTATATTGGGCCAAATCCCAAAGGCCTCACACACCTTTTAAATAGTGCTTATATTAAGACACTACAGATCCCAGTAGAGGTGTGACTGAGTCAAATTAAGACCTCAAGATTGGCCCATGAAAACAAATAATGTATTGAGCTCTGATTCCTATTAAAAGGACACTTGAACGTTGTGTAAATAGTGATGACTGAAGTAGGCAGAGTCATTCATTTATATTCCAGAGAAGGCCCTATACTGGATTAAATCTAGACTGAACATGTTCATTTGATTTCAATGGTCTAGAGAGTAAGAACAGCCCTGCAAGTACCCAGAGAAGACTTAAAACCTTGCAGTCTTGTAGAAAGCTGGTGTCACTGGTATATATTCTAACCAAAGTGCTAAGCCTGTTTGCCAGAGTGAGCAGTACCTGGGCAGTTAAGCTGCCTCACAAGTGACCCCTTTGTGCAGTTTAAAAGAATAGCCAGAGCCTAATACTCAGGCTGTTATCTCCAGGTGCTGAGCCCCTGAAAGGCAGGACTGGATTGAGACATAAGCACTACTATAGGTCTGTGCCAAAGGTTCTGGCTTCTGAAATCATGTAATGGAGTCTGAATGTGAGCTTTCCTTTTAAAAAAGGCTACACTCTAACACTCATGGTTGTGAACAAGACCTTGGAAATGTGAGCTAAGTGTAACTATTGTCTCCTGAGTCAATAGACAGGCTGAAGCAGTACCCTAAATTGATTTGGGAGCTACCCCATTCACTTTAATTGGTTGTTAATTCTGACAACCTTTTACCCTGAGACAAAAGACAGGACTATGCAGCACTTTAAAGACTAACAAGATGGTTTATTAGGTGATGAGCTTTTGTGGGCCAGACCCACCGCTTCAGATCACATTGTGGAAGAAAATTGGCATGACCATATATACCAAAGGGATACAATCAAAAAAAGTGAACGCATATAAAAAGGACAAATCAAATTTCAGAACAGAGGGGGGATAAGGGAGGGAGGTTAATGTCTGTGAGCTAATGATATTAGAGGTGATAATTGGGGAAGCTATCTTTGTAATGGGTAAGATAATTAGCATCTTTGTTAAGGCCCAGTCATAAAGTGTCAAACTTAAGCATGAATGACAGTTCAGAGGTTTCTCTTTGAAGTCTTGTGTTAAAATGTCTTTGAAGCAGGATGCAATGCTTCATTGCAATGAGACAATGCCCTTTCTGGTTGAAATGGCAAGAAACTGTTTTTTCTTTGTGAAACTGTCTGATGTCTGTTTTGTGGGCATTGATTCTTTGGTGAATTATCTGAGACGTTTGTCCAATGTACATAGCAGACTGACACTGTCGGCACATGATAGCATAAATTATATTTCTGGATGAGCAGGAATATGTGTTCTTGATCTTATAACTGAATTGGTTAGGTCCTATAATGGTGTTAGCAGAGTAAATATGTGGACAAAGTTGGCAACGGGGTTTGTTGCAAGGGAAAGTTCCAGGTTTCGTATTAGTGTTGTATATCCTGTGGTTGTTGGTAAGAATCATCCTGAGGTTAGGTGGTTGTCTATAGGAGGCTATGGGTCTGTCTCCCAGAGCCTCTCGGAGTGTAGTATCCTGTTCCAGTATAGGTTGTAGTTTATACCAGACTAACACAGCTACATCTCTATTACTATTTTACCCTGAGGAGCATTGACAATTATGAGCCTACTGGGGATTGCTGCCTGCCCAGAATGATGGCAGTTTCATGCCATTACGGCATTACCACTCCTTGGTGGGAAGGGCCACAGTTGTTGGAGTGTGGCCTTGGCCTGCACCTCTAGTCCAAGGAGTGGCCTCTGTGTGGTGGTGTGCTTAGTCACAGATTGCCTTAATCCAGTCCTGATAAGTGAAGAGATTCCATCTCAGAGAAGTGAAGCGGGAGAGAAAAGAGGAAAAGGGAAAGAAGACAGGGAGCAGGGAAATGAAAAACAGAGAAGCAGAAGAAATGGGAGGAGAACAGGTGTATTAGAAGCCAATATCTGTTGCTCAGCTAGGGTTCAGTCAATGCTTGGATAACTTCTCTAGCTGATTGCTCCCTAATTTATCTAATCTACTTTGATGGTTCCTTGACTATCCTCTCATTGAGCTGATCTGGTGCATCAATATGATCCATAATGTACCTCAGGCCACTTTTCCCAGTGATAATTACATATAGGTGGCTTAGGTAGGGCACTGGGGTGAGGTACTAGATCTCTATCTGTAACTCCGGCAGCTTGTAAGCCATCGGAATGCAGGCATTCAGGCTGACACTCATCCAAGCTAATGCCTTGGATGAGTGGATTTTCAAGCACCCAGAGTCTGCATCTGACTCTGGTTCTAACTTTTTAAAAAGGAAATAAAAATACTAATTTTGAACACCTTAACAAATGTTGACTAAATAAACCATTGGCCATTGTAAGTAAACTGACTGAAGTCAGAAGTCATACCCCAGATTCTGTGTTTGTGGAGGGGGACTGCTCTAATTATCATCCTTGCCTAAGATCTTGCTGTTCCTTCTGCCTGAAGAATATAAGAACATAATACACAAAACCCTGCATTATTACAGTTGCATTTATAAATTGCTGACCCATTTTGTGTTTTGATGCACTGTTGTCACTCAGAGGTGGATAATGATGGCTCAACTGACTACTGTAGTAATGCATTTAAAACTGGGAAATCTGTCATTAATGATGTTTTAACGCAGGAGCAATAAACCATGAATGAAATTTTAAATTAGTTACTGTCAAACGATTTGTCTTAAAAATTTTCTTACATTTTGTTTTTATATGTTTTTTGAAGCTGCTGAATTGTTTGATGGACAAAGACAAATGTATAGAATGTTTCAGTAATTCACTTCTACTTCTCAGTACTCACCATCATAAATTATACAGCCAGCCTGAATATGTAGTGCTAGAGATGATCCAGAAATGTTTCATTTTTTATGCTATGAGTTTTTACCAGCTTGACTTATTGAAGTGATCATATGCTTCTGTAGACATGACATTACCATTGCCCTTGGACATACGACACACATATACTGTGAGTGGGCAGATATCAACACAAAATATTATTTAGCTCTCAAGTCTGCTGCTGCTTGGCAGTTTAGGAAAACACCTACTTTCCTTTTTTTCTTTTGTTTGCAGCACTTCTGTATGCAACCATTTTTGGAAACGTAACAACCATCTTCCAGCAAATGTATGCCAACACAAACCGGTACCATGAAATGCTGAACAGTGTCCGGGACTTCCTTAAACTCTACCAAGTGCCCAGAGGTCTGAGCGAGCGTGTGATGGACTATATCGTTTCCACTTGGTCAATGTCCAGGGGTATAGATACTGAAAAGGTAAGAGAAACCTGAAGGAGTCTCCATGTCACCTACCGAAACTTCTTCCAAGTTTGATAAAATATCAGCACTGAGGATTAAATAATTATCTGTTGAATTATTTAGATGCCAAGATTGCATCAAACAAACAAAATCTGCATTGATGGTACTTGGTTTTATATTCTCCTATGGCTAGAATTTGTTCTGATCATGTCTGAGTATCTAGGAGGATGGGGCACAGGTACCCCCGGTGGAAAGGGCCAGACACAATTGCAGGCTCTACACAGTGGTGAGGCTCAGTGGAATGCATGGTCCCTCCTCCCTCCAAAAGGAGTGGAAAGGAAACCAGGTCATACTGCTCAGGGAGCTGCCTCACCTCAGAGGAGCACATTGCAACTATATGGTCCTGTGCACAGAGTACATAGTCTGCGCCTGTCACACAAGCATGGGGGTATTAGTTAGCATGTGGATGTACAGCGTATAGGTTATTAATATAGATTAGCTATTCTTGTAATAGAAGACAGTTTGAGATCTACTTTTCATTAGGGGAATATTCTCATAGGAATACTTGGATTTACAGGCAGAACTCCCATTGTGTGTAGTGAGAGAATAAAGATCCTTTTGCCAAAACAGAAAACTTCTCTTCATTCCCTTCATATTAGGTGCCTACTTTTATGATAGTAGATATTGTTTTCCATTTGTCAGCAGAGAAATGAGCCTGGCATGTGTTGTTCCAGGACTGTTAATTCAGGAAATTACAACAGTGTTCCCATCTCCAGCCAGAACATGATTGGTTAATTTATTGTTCAAAATAGTGGCTGATGCCATTTTAAAAGCAAACAAATGCATTGTTTTCTAGCACTTAATATGCTGCTAGAGATGGCCAAGCAGATGCAGCTTGGGGATGGATTGTCTGGAGCTTCATGGGAAGATAGGACTGTCTGACTTCCTGAGGGGCCCTTGAGCATTGCTTCCTGCCATCTGGATCCCAGAGTGTAGAGAAGCGGTCTCCATGAGGAATGATATTGCAGTACTGAACATTACTGACCAGCAGCTGCACTGACACACATACTGCTTCTTGTAGGATCAGGAAATGATGTAGAACCACCTGGAAAGGAGGTCAGGGAACAACTTGGGTACACAGAACAGTAAGATGATTGCACAAGAAAAAGTAATTTTGCATGTGAAGTATTGAAGATTCGTCCTCTTCATTCCCTCGGCTTCCTCTACTTAAAACAGAAATACTAACTATGTACTGCTAAGAGTGCCATTGGAGATAGCAATGTACAAATTAAATCACATCTGACACATTTCTCCTGCTAGAATTATTTCAATACACAAAGTCTCCAATTACAAGACTATCAATGAGCATATGATGTAGATTTCAGTAACTGACATTTTGGAAGCTTAAGTGCCAATGTTTATGGTTCTAAAATCAACATTTTATAACAAGGACTAACAGTTTACCACTGACTAATAGTTGTATCGATTCATAAATTCTCAAGTCTGAGCTCCATTGATTTTTTTGCATTCATACACAAATTCCACAATGCTGCATAATGAATAAAATCCCAGCACAGCTGTCATTGTGGGTGTGTAATGTCATGCAGCCCACTATAGGTAAAACAAAATTTAAAGGTGAACTTATCCTCAGAATTAGTCTTTGTAATATGGTGCTTGACTAGTGCTCATTGTGAAAAAGCCTGGGGATGAATAGCCAATTAAAAGCAAAGGCAAGCCTGCAGGATTTGCAAATGTCATTAGAGCCGGCCCACAACATTTTGGCACCTGAGGGGGGGAGCTCAAATGATGTCCCCATGCCTCCTCGCTTGGGCCAAAATGTTGAAAGTTCTCAATTCTGCCTTCTTCCTGGTCTGTTCCTCTCATGGCACTCCACTATCTCTGTGCATCTAGAGCAGAGAGAATACATATGCACTAGCAGCAGACACAATTTTCTACACTCTGGGTCCTAGTGGCACTTCCCCACCCAGTCTGGCACCTGAGGCAGCCGCCTCAGTTCACCTCATGGTAAGGCCAGCCCTGAATGTCATTCTAATGAAGCTTAACAAAGAACCAGCATCAAACACTAACTAAACCATGATGACCCACTTTGGGCTTCTTTGCGATATTCATTCTGATGAACACTATTACAGCTCCAGGAACTCACAAGTATGTTAAACTCACTTTAGGTAACCACTTGTTTCACTGGAATTCTGAAGCCAGTGCTCAATAATTTTCTGAAACAGGAGTGCAAAATGCAATAATCTCATATTAGACAGGGAGCGAAAGCATTTTTTTATGAGAGTTTCCTAAAATCATCATTATCTCTTTCCAACACTGAGATAGGGTAGGGCCAAAGTTATGAACAGGTTCCATCCACTTCTATTTTGAGTTGCCCTTGGACCTTGTAGGGGAGTTGCCTGGAGGAATTCATACACCATGTTTTACCACATTCTCTATGACCATCCATTGCCTCTGTCTAATGCATTATTTCCATACAGAACTTTTGGTGGGCAGTCGGTATGGGGTCATTTTAGCATAATGGCAAAACTATTGTAGTTGTCAACTTTTTAATGATTGTATAGATTGAACTTATCTAGTCCAGCACCCTCAGGACTTGACTGGTGCCAAACCAATTTGCTAGACCACGGGAGATCAATATAGTCGAGCACAGTGTTTCTCAAAGTGGTCCATGGATCCACTCTACTAGAAAACTGCTAGTGGACCGCTCTGGTTTGTTTACTTACTGGTTCTGCAGCCATGGAGCCTCGTGGCTCCCATTGGCTGCAGTTTACCATTTGCAGCCTAGGGGAGCCACGGGAAACAGCGGCCCGGTAGAGCTTTCTTGGAGTGCGTCTGAGGACCACTTTAAGAAACACTGGTCTAGCAGCATTACCAATGCTTCCACTGCTTTTTGGGCTCTAGGAAGACATTTAGATTAGACCTATAGCACAGAACACTGAGAGCCTGGACTGGTGGCTTTAAACCCATGGTCACCAACCACTCGATCGCAATCGACTGGTCGATCGCGAGGCCTCGACCAGTCGATCGCGAGGCATTCAGGCAACCCCACCCCCCATCCCCGAGAAGCCCCACTACCTACCTCTAGTGTAGTGCCGGCTTCCCGCGGGGTGGACGGAAGTCCTATCTGAAGCCCAAGTCACTTCCGGGGGTTCCGGAAGTGCGCAGGCTGCTCCCCTCCCACAGCTCTGTTGCGTGCTGGGGGAGGGGGCGTCGGCCCTGAAGGAGGAGTGCGGAGGCTTCCTTGTGCCGCTGGCGCCAGAGGGGTGAGTTGAGCGCAGGGGTTTCCCTGTGCCGCAGGAGTGGGGGTCAGCTCCGGGGTTTGGCTGTGTTGTGGGAGGGGAGGGACTTGGCTGGGCCGGGCCAGGCCGGGCCGTGGAAGGGGGGTTTGGTTCTGGGGTAGGCGCACGCGGGGGTTGTCCGTGCTGTGTGAGGGGTTGGCTGAGTCGTGCCGTGCCGTGCCGTGCCGTGGGAGACGGGTTTGACTCCAGGGTAGGTGCCCGCGGGGGTTGGTCATGCTGCAGGCGGGGGTTGGCCGCGCTGCGCCGTGGGAGGGGGGGTTGGCCCTCAGGCAGGTGCCCGCGGGGGTTGGTCATGCTGTGGGAGGAGAGGGGAATGGGGGGATGGGCTGGGTCATGCCGTGGAAGGGGGGTTTGGCCCTGGAGCAGACTCCTGCGGGGGTTTGGCCCTGCCGTGAGAGGGGGGGGTTTGGCCCTGGGGCAGGCACGCATGGGGTTTCTCTGTGCCGCGGGGGAGGGGTCGGGCCCGGAAGAGGCATGTTCTGTCTTCGATCTGGGGCGGGGGGGGGGGGGGGCGAGAATCCTCAGAGGAGGCAGATGAAGGGGACTCTGCTGCCACTGGCACCCTGTCCCCGCTCCTCAGACCCCACTCCCCTGTCCCCAGCTACACAATTCTGTCCCCACTCCTCTGACCTCAGCTACAGAACTCTGTCCCCATTCCCATCCCCACTCCCTGAACTCTATCCCCACTCCCTGTCCCCAGCTACAGAACTCTTTCCCCATTCCCGTCCCCACTCCTCGAACTCTGTCCCCATTCCCCTGTCCCCAGCTACAGAACTCTGTCCTCATTCCCATCCCCACTCCCCTGTCCCCAGCTACAGAACTCGGTCCCCATTCCTTTCCCCACTGGCACCCTGTCCCCTGCCCTCCCAGCACCCTGTTCCCTTTCCCCTGCCCCCAGCCGCAGAACTCTGTCCCCCCAAAATGTATAATTATAAATGCTTCATTGTAGATTTAAATAGCATGAATAAAAAACAGACCATTTATTTCATAACTATAAACACGTGATTTTAATTTTATATATCGCATAATTTAAAAATAAACTGTTTATCAGAGTGTGTAAGTAAGGGTTGGGAATAGCAAGTGATGGACAGGAGGAGAATAGAGAGGGTGGGGCTTCAAGGAAGGGGTGGGGCTTCAAGGAAGGGACGGGGTGGTAGATCTTCGCCTGTTCTGAGATTTAAAAAGCGATCTTTGGTGTAAAAAGGTTGGAGACCACTGCTGTAAACAAACTTCATGGGACTGTGGGAAACGTGGCCACACCCATGATAAGTGGATATCCAGCTAACTAAAATCATACTGGATCATCAATGTTGCTGGACCAGAATAAAAAGGTTCAATGTGTAGTTAGTTACTCAGTGTACTTTGTCTTCTGTGGATGTCATAATGTCTTTAGTTTGTCTAGCCTTGCCATGCTTGGATATGATGCAAGAAACTCATTTAAAATATTTTCAGCTTTTGCTCCAGGGCTGCGTCTAGACTGGCAAGTTTTTCCGCAAAAGGAACTGCTTTTGCGCAAAAACTTGCCAGCTGTCTACACTGGCTGCTTGATTTTGCGCAAAAGCACTGATGTTCTACTGTCCGAAATCAGTGCTTCTTGCGCAAATACTTTGACGTACCCGTTCGGGCAAAAGCCCTTTTCCGGAAATGTTTTTGCACAAGAGGGCCAGTGTAGACAGGCAGCTAAGACGTTTTGCGCAAAAGCAGGCTAAACAGAAAAAAGCCCTATGGACACTCGGACACCATGACTCCTCTTACCCATACATTCTCCAAGTAGGTAATGCCCCGTGTATAGTTTGTGTAGATTTTTTCATGGAATTTGCCTATTAAGAATAAAATTTCCATCAAATACAAGCCCTTGGCATTCCAATTTTTTCTACGCAAGCTTTGGGCCTCACTGTACTGTAAAATTTTACTGTTTTAAAAACTTGCAGCATTTGTTCCAACGGAGGCTGTTGCTGAGATTAAAGACTATTTTCTTTTTGGTTTTGTAAAGTAGGCTAAGTTAATGTTATGGAGCATTTTAGGTTGTGTGGTTTTTTTTTTAAACTCAGAGTAGAAATGTATGAGAAGAATGCTGTAGTTCTTAAAATCTGTTATAGTTTCAAACAAATGAGATGACATAATGAAGGCAACCAGCTGATGTAATGCTCTAGGATGCTTGTACAGAAACTGATGATCTAATCTCCTTTTAGGTTTTACAGATCTGCCCTAAGGATATGCGAGCAGACATCTGTGTGCATCTAAACCGCAAAGTTTTCAAGGAGCACCCAGCGTTCAGACTGGCTAGTGATGGATGCCTTCGAGCCCTAGCCATGGAATTTCAAACTGTGCATTGTGCCCCTGGGGATCTGATCTACCATGCTGGCGAGAGCGTGGACAGCCTTTGCTTTGTGGTTTCAGGGTCTTTGGAAGTGATCCAGGATGATGAAGTTGTTGCTATTTTGGGTATGTCTCATGCTTTATAGTATCTGCATAGCTAATCTAATGCTAACTTTCTGCATTTCTATAGCACTTTCCATTAGAGTCTTAACATACTTTCAAATAATTTAATTTAGCCTCACAGTATCCTGAAGAGGTATCTGCGTATTACCATCCCCCTTTAACAGAGGTAGAGAAGAGATTGTGACTTGTTCGAGGGCACATGGGAACTTGGTGCACACAACCAGAAGAGCACCCTTTCTTCCTCATGCAAGTTTGTAACGGTGCATCCACATCACCTGTGATTGTTTTACAATATGCTCAGCAGTGTCCTAACTCTGTCTCATTGAAGTCTTTGGGAGTTTTAATCCCACCTTCACTGCAGGCAGGGCGAGGTCCCTGCTGGGTGCTTTTATCTCAGTAATAAAATAAATATTTTAAAACTAAAAATAATTCTTATGAGATGACTCAGGAGAAGGTTTACAGACAATGCTGTAACACTTAACCAGGTATGTGTTACAGCAAGCAAAGGCTAATGTTTATAATCCCTTTTCAAAACAATATTCTATCTCCTAAGGTCAAAATAATCTGAACTAGAAATGGCACTCTAGGTTGGAGGCATACAAAAAGGTTGCAGTGATGTGAACAACACTCTGAAGGAAAGCTAGGAGAATAGATGGCTAATCCAGTAGACATAGCTAAATCATGAGGTGGCTAGAGTATTGAGAACATGATTATGTCTGACCTTTTTGTGATAAGGTAGAACTTCGCAGTGGCTTAAACTCAGAATCTGTCACTCATACCAGTCTTAACAAACAGACAAAAACCTCATCAATCTTAAACCTTAATCTTTCAGAACAAATATGCCAAACTTTTCTATGAGAAATTTCTACGGGCAAAATAAGGCTGTTCTCCTGGCCTCAGTTCACCACTCTGCCTGAGTTTTAGTAGTGTGATTAGCTTACCAGTCTAGAGAACTTTGCTTGGAATGTTTTGCAAGCGTTTTTGCATTACAGCCTTCGCTAAGAGCCTCTTGGCTTTTAGCTCATGCAATAGAGGCATCTCGCGTTAGCCCCTAAGGTTCCAGCTTCAGTCCCACCTGACAACGACCAGGGTTCATTGCCTTTACACTTGCACTGGGAAGAAATCTTGAGAGGTCATCAAGTCCAGTCTCCAGCACTTAATGCAGGACCTGCATAAATTGAAGAGTTATATTCCTTGTGCATATTCTAAACACAAATATACATTCTAAACTGTAAAAGACCCATTCCTGTGAAAACTTACCCCCTTTTTTATTTTACACATGCAGGGCTCGTCTACACTGGCCCCTTTTCCGGAAGGGGCATGTAAATTTCACCAGTCGTCGTAGGGAAATCCGCGGGGGATTTAAATATCCCCCGCGGCATTTAAATAAAAATGTCCGCCGCTTTTTTCCGGCTTTTAAAAAAGCCGGAAAAGAGCGTCTACACTGGCCCCGATCCTCCGGAAAAAGTGCCCTCCGGAAAAGGGGAGGGAATAAGGGTAGGAATAAGACCCTCCGGAAAAGGGCACTTTTTCCGGAGGATCGGGTCCAGTGTAGACACTCTTTTCCGGCTTTTTTAAAAGCCGGAAAAAAGTGGCGGACATTTTTATTTAAATGCCGCGGGGGATATTTAAATCCCCCGCGGATTTCCCTACGACGACTGGTGAAATTTACATGCCCCTTCCGGAAAAGGGGCCAGTGTAGACGTAGCCGCAGTGTAGTGGGTTGGAAGTCAACGCAGAACAGTTTAAACATTGGGGCCTCCTGCTTTTCACTATGGTTGAGTGACTTATGAAGTCATTAAGAGTGCTGCTAGAGTTGAATGAATAACACACAAAGTTTTCCCTAATCATTGAAACTTAAATCCAAATGTGCCTCAGTTATTGTTTGCTCCCCTTATGCAGTCACTTTCCATGACCATTCATGCCATGCATACAGTCAGCGATAGCATTCACTGAGGGGGGAGGACTTATTCTGAATTGCATGAGAAACATGATTGTTGATGTATTGTTCAGCCAAGAAGCAGACTTGATTTATATCACCAATCATAACTGAACTACATAGTTTGAATTGTATATGTTAGTGGTTCCCAATCTTTTTGATACTGGGGACCAGTAAACCCATTCACAAGCTTTTGGAGGACTGGTAACATTTATTTGCATATTTGAATATTAATCAAATGATGAATATGCAAATACATTGTTTCTGGTCCTCCCGAAGCCTCCAGTGCCAAATTTAGCAAAGCTTTGGATACAGTCTCCCACAGTATTCTTGCTAGTAAGTTAAGGAAGTATGGATTGGATAAATGGAGTGGAAGATGAATAGAAAGCTGGCTAGACTGTTGGGCCCAGGGTTTCCCAGACTTTATATTGTTGGAACCCGGTTTTTTTCAGTACCTTTTTTTGTGGCCCAAAAATATAAACGCATATAAACTGGGTTGAGACAGAAGGTGTGGGTTCTGGGGTGTGAATGAGGGATTTAGGTGTAGGAAAGAGAGAGAGTGCAAGCTCTGGGAGGGAATTGGGTGCAGGAGGGAGGTGGAGAAGGGGATGCTGGCTCAGGGTGGGGGTTCCAGGCTGGGGAGTGTTGGGCTCAGGTGGAGGGTTGGGGTGCTGAGCAAGCTGCAGGTTTGTGGATGTGAGGGTGCAAGAGTTTGGGGATGTGAGAGGCTCGGGACAGGGGGTTCCAGTGTATGATAGGCTCAGATTTGGAGTTGAGGTGGGGAGTACAGGAGTGTTATGATGTGGTGGCCAGATGACAACTTGGCCCCAATTGGGGGCTTGCTGGCCAGGCTTCATTTTTAAATAAAATATTGTCAAACAAAACACAAGTATCGTCTTTATTTATGAGAGGGGCGGGGAACCTGTTTTGAGTCAGGGGTCACTGACCCACGGAAAAGTCAGTCGGGGCCACGTAAGTGAGATACAAAAACACAACCCCTCCAAACCCCTCAAACCTCACTAATGTGACCCCAACTCTGCTTGTGGGTGCTGGGAAAGGGTTCTGGGGCAGGGTGCCAATGGGTGCTGGGTCAGGAGACAGGGTACTTGTGGGTGCTAGGGCAGAGGACAGGGTGCCGGTGGGTGCTGGGGCAGAGTACTTGTGGGGATCTGGGTGGGGGGGGAGGGAAGGGGACAGGGACTGATACCTGGGGATCCTGCAGCTGCACACCAAGGCCCAGGAAGTGCGTGGGCTGCTCCCCCATCCCCCAAACAGTAGCACGGTACCTGAAACGCTGGTCCGTCGCATGCCTGATGCCTTCCTGTGCGAGGGGGGGGGGGGGGTAGTCCCAGACCACGTCAGCCCCAACCCTGCTGGGGCAGTGTGCACCTTGCTCCTCCGCTTCACACAACAGTGCGCACCACCTGAGTAGCCGGAGCTGGCACAATCCTGGATCCCTACCCCCTCCACAGCGCCCAATGGACTGGTGTTTTAGGTACCACACTAGCTGTTGGGGCAGGGGGGAGAGCAGTCAGCTACCCTGGAAGTAGCATCAGCGCAGCCACAACCCACCTCCTGGCTCCAATCCTGTCCGCTTTATTGGCCGGCTTTGGCTCCCGGTCTGTGTCAGTGCACCCGGCCTTCTCCCTGGGTCCTAGTGCCCGCCGAATCTAGCCCTGCCGCCCGGAAGCATGCCTGGCAGAGACGCCTCAGGCAGCGGGCTCTCTCCCAAGAATTGTGCATGCAAATTTTTCTGAGGACCGGTATTTTTTTTTCTGAGGATCGGTACTGGGCCGCAGACCACACTTTGGGAAATGCTGGTATTTGTCAAGTATCAAACAAGAATCCATAGAATACATGAAATTTGTGAAAAACTATTTAGAATAATTTTGACTAATGAACACATTGGGGGAAATTAAAATCTCCTCACAGTTATTCCAGGAACAAAAAAAGGTAAATTAATAAAACAAGCTTTCAGTTAGGAATACATGCTGTGTCTTCCTTAGCAATAGAGACCTAAATCTCATTTCTAAATTACTCTGTGTGAATCTTATACAGTATTATCTAAAATTAAGGCAATCCATTTTTCATCTTGAACCAATTTATAGCTAGCATTTTCTAGTACTAATATTATTTACCCTTAAAGGACAGCATACTAAATGTGTGCTGCAGATCCCTGGTGCTTGGAATCCTCTGTGTACTCTTGCATAATATCACTGTAAATCAAATCTATCTACTATCCAAATGGAAAGTGTGGTTTCAGTTCAAACTCGTCTTCTCAGAATAAAGTGATTGACTTTGACTTCAAAATGAATTGATGCAAAAACAGGTGTAAGAGAAAATTACATACAAGGCAGAAGAGAAGAATCAGACATTTTCTGTGGCTATCTAATTAATGCACATTCCCTGGTAATTAGAAGGGGAGGGAAAGGCAGATAAAGAACATTAGTTTTAAGAATTTAATTTCTTTGCAACATTTGCTGTAAATTGTCAGACAGTCTAAGTATTTTACTGGATGCTCATTTTTGTTGCTGTTTGATTTCTGTATTTTAATTCTGTAGAAACTTTAGTAGCATTCATATAACACAATAATTGTGTGACACTTCACAGAAATACAGGACAAAATTCCCTGGAACAAGGAGCTTACTGTAAACTCACGTGTTGCTGTTTTTGATCGATGGGGAAGCTAGGGAAAGGAGAGAGAATGCTGCTGTTTTGTATAAAGGCTATTTTGTATTCTTAAGGGTTTTTACTGTTTTGTTTTGTTTTTAAAGAGCAGCCATGAGACCAGGAGTATGTACATAAGGTAAGAATGGAAATGAGTTTTAGGGAAGCTACCTGTCGTTCAGTCAAGTTTCGTTCTCTGTCAGGATTTGGAATTGTCCCGATGGGTTCCTGACAGGTCCTTTACTCTGTCAGTTATGATAAATTTTCAGCTGCGTGTGTGTGTGCTCCCCTGTCTAATGCCCCTGTGCACTTGAGTCAACACGATAGACTTCCAGAGAGCCACCAGAGACCACAGATCAGATAAGGATTGAAATCACCCAAACAGGTTTATTGCCAATCGGCATATACTAATAGTTGTCAGCAAACAGACTCGCCGCTGTGCCTCTATACTTTGTGCAAGCTGTGGTAATGTGCTAATACCCATTAAGTGCCATAGCATCCTCGCCCCATGGTTAGCCGGCAATCCCTTTTGGGATGCACTTTTATAGTCACCTACAAACAAATTACATTACTTCTGATGTACCAGGTTTCCAGTTGTTTATAACTTTGCTAAACTTTAACCATTTGGGCTGAAATTTTCAGTGCTGAGTGTTTGCCTCAGGCTGAATTTCGTTGGAATTGTTTGGCAAAAATGGTTCAGCTTTTTATCAGAACAGGGTTAGAAACACTTACATTGTTTTGCCCATGTAATGCATTTACAAATTGAGGAGCTATGGAGTGGGGGGACTTGAAAAATGGCAGAGGGCTGGCTGAGGTGTCAGATGTGTCTTTCACTCTCTCCAGAAAACATTGCCTAAATTTGGCTAAGATGCAAGTCTTTGAAGAAAACAGAGTTTGAACTGCCTTAGTTAAGAGTTTGAACTTGTTAAGAGTTTAGCAGTTAAAATCTCTGAAGATTCCATCAGTACAGATCATGCTCCAGGATGGGACTAAGCATGACTTTGCCTGCAATGTGTGTGAGGAAAAATAGTAGGTGATTCTGTAACTAAATACTGTGTCATAATGCATACTCACAAGGGGGGCAAATTATGGTGAAATACAACCTAGATTCTAGAATTTGCTAACTTTTGAGTGATGACTCTGCAACCTTAACAGTCTTTTAATGTAGTTTCTGTGTGTCATACAGTTTAAAGGCAGACAAGTGTACAATACAGTCATAGAATCTGAGGACTGGCAGAGACCTTAGGAGATATCGAGTCCAGCCCCCTAACTCAAAGCAGGACCAATCCCAACTAAATCATCCCAGCTAGGGCTCTGTCAAGCCTGCATTTAAAAACCTCTAGGGATGGAGATTCTACCCCCTCCCTAGGTAACCCATCCCAGTGCTTCACCACCCTCATAGGGAAATAGTTTTTCCTAATATCCAACCTAGACCTCCCTACTGCAATTTGCGACCATTGCTCCTTGTTCTGCCATCTGTCACTACTGCCACTCTCCAGTCTCTTTGGAAAAGGCTGCCATCAAATCTTCCCTCTTCTGTAGACTAAATACGCTCAGATCCCTCAGCCTCTCCTCGTAAGCCATGTGCTTCAGCCCCCTAATCATTTTTGTTCCCCTCACTTTTGCTTTCTACAATGGGTCCATATCCTTTCTATAGTGGGAACCCCAGTCAAGCAGTAGGACTCACTTTGATCTGGTGAAGCCACAAGTCATTGTATCTAGAATATTTTATGGAAAAGGTTGGTTTTGACAGAGGATTTGGAAGGAAGAGAAAAGGCTTGGTATGTGTTCACAATTTCTTGTGCTCAAAGATGAGGTTGTGGATTGGCATATAGGGCCCAAGGGATCAACAAGACCCTGTGTATACCTGGGAGTTGATCAGGGATTGGAAGAAGGAGATCTGCAGAGCTTTGGGAAATGGTGCCTGAGAAATTGGTCTGGTGGAATCTTACTTTAACCTGAGATTGCTGGAGCGAGCAATGACCTGGACCAGTTGTTTGCTTTGACCAGTTTGAGTATAGCAAAATTCATGAGCTGTTGAATAAATTCTGTGGAATAATTAGAATAGTAGTGCCTGATCTAGAAAACCTTTATTCATGTGGGTAAATTTGTTGTTATTCATACATGTAGTCCTGTTGCTTTTTTGATGGGCTTGTCTGGGTGAGACTGGAGGAGTCTGTTACTGAAACTGAAACTCTTAATATCTCAAGTACTTTTTTACAACATTAGTTGAACAATTTTTTTTGTTTTGTTTTGTTTTTTATGTAGCACCCCTGAAATATTCCCAAGATAAAGCAGTGCTTTCTATAAGAATTCAGGAAGCACTCCAGCTGCTTACAATAAATCATTTACTAAGCAGTGAAAGAACTGTGTAGCACTTTGGTAGTCCCTGGATATCCCTATGTTTTCAGTGATTCACTTGGCATTTAGATACACAGCTCCCATTGGCACAAAATGAATTCCATGGATCAGTGGAAATTGTTTGGCTAAATTCTGTGTGAGCTTTTGTTATTCACTAGTTCTTGTTTACTAAACTGACCACCATTTTTATTACCCCAAGAAGGCTATGGAAAATATTAGAAATGTACTGTCTTTGCTCAACCAAGCTGTATGCTAGTGATTTTAAGCAATTATTGGATTCAGGGGATAAACTAAATGGCTACATCTAGACTGGCATGGTTTTCCACAAATGCTTTTAAAGGAAAAGTTTTTCCGTTAAAAGCATTTGCAGAAAAGAGTGTCTAGATTGGCACCAACGCTTTCCCGCAAAAACACTTTTTGCAGAAAAGCATCCGTGACAATCTAGATGCAGTTGCGCAAGAAAGCCCCGATCGCCATTTTCGCCATTGGGGCTTTTTTGTGCAAAACAGTACTGTGCTGTCTACACTGGCCCTCTTGCACAAAAACATTTCCAGAAAAGGGCTTTTGCCCAAACGGGAACGTCAAAGCATTTGCACAAGAAGCACTGATTTTGGACAGTAGAACGTCAGTGATTTTGCGCAAAATCAAGTGGCCAGTGTAGACAGCTGGCAAGTTTTTGCAAAAAGCGGCTGCTTTTGAGGAAAAACTTGCCAGTCTAGATGCAGCCAATGTGATTAAGGCCGTAAGAATCCTTAATGCTAATGATGGCCAACGTTTACAAAATTGGATGCACAAAATGAATAAAATGGGTTTAATTTTCAAATATTCCAACATTCCAAGTCAAGTAGCCTTGTGAATGACTTGAAAATCAGGCCTTTTTCAAGTGCTTAAATGTGGAGCTAGGTGCTAACTTTCAGCACTCACTTTTTGGAAAATTTGGATTGCATTTTCAAATGAGGGCACCCTACAAATCTGTGTGGGAAATAACTGCTTGTTTGCTTATGCCAATGGGGGAACTATATTAATAAATACCTGCTTGTCCATCCAACTAACCAATTCTGTGCAGAGTCCACATTTGTGTGGGTGCTAGTTAGGTGCTCAACTGATCATTTGCTCCTAATAGTCACTGTCTTGGTTCTACCACATTTATCATATTCTCCCATTCCATGGTAGAGCTAAATATATTACTTTTTGTGTGCATATTTTGTTTGTCTTAGCAAAAGGCACTACTGCCTAAGCTCTCTATGGCTATGTCTAGACTGGCAAGTTTTTCCACAAAATCAGCTGCTTTTGCAGAAAAACTTGTCAGCTGTCTACACTGGCCCCTTGAATTTCCGCAAGAACACTGACTTCCTACTGTAAGAAATCAGTGCTTCTTGCGGAAATACTGTGCTGCTCCCATTCGGGCAAAATCCGTCTTGCGCAAATCATTTGCGCAAGAGGGCCAGTGTAGACAGCACAGTACTGTTTTGCGCAAAAAAGCCCTGATGGCTAAAATGGCGATCAGGGCTTTTTTGCGCAAAAGTGCATCTAGATTGGCACGGACGCTTTTCCGCAAAAAGTGCTTTTGCGGAAAAGCATCCACACCAATCTAGAAGCTCTTTTCCGCAAATGCTTTTAACAGAAAACTTTTCAGTTAAAAGCATTTGTGGAAAATCATGCCAGTCTAGACGTATCCCTTGGGTATGTCTACACTTGTAGCCTAATTCGAACTAGGGCTGGAAATGTAGGCATTCGGATTTGCAAATCAAGCCCGGAATTTAAATATCCCGTGCTTGATTTGCATCTTCCCAGCCAGGCACTATTTTTTTTTTTTAAATTTACAAGCCCAGACTAACTGCCCACATCTACATGCAGCAGGGAAACAGACATTCAAAATAAAGCCCAATTTCGAACTACCTGTTGTTCCTCCTGCAATGAGGTTTAACAGGTAGCTTGAAATAGAGCTTTATGTCGAACGCCCGTTTCCCTGCTGCATGTAGACACGGGCAGTTAGTCCGGGCTTGTAAATTTCAAAAAATGGCGCCCAGCCCGGAAGATGCAAATCAAGTGCAGGATATTTAAATCCTGGGCTTGATTTGCAATTCCGAATGCCTACATTTGCAGCCCTAGTTTGAATTAGGCTGCAAGTGTAGACGTACCCTATCTGTGGTAGAGCAGTGGCATTAAAATACTACAGCAATGGGATCCATACTCATTGAATCCCTACTGGGACTGATGGGTTAATGTGAACTGAGTACCTAGCTGCAAGTGTGGAAGCGTGTAATGAACTGTGTTTCCCCATAAAGGAATTGCCTTAGCTTTAAAGAGGAGCTTATAATGTTTTTTTCACTATTGGCTATAGGTTTTAGTTCAATGGACAGGTCTGGTGCATTTTGCTTTATCCGTGCATGCTGACCTATCGACAATCTCTGCTTGGGATATGAATTGTTCGCATTCTGTAAAAAGACCAGGAAATGATTATGCTTCACAGCAGAGTGGTTAATATAACCTCAAACTCAGCTCGACAACATACATTTCCCTTTGTGTGTTTTCCTCTCATTCAGTTCCTGACAGGTTTGTTCAAAATGTGCCATCTAAAGACACATTTTAGAACATTTGCATTTTTTGTGGAGCTGTAGGTTTTGGAACGTATTTGCTGACTCGTGTAATTGGCAGGTGCTTGAGAAATAGTGTGTATCTGATTGGAACACTGTACCGACATTACTGTTTAAATGCATTTAATTTGAGTAAACAAGAAAATAGGAAGACAGATAGTAATTTTTCCTAAATTATGCAGCCTGTGCCCTCTGATCTATGAGTGGGATCTACCCTAAGAAGTGCAATGATGTTCCCATTGCTTCCTTCCTCCAGGTTCAACTTGGACTATAGGGACCTAGGCGGGGGAGACTACTAGAGGCTGGGTGTTGTGACTGCAGCACACACATTGGCTGCATCTAGATTGGCATGATTTTCTGGAAATGCTTTTAACAGAAAAGTTTTCTGTTAAAAGCATTTTTGGAACAGAGCATCTAGATTGGCACGGACTCTTTTCCGCAAAAGCACTTTTTGCGGAAAAGCGTCCGTGGCCAATCTAGACGCGCTTTTCCGCAAAAAAGCCCCGATCGCCATTTTCGCAATCGGGGCTTTTTTTGTGGAAAACAAATCTGAGCTGTCTACACTGGCCCTTTTGCGCAAAAGGACTTTTGCCTGAACGGGAGCAGAATAGTATTTCTGCAAGAAGTACTGATTTCTTACAGTAGGAAGTCAGTGCTTTTGCGGAAATTCAAGCGGCCAGTGTAGACAGCTGGCAAGTTTCTCCGGAAAAGTGGCTGATTTTCCGGAAAAACTGGCCAGTCTAGACACAGCCATTAAGTGGGAGCAAGAGGCCATTTTCTGAGTTGCTGGAGAACGGTGTGTACCTCTTTAAGAGAGACAGAGGCAGGAAATAAGTTTCCAGCAGCCTTGAAGCAGCTCAGAGTGACTGATGCTGATTCATGCTTCCCCTCACCACCAGAAAAAAGGGAGGCTTTATAAGTAGATTCCAGACAGGAGAAGCCCTCTTCCTTTACCTAATCTGGTCCCAGCCTCTCCTTGGACCATTATGAGACAGATCTGATTGCCTGCGCCCCAGGAAAGAGAGAATTTGAGGGCTCTCAGCATTGCTGCAGCCTTTCCCAGGCACTCCGGACATCCTTACCTGGGGTTATTTTTAAAGATAGTTTTATTTTTAAATCAAGCACGAGAGGCGTAATTGAATAACAATAATTGACATTGTAACTGACAGCAAAAATGCATCTGTCTCTAGATTGAGTCATGGTCTGGCCAGCCATAATATTGGGATTCAGGAGCTCCTGAGTTCTGATTCCGCCTCCAGTTCTGATATCCTTGATAGTATTGAGCAAGCCCCTAAATACCCTTCCTGGTTTTCCCGCCTGTAAAATGGGATAACTGTATTTGGGTGTGATATATATCCTAGTATACACTGACCCATTATGGCAGGCTAAAGTCCCTGCACAGCTGTTTTCAATTCATCCCAGAACCAAGGCATTCTGTGATTTACAGTCCAGAGCTACAAGTTTTTCAGCAAGGAATGGAGACTGTTTGTTAGAGCTGCTTTTTTTCACTGGGCAAGAAGGGACCTGCAAGGAACAGGTGGTGAGTTTCATCTGGTTGAGGGGGATGTTGGAGGAACTATGCAGAGCTGTTTGGATGAAGAAGAAAAGCCATGGGAAGTAGATTTTTTTCTCCTATTTTGAAGTTGCTTGTGGCAGCAGGGTTCTGGCGAGAGCAGATCCCAGGAGCAAGCACAGAAAGTAGTCCTAAGCTATAAAGTAATTCTTAGAGAACAGGACAGGGCACATGTTGCTTTGTCTTGGGATACGAGGCCAGAGCTTGAAGCAGAAGATGGGAGAAAAATCTCCTCACCCCTTGAACTCAAAACACAGAAGGGAGGAGCTGGACTTTTGTCACCCATATAATTTTGATTCAGCCAGAAGGCTAAGTGAATGCATTGAAGAGGGAAACTGAGTCAGTGGCTATCAATACACGAGACGGAGGCAAATCACTGCTATAGCACTTCACACTTTGAAAACTGAAACATCACAATGTAGATAGATCCTCTTATGATGCTGAGTACTGTTGTCAAAACCAATGAAACTTAATGGAAAAAATAGTCAGAAGAATTCTGTATATAACCCAAGAAGAGTGTAAGACATTCTACTTGCAGAGTATGTAAAGGGTTAGAGTTCAATGTGCAGGCTGCCCACAGAGAGAGGACAACCCCAGCCATTTCTCACTGCAGCAGCTGGGGGCCAAGTGAGAAGTGCCTGTCTATGGCCGCTCCAGCTGCAGTGGTCACAGCCAGGGGAGGAGGCAAACAGACAAAGTCTCTGAACTATATGGTAAATAGCTGTCTCTTTCTTCACCCTTGCCTCCTACTGGCCCTATGGGGGTATAGCTGTCCCAGTCCCCATCTCTGGCCACTTGCTTGCCCCCCATTGTCATTCTCCAGTAGTACTGTCCCTCCTGCCAGATCTCTCCCTTTCCATTTTATGAGAAACAGTCGAATTCCTTGTACATCCCGTTGTCCTGGCACTTTGTTCCTAGGTCATAACATCTAGGAAGAGTTCTTGAACAAAGTGACTCACAAATGGACCGATGGACAGACAGATGCATATTTCTAAAATATATACTAAGAGGAAGATCACTGGGGGTAGGTTCTGTGCATGTAGGATGTATGTTTATTTACTTTTATTTAAGATAACCCACTGGGCAGGAGAAAAGTGCTGTTTGCATGTTCTTAGAATTCACATTTTTATTATTTACAAAGCTCTAACCCTGAGGAAGAGACTGTTCTCTCTGAAAGTATCATGTGAGCTCAATGTGTCGCATTCTGTTTCAGAAGGTCATTAAATGGTCCATTTACTTTGGGTGAAGAAATTCCTGCTGATTTAATTTTATCTAATTGCAATCTTAAAGGGCACAAACAGAATTATTCTTAAAATGTTCCTTTGAAATTACTTTAGTTTACTCATTTAGCCATAAGCTATTGTTCAGATGTGGGGACAGAAGGCTAGATTCTGATCGCAGAAGGACAGTGTCCTTTCATGGCAGCTGGGCATATGTGAATTACACTCGGAGCAGTGGCTATCCCAGAGGAGTAATCTACCTTGGGGAAATCTAAGTGGCAGTGCAGGATTTCTATCAAGGGAAGGCAGTTGTAAAATATATTGGGTGGCCCACCTACAGTGTTTCCCATCATGCACGTCACATGGAAGTTGCATCTTCCAGCCTGTCTGGCTTTGCTTGTTGGCCAGCTCCATACAGTTGTTATACTGTGTTGAGAGGTTCACCCTCACTGATGGAGTAGGCTGTGCAGTTAGGTTGTGCAGCTCTGCCCTCTCACCAAGAGAGTTTCCATCACTGAAATATGGCATTCCATTTTCTACAGCTGAATCTAGAACTAAGCGATTGCTCAACACTAGGCTGTCGTACTGGTACAGCTACCTCATCTAGGAGTGTAAAGTGCTGGTATAAACTGTGACTCTACTGGGAGGATTTGCCTATATAGCTATACTTGAAAACATGTTCTAGTGCAGCTAAGGCCTTTCTGTGATTTACACCAGCAAACATGAGAACAGAATTGGAGTTGCATTAGAATATACTGGGGGGAAAAGCTAGTAACCATCAAATTGAAGGATTTAAAACCTTTTAGGAAGCACATATAATTTTTCAAAAGCACTTACATGACTTAAGAGCTGGGTCCCCTTTTGTAAATGGGGTGTATGCTACTAATTTTTGTAAATCTCTAGTTTATTCTCCATCTGAATTTAAAATGTTTATTTCCTTTCACGTTATAGGATTTTGAATGTAAACTATCCAGCTGCTGCCTAAGTACCAAACAATCGTTTGTGTGCGTTGGATTAAAGGGTTTTAGCAGGATTCCCTGAACCTCTTAAAGTAATTAATGTTGCAGTGCTGCTATAAGATGGCACTTTATAACTTGAATAATTGTTTACTTTTGATAGCAGAATGATTAATTAAAACCCAGCACCGTCTATTATTATTGGTATTAATCTCCATTTCTTTACATATGTTTCTTTAGACTTGCAGACTGACTCCAATCCTCCCGGCTGTCTGATTGCCAAGGTGGATGCAGGTTGCTCAGTGTAACCTCTGGCTTCCATAACTGTGAATTTTACTGAAGGGAAAAATTGGATTGGTCTGATTTTACTAATCCTCTGTTTAGAATGTGTACAACACAAGAGTCTAATGTAAAAATTGATACACAACTTGGAGCATATCCTGTGACCCTTGTCTTAGAGAGAACAGGAGCTGGCACTACATATGTGGTGTGACAAAGTCCCTTGTTAGCTCCCCATGGGTTCTGCGCCTCTTGATGGTTTCTTGTGTGCCTCAGACTCACGGTGACCCCTTTATTGCCTTGGGACTTCCACAGAGGCAAGGGTCCCTGTTTACTGAGTCATTCTCATCACAGCAAGTCCTTAGTAGAGGAAGGGGTGGGGAAGACAAGCCCCCTTTTCCTGGTCTTTGGTCTGTTACTGTCTCCCCAGCGGGGTAATCCTCCAAGACGAGTGGGGGAGGGGTCCAGGCCCGCCCACTCCACTGGACTCCGGCCCAGGGGCCCTACAGGAGGGGTAGCTGGCAGGGCTTCTTGCCCCACCCTTATACTACTACCTCTCCCCTCGGCTGCTTCACCCACCGCTTCCTTCTTCCGCCTTTACCTTGGGGTTCAGCACTTCCCAGCTCTGCTCTGTGCCTCTCAAAACTCTGCCCCCTGCTACCTGAGAGGAAGCCTTTTATAGGGACCCGGAGGCCTTAACTAGCAACAGGTGCTTAATTAACCCCTGTTGCAGGCTGACTCCTAATTAGACCTCCATTGCCTGCCCTGATTGCCGGGCTGTGTTCAGGTGAGTCTAATTTGGAACCAAGAAGGCATTAACCCACCTCCCACTATAGCCGCCTTCTATGAGATATTTGCAGTTCACAGGCTGTGGTCTGCCATACATCCTCCTCCTCTGCTCAACACCAGGGGGTTGGGCAACTTGGGATGCCAAACAGTGCATGTGGGATAGCCCATCCGCATTCTCGTGTTGGGTTCTGGCCCTGTGCCGCACCCTGAATTGAAAAGGTTGTAGGGATGCCAACCACTGGGTGACCCTACCGTGTTTTTTCTAATTTTGCTGCATCCATTGCAGTGGGGCATGGTCTGTCACCAAGACAAAACGTCACCCAAGGAGGTAATATCGTAGTACCTCCATGGCCCATTTTACAGCAAGGCACTCCTCTCAGCTAACGCATACTTACACTCCCTTGGGAGCAGTTTCCTGCTAAGATACAACACTGGGTGTTGTTCTTCCCCGCTTGTTTGTGATAGGACTGCCCCTAACCCCACATCCGATGCGTCAGTTTGCAGGATAAACTCTTTAGAGAAGTCTGGGGATATCAATACCGGGTTGCTACAGAGAGCAGTCCGTAGGTCCTCAAATGTGCTCTTGGCTGTCTCAGATCATTTAACTGGGTCAGGCCCCGGGCTTTACCCAAATCTGTCAGGGGTGTGGCACGTGTTGCAAAGTGGGGAATAAATCGTTGATAATAGCCCACTACTCCTAGAAAAGCTTGAACTTTAACAGGGGTTCTACCACATATTTATCTTCCATGAACCCCACGGCACACTTGGCTGGATTTGCCGTGATGCCAGCCCGCCTAAAGGAGTCCAAAACAGCCTCTACCCTCTTCAGGTGGGTCTCCCAATCTGTGGTGTAGATGATGTCGTCAAGGTAGGCGACAGCATAAGTGGCATGGGGCCACAGCAGCTTGTCCATAAGACACTGAAAAGTGGCTGGAGCCCCATGGAGACTGAACGGGAGGACTGTGTATTGGAACAGCACCTCTGGGGTAGAGAATGCCGTCTTCTCCTTGGCATCCTCAGCCAATGAGATCTGCCAGTAGCCTTTTGTTAAATCTAGGGTGGTCAGGTATCATGCTCAGCCCAGGTGGTCTACCATCTCATTGATGTGTGGTATGAGGTATGCATCAAACTGGGAGATCTCATTCAGCCACCAGAAATCATTACAAAAGTGTGTGATGCCATCAGGTTTCAGCACCAGTACTATGGGACTGGACCAATGGCTATGGGATTCTTCGATGATGCCCATTTTTAGCATCTTGTGTACCTCCGCTCTTATCTCCTCTCTTTTAGCTGCTGGGACCCAGTAGGGTCTCATAGTCACTCAGGCTCCAGGATTGGTAATAATTTGGTGGGTGGCCTCCGACGTTCAGTCAGGCTTCTCCGAAAACACGCCCCTGTTCAAAGCAATCATGTTAGAGACCTCTTTCCTTTGGGCTAGCGTTAACTTGGGGCCCACTTTCACTGGCACTGGGGGTTCAGCCTGGGGGTCAGGTGTCCCTCTCCTGCCAAGGCTTTAAGGGGCTGATATGGTAGATCTGCTCTTGCTTTCAATGCCTCGGTTGACATATCCTATAGTTTACTTCCCCAAACGGCTTGATGACTTCGTAGGGCCAGCAGTTTACTTTCACTGGTGGGCATGAGTACCATGACATGGTCCCCAGACTGGAATCATCGTATCTTAGCCTGGCGATTAGAACAGGCCCACTAGGCCTCTCAGGCCTCTTCCATGTGCCTCCTCACTGTGGGGGGTGACCTGGGCTATCTGGTCCCTCATCTGTGTCACATACTCCACTATGTTTCTCCCTCCCTTTGCTTCTCCCTCCCAGCCTTCTTTGGCTAAATCCAGGATGCCTTGGGGGTGACACCCATACAGCAACACAAAGTGGGAAAACCGCATGGGATGCATCTCCTGGATGACGAACATGAGATAAGGCAGCAGCATGTCCCAGTCCTTTCCATCTCTGCTCACAACCTTCTTGCTCATAGCCTTAAGGGTACAATTGAACCTCTCGACAAGGTGGTCTGGAGGTGATAGACCGAGGTCCTCAAGGTCTGTACCCGGAGTAGTGTGCAGAGGTCCTTCATCAATCGGCACATGAATGGGGTGCCTTGGTCCATTAAAATCTCCTTTGGGAGGCCCACTTGGGCAGATATTTCCACCGACACCTTGGCTATGCTCTTGGAGGCTGTATTTCTAAGGGGAACAGCTTTGGGGTATCGCATGGCATAGTAAAGGACCAGCCTACTCCTAGGTGTGCTCCAAACAGGTGACTATGGGCCAGATCTAAAATGGCCCGTTGGTGTTTTTGGGGTGCCAAGAGCTGGTGTATTTCCTCTTGTTGGGTATGCACAAGGCGGTACAGGAGGTCCTTCTTAAGAATAAAGTAGGGGCTAGGCACACAGGTCTTGCCTTCTACAGGTACCCCATCTACCTCAGCCACCTCCTCCCTGGCATTCTCATATCAGGGGCTGGCCAATTTGAGCCTTAGGGGGGTTCCCTATGGCCCCTGCATTGACCCTATGGTGCTGGAACCAGCACTAGCCTCTGCCTCCCCCACAGTCTCTGGTCCCTCTCCTGCTACTAATTCGGGGTTCTCTCCATCCTGAAGGCCACCACTTTCCTTTCAAGAGCCCCGGGGGCGTCTGTTTATGCAACTGACTCTTTGAGCCTGCATCAGGACCTGCGTGCCTAATGCCTTGGCTGCCTGCCTCTGCCTCTTTGACTTTCTGCCCTCCCCCGGGCTAGGGAACAAATCTTGGGTTCTCTCTGAGAATATTGAGGTATGCTGCCCTTCATCATCTGTTTCCCTAGGGTCAGGGGACTCCCTGGTTCCTGCTGTTCAGGGGAAAGCAGGCTTCCAAACCATGGAAAATCCCTTCCAATGAGCACCGGGTAGGGGAGGTGTGGGACCACCCCAGCTAGGGCCTTTGTGCTGGGCCCTTGCACTGGGGTAAAAGTTTACTGTCCCATGGACACATGTAACCCCTGTGCATTTTGCCAGTATCAGCTGATTGGACTCCACTAGCTTCCCTGAAATTAGGGTGACGGCACTCCCTGAATCTACTAGCACCATGGTCTCCATCCCTTCTACCTGCACTGGCCGGATGTAGTTGTGGGGGGCAACTGCCACTCCCACCAGATTAAGCAGGACACGTGGGTTGCCCCACTACCCAGAATTGCACTGCATTGATTCCTCTTGGTTGGGGCACTGGGCTGCTATGTGGCCCAGCTCATCGCACCCATAGCACCAGTAGTTTTTCCTCAGGCCCCAGGAGGAAAAGGACCTATTCTCAGGGGCTATTTTTCTTAGCTTATCCCCTTCAGCTTGTGTCCACTGTGAACCTTTACCCCCCCCCCCACCTCTTTCTCCCTTCAGGGGCTCCCCAGGCCCTTAGGTGCTTAATCCCATGGGCTTGGGGTTGGAAGCTTCCTTCTGGGGCCAAACCTATCCTCCTGGGGGCGGGGTGGGGGTGGGTGGGGAGAACTAAATCTCTCATCGCTAGCTGCCATTCCACCAGCGCAACTGTCTCGTTGTATGTGGTGGGGTCATGCTGGCCCACCCATGCCTGAAGGTCCGGTGGCAGTTTCTGCACAAACTAGTCAATAACCAGGGTCTCCAGGAAGTCCTCTGCATTGCAGACATCAGGGCGCAGACACTTCTGAGTGAGGTGGATTAATTTGAACAGCTGGGCTCTTGGGGGCCTTCCCTCTTGGTACTTCCACACGCAATACTTCTGCCCCCAGTCAGACCAGTATCTCTTCTTTAAGCCGGGGGTAAACACTCAGGTGTTCCATCGGTAAGTTGTAGTAGGCTCGCTGAGCTCCCCGCAAAGAAATGGGGCAAGGATGCTGGCCCATTGTTTCTCTGGCCAGGCCTCCCACTGCACGGTCCTCTCGAACGCAAGGAGGTAAGCCTCTACGTCATCATCTGGCAACATCTTGGGGAGACAACCTGTGGCCCTCAGGGCTCTCACACCCTCGCTGTTGGGTGCTCAATTTGCCCACCCCTGCAACTGGTCAACCACTTCCCCAAGGAGGGCAGCAATCCACAGCAGCCTGTTCCATTATGAGTTTGTTAGTTTCTTGCTGCACCTGCACGGCTTCCTGTTGGGCTGCCATAGCTTGCATAGCTTTCACTACATTCTCCATTTTGGGGAATGCCGTTGGTTCCAAAACCCCACCACAAGTAGTGGTGAGGGGGGCATTACCCGGGTAACAAGGAGGGTGGAGGAGTGAAGACAGAACTCCAGATCCACACCCAAGTGTCCCCTATTCCCACCCCTTTTTTTCTTTCTGTTTTCCTTCTTGCTGCCATGCAGTAAAGGAAATCCCACTTCTCACACTAGTGTAACAAAGTCCCTTGTTAGCTCCCCATAGGTTCTGAGCTTTTTGATGGTTTATTGTGTGCCTCAGAGACTCACTGTCACCCCTTTATTGCCTTGGGACTTCCACAAAGGCAAGTCATCACCAAGTCATTCTCATCACAGGCAAGTCCTTAGTAGAGGAGGCGGTGGGGAAGACAAACCCCATTTTCCTGGCTTTTGGTCTGTTACCGTCTCCCCAGCGGGGTAATCCTCCAAGAGAAGGAGTGGGGGGTGTCCAGGCCTGCCCACTCCACTGGACTCTGGCCCAGGGGCCCTACAGGAGGCAAGGCTTCTTGCCCCCACTCTAATACCACTACCTCTCCCCTGGGCCACTTCATCCACTGCTTCCTTCTGTTATCTTTCCCCTTTTATCTTGGGGTTTGACTCAACTCTCCTCTGCACCTCTCAAAACCTTTTATAGGGACCCGGAGGCCTTAACTAGCAACAGGTGCTTAATTAACCCCTGTTGCAGGCTGACTCCTCATTAGGCCTCCATTGCCTGCCCTGATTGCCGGGCTGTGTTCAGGTGAGTCTAATTGGGAACCAAGAAGGCATTAACCCACCTCCCAATATAGCTGCCTTCTATAAGATATTTGCAGTTCACAGGCTGTGGTCTGCCACAGTGGGTTTTGCTTTGCTAATGTTGCATAGGAAGAGTGAAGTAGTGCAGCCACATGTTTAGGATGGCTAGGAAAAAGTGCTGTTACAGGTTGAATGTCTCTCGTGCGTTGCTCTGGTCTGGCAACACCCGTGATCTGGCATAATTTTAGTTAGCCAGATGCCCACTTACCATGGGTGTGGCCAGGTTTCCCACAGTCCTATAACATTTGTTTACAGCCACCAGTCTGGATTCTCAGGTCCCAAGGGTGTCAGCTCTGAGAAGTTCAACCTGTAGTTGGTATCAAGAGCCTCTGATTTGAGGATTTCCCTGGAAATCAGCTGTTTGTCTCCAATTTCTGGTAGATCATGAAATGTAGAAGTTATGTCATAAAATATCTATTCCTTGCTAAAGCCTGCAGATAGTTTGCAATGAGAGCAGTACATAATATGCACATTGTTTCTAACCAATTGACAAATTGTTCCCTGGAGCCCTTGGAGAAAAAGAAAGTGTCTTATGGCAAAGACAGGCCATTCATGAACCTCAGCCAGCTCTTTGAGGTAATTGGGCTGAATTTTTCATACCTGAAACCAGTTGATTTGTTCCATAACAAAAACAATTTATGCAACTCTAGTTAAAATACCCCCTGGTCCTGCAAATATACTGAGATGCCAGATTCACTCCATTATTTGTGGAAATGTTCCCTTAAGAATGACTGTACCTCTGTAAATAGCACACAACTGCAGGGCTGACAAGTGTTCTAGTTCAGTGTTTCTCAACCTTTTTTTATGAAGTTTTGCGTTACTTTTTTTTTTAACTTATCCCCAGTACCTACAGTTTTCAGACACACCATTTTTTCCCCCTACCATTGTAATACATTTGTTTAAACAACTTAATCATAGCTGGGCAAGCAATGAAATTTTTAGATGTAAAAAAGTACAAAAATAATACAGTGCTGTAAAACTTAACACAAAAATTCAGTTTTCTCCAAATTTCAGTTGTGTTCACGTACCCCCCAGACTTCTCTCAATTACCCCTAAGGGTACTTGTACCACTGGTTGAGAAACACTGCTCTAGTTAAACAGGAGAAGCAAGGTGGGCAAGGTAATGTCTTTTATTAGACCAACTTCTGCTGGTGAGAGAGACAAGTTTCAATCCACACAGAACTCTTCTTGGAAGCTCAGATTCCAAGGGGATTGACCCAGCTACAAGTACACTACTTTCACATGGGTGGTTTCTAGTAAGACATAGGATCAATGATACACAAATAGACCAGTACCCAAAATGTGCAGGTACCAAGTGCTGTAAGAGTGGGGAGGCCTTCAACTCCTTTTCAGTTGGTACCTCTAAAGATTTGGGTGATAGCTAAAAATATGTCTCATACACAATAGCAGCCCACCCACGTCATTGATTACCATATTTTAATATTTCCAAAAAGTGGTGGTTGAAAATCATAGAATTGTACATCCGGAAGAGACCTCAGGAGGTCATCAAGTCCAGCCCCCTGCCCAAAGCAGGACCAGTCCCAATTAAATCACCCCAGCCAGGGCTTTGTCAAGTCTAGACTTAAAAACCTCTAGGGATGGAGATTTCACCACCTCCCTAGGTAACCCATCCCAGTGCTTCACCATCCTCCTAGTGAAATAGTTTTTCCTAATATCCAACCTAGACCTCTCCCACTGTAACGACGCCATTGTTCCATGTTCTGCCATCCATCACTACTGTGAACAGCCTTTCTCCGTCCTCTTTGAAACCTCCCTTAGGAAGTTGAAAGCTGCTATCAAATCCCTCCTCACTTCTTTTCTACAGACTAAAAAAACCTAAATCCCACAGCCTCTCCTCAGAGATCATGTGCTCCAGCCCCCTAATCATTTTGGTTGCCCTCCGCTGGACCCTCTCCAATCCTTTCTATAGTGGGGGATCCATAAATGATCACAATTCTCCAGATATGGCTTTACCAAAGCTGAATAAAAGGGAATAATCACTTCTCTGAATCAGCTTGCAATGCTCCTCTTAATGCACCCTAATATGCCATTAGCCCTCTTGGTACAAGGGCACACTTCTCATCCACTGTAATCCCCAGAACCTTTTCTGCAGAACTTGCTACTTAGCCAGTCGGTCCCCAACTTGTAACTATGCTTGGGATTCTTCCTTCCCAAGTTCAGGACTCTACACTTGTCCTTCTTGAACCTCATCAGATTTCTTTTGGCCCAATCCTCTGATCTGTCCAGGTCACTCTGGACCCTATCCCTGCCCACCAGCGTATCTACCTCTCCCCCTAGCTTAGTGTCATCTGTGAACTTGCTGAGGGTGCAATCCATCCCCTCATCCAGGTCATTAATAAAGATATTGAACAAAACGAGCCCTATAATCGATCCTTGGGGCAGTCCGCCAGAAACCGACCGCCAACCTGTAAGCGAGCCGTTGATCACTACCTGTTGGGCCCGACAGTTTAGCCAGCTTTCTATCCACCTTATAGTGCATTTATCCAATGCACATTCCCTTAACTTGCTGGCAAGAATATTGTGGGAGACCGTATCAAAAGCTTTGCTAAAGTCAAGGTATATCACATCCACTGACTTTCCCATATCCACAGCCAGTTACCTCATCATAGAAGCTAATCATATTGCTCGGGCATGACTTCCTTTGGTGATTCCATGTTCCAAGTGCTTCAAAAAGGATTCCATGAGGGGACTGAGGTAAGGCTGACTGGTCTGTAATTCCCTGGATTGTCCTTCTTCTCTTTTTTAAAGATGGGCACGATATTTGCCTTTTTCCAATCATCCAGGATCTCTCCCAATGAACACGACTGCTATTTCCTCCCTGTTCGTGAGCAGCAGGTCAAGCTGCGCATGGCCCCTGGTCGGTTCCTTCAACACTTGTACCAAGAAGTTAACCCCGACATTCTCCAAAAACTTCCTGGATTGTCTGTGTACTGCTTTATTGGTCTTCCAACAGATGTCAGGATGATTAAAGTCCCCCATGAGAACCAGGGCCTGTGATCTGGAAGCTTCTTTCTGTTGTCCAAAGAAAGCCTCGTCTACCTCATTCAGCTGATCTGGTGGTCTATAGCAGACACCAACCACAACATCATCCCTGTTGCTTTTACCTCTAAACTTAACCCATAGACTCTTAACAGTCTTTTCGCTCTCTAAATACTGGAGCTCTGAAAAATCATACTGCTCTCTTGCATACAATGCAACTCCTCCTCCTTTTCTCCCCCGCCTGTTCTTTCTGAACAGTTTATACCCTTCCATGACAGTGTCAAATCATAGTTCTTTGACTGGGCCAGGGGCTTCTAATTCTTCCTGTTTGCTTCCCAGGCTTCTTTCATTTGTGTACAAATGCGTTAGATAGCCAGATGATTACCCTACCTTCTCCATTCGAGTCAGGGGTCCTCCTTTGTTGCTCGTTCCTCCTTGTGTTTCTTCCCCATATCTGATTTCCTCACTTACCTGGTCAATATATTTTGGAAAAAGTTTCAAAAATAGTTTTTCTATTTTTTTTAACAAAAATAACCCCAAAATTTAATTGGCTTTTCCCTCCCTTTTTTCTTTCCACCTTTTTTTCAGTGGGTAGAAGGAAAAAGGTGAAGAAAAGGAAATGGAACATCCAAAGGGAGATGGAGGAGAAAATTGGAAAAAAAACCTCCCATTGCTATCATGCTGGCCAATGTCTGAAAACACATATGTAGCCATGTGTGCACATATAGGTCATACTGTGTATTCACTTTCAATCAGAAAAGGCACTCCTGAAAATTATTCTGAGGCTTCCTAGCTAAGAATGTGGTTCAAAGCTAATAGAAATAGATAGAAAGTCTTCCTTTGACTTCAGTTAGCTTAGCTTAATCTGCAGTGTATTTTGATTAGAAATGAATAAATACCAGTACAACACATCCAATAGCATGGGATATTGAGCTGGATTTTCAGGCATCATGATGAAAATAGGCAAATGCAAATAATTATGGGTACAGTGTGTAATTTTGATCATTCACATGCCTAATTCTTATTTATTGACTCACTTAGATCTTGCCTACACTTAAAATTGTGCCACTTCAAACATATTGATATAGTAAAAGTGGCAAAAACTGCTAGAGTAGACACAACTGTGTTGGTGTAAGCATGCTTGTTTTCCTATACCTTATTCCAAAGTGAAATAAGCTACACTGGTGTAATTGCATTTCCTCTAGGGCTTATGCAGGCAGTCCTAACTATCACAGCTATCCAATAAAACTTTTGTGTGTAGATGTAAGGCCTGATCCTGTGAGCTGCTAAGTGCTTTTCTAATAATTTCATGCAACATTAAAGCTAAGAAGGCAAGTCCTCAAAAATCAGGTAATTCACAAATGTAAGGTTTTTATTACAAGCTTTAACTCAGACATGCATTTATGGTGTTTTTATGGTAACTGTTAAAAACACATAGGAACAACTTGCAACATCTTGTGCTGCAAACTGAATGTCACAGTGGAAATGGTGATCCCCCCCCACCCCTCAGTGATCGGAGTCATGAGATGTGTTCCATTCTCTATTTCTTAGGCTATGTCTACACACAATTTTTATTTCAGGAGAAGGATGCAAATAGCGCTGAGTATTTGCATACTTCCTCAGGTTTTTTTTTTCCGGAAGACACTCTTCTGGTATTTACCCATGTCTACGTGTGGCCGAATTTCAAAATAAACCCCTATTTCGAAAGACCCCTTATTCCTTCCACAATGAGGTTTACAGGGGTCTTTCGAAATAGGGGTTTATTTCAAAATTCGGCCACATGTAGACACGGGTAAATACTGGAAGAGCGTCTTCTGAAAAAAACCCCGGAAGAAGTATGCAAATACTCAGCGTTATTTGCATCCTTCTCCTGAAATAAAAATTGTGTGTAGTCATTCGAGATAAACAAGTGAATTATAATCACAACAAAACTTCTTAATATTCTAGGATGTTAGGTCAGGGCAGAGCTTTAGAGTAAGTGTACAATGTCCGGGTCTTGTTTTGAAGAGTGGAAATCTAACTGATGATGCAGATTACATAGTGAGTCTTATGCAAGCCAGTTTTACCAAACACATGTTGAAGAAAACTTTGCATACCACAAGAGCTAGTGATATAGATAGTAAACTATAATAATGTTATGAGAGATTATGTACAGAAATAGTTACACATATGATGTTTCTTTCTAGTGTTTTTTTTAAGGTACAAAGTATAACACTCATGGTTCAACCTGCAATAGGTATATTGAGCATACGTAAGAGATTTTAGATTTGTATAGTATCTAAGTATCCGATTGTCTCATTCACTTGGCAGACTGTAGAGCAGCTCTCTTTCTATTATATGGGCCACACCCATACAATATTCTACAGAGTTGTTGACTCGAGTCCCACGACTTGAACTCAAGTCCAACTTAAGTCACCTAGGTGACTTGACTTGAGACTCGACTTAGGTTCATTGTTTGTGACTTGAGACTCGACTTGAGACTTGCTAATTTTGGTCAATTGACTAGGTGAAAAAATTGTCCAAAAATGCCGATATTGATGGCTTGTACAAAAGTGACTTGACATTTTTTAAATTAAGACTTGAGACTCAACTTGGGACTTGACTCGAAATTGACTTTAGGGACTTGAGACTCGACTTGAGACTTGAACTGTAGTGACTTGAGACTTGACTTGGTCTTGACAATGGCGACTTGAAGACAACACTGATATTCTATACTTCCTTTGTGGCCCTGAGGATGCCATAGCTGTGGGCTGACTGGGCTCTAGGGCAGATTGAGAATCACACAAATCAAGCATATTTGTGGTTAGTATGTGGAGTGCTCAGCCCATGATGAATGCCTACTTAGTCCCAAAATGGAAAACTTGCTGTCAATTCTTGCTGTGTGGGCATGTTGACAATTTATCTAATTTTGGAAAATCTAGACTAGGGATTGTATGGAAAAATAATGAAATTACAAAGCGTTCTATCTGAGGAGCTAACGTAATGTTAGGATACACAGTCTCTATTGACCTCTAGCGTTCTCTATTTTCTTTGACTTGCTCTTTAATGTAATTGTACACATATTTCTGTTTTTTCTGAAAGTCCGATCCAGAGCAGATCTCTCCGTCCAGTCAGTAACAAGGTTCTTGAAATGTTAGCAGCATTTCGAGTAAATATACTTGACCAACTGCATCAGAATATTCAAGATTATATTTCAGCATACATGATTTTCACAACTAAATCTGTAAAATGACAGAATGTGCATACTCCATATATAAAAATTGGCATTTTATGAATAGTTTGTGAAAAGCAAAGTACCTGGAGCAAAGTTGCATATAATTTTGTTTCCAAGAAATGTGATGATAGCTATTTTTGCATGACCCTATTTAATATGCATTTTAGTGTATCCATCTGGTCTTGCTAGGTTTCCTAAAATAAATGTCAAATAAATACCCTATAAAAAATTCCACTGTATACACAGTTCTCCTCTTCCTGGAGAGAGGATAAGAGAGCTTATCATATAACATGCTACAGGAATGTGCTTTCATACTGTGATAACGAGGATGGTAGAAGAGCCTATATTTAGTAAAATCTAACTATATTTTGCCCACCATTGTGGTGTCTGAGTCCCCAGTATAAATAAGGGGAAAAAACAGCTATGAAGAACAATTGGTTTTCAGATATTCACCCTCAAAGACTGATTCCTTTCATGGCTGTTCTATTGATCACATGGTAGCCATTGCTGCCACATGTGTGTTAGAATAATCAGTTTGGTCTTGTATTCTGGCAAGAACTTTACCATACCTGAGGCTTGAGTGACTATGGAAAGGGCCCTGAAGCTGAATGGCACAAAGCTGCAATAGATTTTAGTAGCTATGATTGAAAGATGCAGCCAGCAACAATGGCCTGTTTCAGCCCCACTAGAATCAGTGGCAAAACTCCGATCAGGATCCGGGCCTTTTCTGTGTGTGGAAAGGAAACTGAAAGTGTGATAATTTGTCCACAGCCCTGTTCCTGTAGTTGGAGTGTTTAGCTAAGGTCAAGTGGAACAGAGAACTATATCCGTGTCAGAGGACTGAAAGGGATCCCTTGTATCATTGAGGTCAGTCCCCTGCTGTCACTGGCAACCTCCATCTCATAATATATCCCCAATTGATCAAGCTTCATTTTAAAAACTAATTAGGTGGTTTGCCCCCAGCACTCCTATCGGGATGCTATTCCAGGACCTCGTTCCTCTGATGATTAGAAACCTGCTAATTTCCTGGATTTATTCATAACTGGTTTATGCCCATTACCACTCTGATGTATTTATTGAGAGCAATCAAATCTTCTCTCTTTATTTTGCAAGGCTAAATAAGCCAATCTCTTTTAGTCTTCTCTCATAAAACAAGCTCTGCATTCCCCTGATCATCCTAGTAGATCTTCTCTACATCTGTTATACAGTGAACTCAGACTGGAACCTTGGCTCATAGAAAATAACATAGACCAGCTCCATACCTGAGTAGTGATTGGTGTCTTATTACAGGCTCAGTTTGGACTTTGAGTCATAGACTACTAGCTTACTACAGCAAATCACCTTAAGTGGTAAGTGCCAATCCCTGCCAAGGGTGTTGTGTTGGAGGACCAAGACAAAAGACCCTACAGTGGCTGGGAACTTCAGCAAATGATTTGTTGGGACAGATAATGTTTTCTCCTTCCTCCCCCAATGACATGTTCTCACTAGAAAATGGTCGTCAGGGTTCAGTGCTTTTCTGAGGCTTTTTCACTGCCTTCACGTTATGTCAAGAGGAAAGATTCGCCCCCCCCCCACACACACACACCCCGGCACCTGTGCTTGTCTTCAGAAGTTCCTCGGAAGTCCAACATTCTTCATGGAAAAATAAGAAAAACTGTGTTTGTTTACATTTTGTGTTCAACTTGAGAAAGCATTTAGTGAAAGCTACACCAAAAAATTAAGCCCTTTGGGGCTTGATTTCTTGTCTTGCTTACCTCACGTGGAACGAGGTGTACCGGTAGTTCGGAATAGGAATCCTAGTCCGAACTACCTAGTTCGAGCCCCGTGTAGCCGCGCTACACGGGGTTCGAACCAGCGGGGATTTAAAAATGGCGGCTCCCCGCTTATGCAAATGAAGCCCGGGAAATTCAAATCCCGGGCTTCATTTGCAAGTGCGGTATGCCTACATTACCCTCCTAGTTCGAACTAGCGGGGTAGTGTAGACATACCCATAGAGACTGAAGATATTTTCTAACATCAAAATGGGGTTTTAGCCAAACACTTTCCCAGAACAGAGAATCACAGGGGGGAGCTGGCTTGTCCCATTTTGTGGTCACCCTTGATTTTGCAGTAGTCTGAGCCTTCACTTGTTTGGATAGAGAGGAAAAATCTTGGAGACTTAGCTTTATGGGGTTACATTTACGCTGCATGTTTATTTTGGAGTAAGCAATTTTGGAAGAAATATTCCAAAATAGCTTATTTCAAAATAGCACATCTACACATCAAAAGCTCATTGAAATACCACTTAGTTATTTCACAATAGAGCATACACACTGATTGGCCACCCGCACTTAAGGCCACCCAGAACCACTTCAGGCAGGGCATCAGGACGCAGTTACTTCCTGTGGCTGCTGCCTGAGCTTATCTGAGGCTCTTGCTTAAAGGGATCCCCCCTCCCCCCGTACAGCAATGTCTCAGGCTTTTTTCCTTTGCCTGCCTCCTTTAGGGACAGCAAAGCCTTTTCTTTTGACTGCTGTGGTTGCCCTTGCGGACACCTCAACTCTCTAGACGTGGAGCTGGAGCTGCCTCTGGGCAGTTGATGGCTGTTGCAGGTTATGCTGCACCTCATGCAGCAGTTTCTGCAGGCTGCCTCCCCAACCCTGCAGGAACCCAACCCCCTGCTCCACTTGGAGACCCTCCTCACCTCTCTGTGGGCATGGCTCATACTGTTGGATCCCGCCCGCCCTCCCCTTCACACTGTGCACCATCGCTTCTGGCAGCTGGACACCAGTGCTGACAGTTGGGGCTGGCTTGTCATGGAGCCATGGGGAGATCAGCAATGGCTCCAGAATTTCCAGATGAGGGAGGAGACCTTTCTGGAGTTGTGTGAGTGGCTCACCCCTGCCCTCAGATGATGGGACACTCACATATGACCCGCCATCCCCCTCCAGAAGTGAGTCGCCATCACCCTCTGGAAGCTCACCACGCTGGACAGCTATGAATCCATCTAGAACCAGTTCGATTTGGGGAGATCGACCATCAGGGCCACGCTCATACAGGTATGGTACTCTCAGGCTATTGTCCTAGGAGTAGGGCAGACTGCTGGAAAGGGGTTCCCTAGGGAAAGGGCGAAGGTGGGGGGATGCAAGCCCCTTTCCCGGGAGGTTTTTTCAGATCTGCCTTCACAAAGCCCTGCTGGGGATGGGATAAGTGTGTGTGTGGAGAGGGAGGGGGGATGGTTTGGGCTCAGGGACCGCCTGAGGGTTCTTGCCACCCTCTGATTCTCTGTGTCTTTGTTTGTTTGTCTCCTTCTACAGGTGGTGCAGGCCATCAACACCATCCTGCTGCACAGGGTCATCCACCTCGGCAATGTGGACCCCATTGTCACCGGTTTTGCCTATATGGGCTTCCCCAACTGCAGGGGGGCTATTGATGGCACCCACATCCCCATCCAGACCCCCAACCATGGGGCATTGGTCTACATCAGTTGGAAGGGGTACTTTTCAATGGTCCTGCACACTGTCACAGACCTTGAGGGCCAGCTTACAGACATCTTAGTTGGATAGTCGGGGATGGCGCATGATGCCCACATCTCCTGTAACTCCATTGTGTTCCAGAAGCTGCACACCGAAACGTTTTTCCCCAACTGCACCATCAGGGAAGTGGACCTGCCCATATGCTTGGTGGGGGACATGGGCCCCTCTCTTGCCCTGGCTCATGAAGCCCTACAGGATTGGATGCTGCCACGAGAGTGCGGGCATTCCCGTGTGTGTGTGTGTGTGTGTGTGTGTGTGTGTGTGTGTGTGGGCATTCCCGTGTGTGTGTGTGTGTGTGTGTGTGTGTGTGTGTGTGTGTCCATGCCCTCAGCTTCCTTCTAGTGTGTGTGTGTGTGTGTGTGTGTGTGTGTGTGTGTGGGCATTCCCGTGTGTGTGTGTGTGTGTGTGTGTGTGTGTCCATGCCCTCAGCTTCCTTCTAGTGGTGGCTTGTGGGGGGGTGTGTGTGTGTGTGTGTGTGTGTGTCCATGCCCTCAGCTTCCTTCTAGTGGTGGCTTGTGGAGGGAAGGTTTCCCACCCCGGTGCCATAAGCAAGGCAGGCCTCTCCAGACACTCTGTGGACAATAGAACAAGAGTCCTTTGGTGCACCCTGCTAGGGCTGTGTGCCCCAGAGTGGCGCGGCACATATTCCATGTGCACACGCTGCTGGGCAATCCCCAGACCAGAAGGGTCAAGCGAGGAGCACCCCGCAACCCCTTGTCTCCCACCCCCTCCACCCTCTGTGTGAAGGGAATGTGATGGCACTCACCTGATGTTCCTTTGCCAGCCTTGGATGATGCCTGGGACACCTCCACAGTGTGGGGTACCGGCTCCAGAGTCAGGAGGGTGATAGTGCTGGCCTTGTTCAGCTCCTCATCCTCCTTCTCCTCGTCAGGTCTATCCCCCAGCAGGACCACAATGAATGTGTCAAGCTCTGAGTCCATTCCTGGGGGAGGGGGAGAAGGGACTGCCCCATCTCCCAGGATGCAGTCCAGGTAATAGTGGGATGTGTGGGGTTCTGCCCTGGAGCAGGAGCTGCCTTCCCTGGCCCTGACATATGCCTGGTGGACCTCTTTTACTTTCATCTGCACTTGTTCCTGTGTGCAGACATGCCCCTTAGTGGCCAGGCTCTCGGCCATGCGGCCATAGACATTTGCATTCCTGCATCGGGGCAGAGATCCTGGAGGTTGGTTTCGTCACCCCAAACCTCACTAAGGTCCAGGATTTCGGCACTAGACCAGGAAGGTGTGCGCCTCTGTCACTCCCTAGAAGTAGTTGGGGCCTGAGTGGGAGCTTCAGACTGGCTTATGTCACCTAAAGGGAAGCTGTGGCAGCTGCAGGGCATCTCAGTGCTGTCAGGGCCTCCTGTCTGCCACAAGCTGTTTCCCCTGAAGCTGCAGCTTTAAGGGCTACAGGAGAAGGGGGGACTATAGAGTTTTGCTGAGTATAGGCAGAGTGGCCAGCAGGGTACCCTGGGAAGGGCTGGCAGCCCCTTATTTCAAAATAACTGCAGCCGCCCTGTCTACACAACCCCATTTTGAAATAGCTATTTCGGAAGAAGTGTTATTCCTCATAAGCTGCCCATTTTTCAAAATAATTTCAAAATAATGCTATTGCTATGTAGACACTCGCATAGTTATTCCAAAATAACTTTGCTGTGTAGACACACCCTGGAATCCCTTTTTTCAGTTGCATAGAGACTATTATCCTTGGATGCTGCATTTTATCAGCATGTGCAATTGTGGTAAGTTTCAAAGTCACCAATATTCGCTAAAGAATGATCTCCTAGGCCTCTGTTAGGGCTGTACTGCTGTTGAGATATTGTTCCAGGGTGCTGGAACAATTTGTGTAGCATGGGGTGCTTTTTGAGAGAGTTACTGCACCAAGCCATAAAACCTACGTATGATGGAAACCATTTCAAGCCAGAGGGTTTGTCAGCCATCCCAGGACCACTGGGTCCAAGGTGCCTATGCATTACACTGAACAGCATCAGGAAGCTTCCACAAAATTGCAACACGGTAGCCTTAAAGTATCTGGAATTTTTAATACCTTTGGACCATACTGATAGTATGTGGTAGCTTAATCTCTTGGGGTACGTCTACACTACAACATTAATTCGAACTAACTTAGTTCAAATTAGTTAATTCGAACTAAGCTAATTCGAACTAACGGATCCAGACTAAAAAACTAGTTCGAATTAGCGTTTTGCTAATTCGAACTAGCATGTCCACATTAAGTGGATCCTGAACCAGGCTTAAGGATGGCCGGAAGCAGTGCCGGCAGGGCATCAGAGGAGGACTTAGAGCATGGAGATGCTGTCTCAGGCTAGCCGAGGGCTGTGCTTAAAGGGACCCGACCCCCACCCCGGACAGACAGTTCTCAGGGGTGCCCCGCTTGAAAACCAGTCCTGGCTTGGAGTGCCCGGACTACCCACACTGGGCACATCACAGCACTCAGCCATCAGACAAGCTGCACTTGCCGCAGGATGCCATCACGGGTGAGGAGGCAATTGGGGGGCTGCAGGAGAGCTTCTACCCCCAGAAGCCCGCAGAGCCAGCCCAGTCCTCCCCATCGGGGGCGTGTACCCCATTCCTCCCTCACCTTCTTCCACTTACCCTTCCCTAGCCCCTCTTCTTGATATACAAAATAAAGGACAATTGTGTTCAAAAATGGAATCTGTCTTTATTGAACAAAACTGGGGGAGACTGGGAAAAGGAGGTGGGAGAGGGGAAGAGAGAGGCTGGGAGAGGGGAGGGCAACTAAAATGATCAGGGGTTGGGAACAGGTCCCATATGAAGAGAGGCTAAAGAGACTGGGACTTTTCAGCTTAGAAAAGAGGAGACGGAGGGGGGACAGGATAGAGGTCTCTAAAAGCAGGAGTTGGGTGGAGTGGGTGCATACAGAAAAGTTCTTCATTAGTTCCCATAAAGAAGGACTAGAGGACACCAAAGGAAAGGAATGGGTAGCAGGCTTCAGACTAGTAACAGAAAGTTGTTCTTCACAAAGCAAAGAGTCAACCTGTGGAACTCCTTGCTGCAGGAGGCTGTGAAGGCTACAACTAGAACAGAGTTTAAAGGGAAGTGAGATCAAGTCATGGAGGTTGGGTCCATGGAGTGCTATTAGCCAGGGGGTAGGAGTGGTGTCCCTGGCCAAGGTTTGTGGAAGGCTGGAGAGGGATGGCACGAGACAAATGGCTTGGTCACTGTCTTCGGTCCATCCCCTCCAGGGTCCCTAGGGTTGGCCGCTGTCGGCAGACAGGCTACTGGGCTAGATGGACCTTTGATCTGACCCAGTAAGGCCATTGTAAGCTCAGGGCTCAGGGTCGGAGGTCTCAGTGGATCCCCCTTGATTTTCATGCACACCTGCTCCTGGGTGGCCAGGCTGGCAGCTCTCCTGCCCTAGCCGGCCACTTTCCTGTGCCTAGTGCAGAGGTCGTGGACGAGGTCCACGATGTCCGCACTAGCCCAGGTGGGTGCCCGCCTCTTGCGGTCCTGGGCAAGCTCCTGGGAGCCGCCAGCCTGGTCCCGGGAAGAGCGGGAGGGCTGGGGGGCATCGGGTGGGTGGCTCAAGCCGTGCCAGGTGCAGGGTCTGCTGGCTGGGTGCTGGCAGGCTTGCACCTGGCACGGGCACCGTAGCCAGCCCATGCCCCTTTAAGGGGTCCGGGGCCGGGAGGGGGGCAGTAGAGTTTCCCTGGTGTTGGCCAGAGTGGCCACCAGGGAAAGCTGGGGAGGGCTAGCCTCCCACTAGTTCGAATTAAGGGGCTACACACCCCTTAATTCAAACTAGCTAGTTCGAACGAGGCTTAATCCTCGTGGAATGAGGTTTTCCTAGTTCGAACTAAGCGCTCCCTTAGTTCGAATTAAATTCGAACTAACGGAGCGCTAGTGTAGCGCCTATGAAAGTTAGTTCGAACTAACGTCCGTTAGTTCTAACTAACTTTGTAGTGTACACATACCCTTGTTATGGTAGTAAGTTGAGGGTCAGTAACATGGAGTCAGCAGGCCTAAATAGAAGCCTGTAACATGAAAACAGCAACAGGCCTGCAATCTAGTGAGCAAAACTTTGGTTCAGTAACACAGGAGCCAAGAAAGAGGCCCTATTGATAACTGTGTAGTTGTGTGAGTTAGGTCGAGCATGGAAGGACACAGGGAGGCACTGGGTACAGACTGTAGGCCAAAAGGGAGTAGCGGAACATCTTAATAAGAAATGTCTTGGTACAAAGACTCCCCCAAAATTAATGCACATACCGACCTAGGTTCAGGACCAGGTCGGAATTGACAGCATGAAGGATAGTAAGTAAGCCCCGCTTCCGTAAGGTAACGAGTGGTAACTGGGCAACAGAGGGTGGTAATCTGGTATGTAAAGAAGTGATGTAAGTGATGTACCTGTCTATAAAAGGACACCACAAAGGGTGCTCTCCGGCCAACCTTGGGGGTGGTGCACTAGGCGCCTGAACGGCAGGTGTCATTGCTTAAACTTACAGAATGCACAGTAGCTTAACTTTGACTAACTGCTGTTAATATCTGTTATATGGCAATAGGCCTGCCCGGTGTTGGTACCTTGTCAACGTGGGCCATAGTGCCTAGTGGTGTAACATTGTACTGATCTCTGCTTCGCATTTGACAATAAACCTGCTCGATTGATTTCAAACCTTGCCTGCATCTGTCATTTCCGGGGCCTCTCAGAGATCTTCTGTGTTGACCCAAGTGCACGGGGTCTAACGCTCTAGATAAAGGGAGTACCGATTGTTACACATGCAGCTGAAAGTTTATCATCACCGATGGAGTAGAGGTCCTGTCAGGAGCGTGCCAGGACAACCCTGATCAGATGACGCTGACACTGACAGTTCAGACCACCAAAGGTACCGAGGTATGAAAACACCGAGGTACGACAGTATGATAAAAAATAGCCATTGAGCCGGATTCTGGTCCCCAGTGGTGTAATACTTGTGTCAATCTCTTGACTTAACCGTAGTTCTCACATGCAGATTCTGTTTGACACAAATTGAAGATAGGATCCAAACCCCATTGAAGGCAATGGAAAAATGCCTCTTAACTCAAATAGGCTATGGAACAAGCCTTAAGATACAGAGTCCTCCATAGCTCTCTTGATCCCTAATAACAGGTTCAAGACAAAAGCATATAATGGATCCAAACATCTCTGAATTTTGTGGGGTTGCACATTTTAGACTTGGATTCAATATTTGCAGCATGTCTCCTAGATTCATCACTCTCTTACTCAGCAGCTTAATCTGTTGCCTGCATGGGTTTGAATAATATCTGCTTGCACTTCTGGGTAAACCAAATTTTACTTTTATTAGCACTGCAGGGCGATATAGCTTTGGTAAGCTGAATTCTGTTCTTTCTACTGCTGTGGCAACAAAATAATCAGCAAAGTTCCAATGACAGCATCATCATTACTGATGCTGCTTTTAAGAGGCAGAAACAAACAAACCAAAACAAACCACAGCCTTAGCATGCAATGTTTGTGGTTGGAAAAGAAAATCTTTTGTTTTATAAACCGAGCAGCAGATTTGACATGGAGGCACTGGAAGAAAATAAATATGGCACCATTGTGTCAGTTTTACTGAATCACTTTGCAGAGTCTACTTATGCTTTAAAACAAAAACCAAGCAATGAATTATTTGGTTTTCTACTGAGTGGTAGTGAGCGGAAAATGAAAGAAGGCCACAGCCTAGAGTCCCCAGGAGAAATATAAATGATTGATAGTAAAAGCTTAAATCATCTATTTTAGAAGTGATTGTAGAATAATATCTGTGTATATCTGCAATGCAGTGGCACAAGGGTCTGAGGAATTCTGAATTTATTCTCTAGATTCTTTTCCTCAGGAGTTAAGGTAGGGCAGGAACATAGGTGCACAGTTCCTAATCTATGCACACAACACATAGTCAACCTGTGGAACTCTTTGCCAGAGGATGTTGTGAAGGCAAAGACTATAATGGGGTTCAAAAAAGAACTAGATAAATTCATGGAGGAGAGATCGTTGAATGGCTATTAGTCAGAATGTGAAGGGATGGTTTCCCTAGCCTCTGTTAGTCAGAAACTGGGAATGAGCATCAGGGAATGAATCACTTGGTACAGGGGTGGCCATTATAGACGAAGAGCCAAAATAGTGGTGGATACAGCGCAAAGAGCCAAGGGAAAAAGTTGTCAAGCAAAAAAGAAAAAAGAAGCAGCCACCTCCCTTTTAAGAGCAGAACAGGCATTGTCCTTTTAAGGCATCCATTTTGAAGGTGGCCATTTTGAAGTCTGCACCATACACTGCAACTAGAGTTGCCAAATGGTTTCAACAAAAATATCGGACACACTTGACATTACATCACAATCTACATTACATCTTATTTAGAAAATACTGGACATTTATATTTTCTCAATTTGTTTCCCGAACAGAAAGCTCGAATACTGGACTGTCCGGTTCAAAACCTGGCAACTCTAGCCATGACTCCAGCTCTGTCTCTTTCAGACAGAAACATGCTGCCCCTTTCAGAGCCATGAGCCACAGGTGTGGGAGCCGCAATTTTTTCTTTGAAGAGCCGCATGTGGCTCGCAAGTCACGGGTTGGCCACCCCTGACTTAGTAGTTACCTGTTCTGTTTATTCCCTTTGGGGCACCTGGTCCTGGCCTTTGTCAGAAGACAAGATACAGATGGACCTTTGGTCTGATCCAATGTGGCTGTTCTTATGTTTTTTCCCGCTTGTCACTCTTAGACTTTTCTTCATCAAAGAGCTGACTGATCCATTTTGTGTGCACTTATTCTCTCTGTTTTTCTTTCCTTTCTTCAGAAATTATAGATATCTGGCACAAAACTCAGCTGTTTACTGATAACCTTGCTTTATCAAGAGAATGAGAAGGGGGCCTATATGATTATTGAAATTGCTAGTTTCTTAGCAATTCACTTAGTAGGACAGTGAATATTTCTATCTGACGTGTCTAACTTATGGGTGTGTAAGTTTCTGGTGCCATGGAGTCCTTCCTATCCTTTATTGACAATTTTTTTTCATATTTGGTAATATATTTTTGTCCACCTGAATGTTTTCACTTTGTTTTGAAGCTAATAGCCACTGGTAGACACTTGGGCTTTGTTAATTGCAGTAAAGGGTCATTTAAAACTCATGCTCTTGACAGAAATACAGCAGGGTGAAACTTGCACAAGGAATTATTTGAAAAATCAAACCTGGATTTTTAGTGATGTTGGATCACATCCATGACTGATGTAAATTGGCATAAATCCATCAACTTCAATGGAGCCATGTCAATTATGTAGACTTGCTGAAGATCTAAACCCAACATTTTAAAAAACAAAGATTTCCTGGGATGTGCCATTATAACAATAACATTACATTATAATATAACAGTATCATAGAATCATAGAATCATAGGACTGGAAGGGACCTCGAGAGGTCATCGAGTCCAGCCCCCTGCCCTCAAGGCAGGATCAAGCTCCGTCTACACCATCCCTGACAGATGTCTATCTAACCTGTTCTTAAATATCTCCAGAGAGGGAGATTCCACCACCTTCCTTGGCAATTTATTCCAATATTTGACCACCCTGACAGTTAGGAATTTTTTCCTAATGTCCAATCTAAACCTCCCCTGCTGCACTTTAAGCCCATTACTCCTTGTCCTGTCCTCAGAAACCAAGAGGAACAAATTTTCTCCTTCCTCCTTGTGACACCCTTTTAGATATTTGAAAGCCGCTATCATGTCCCCCCTTAATCTTCTTTTTTCCAAACTAAACAAGCCCAGTTCATGAAGCCTGGCTTCATAGGTCATGTTCTCTAAACCTTTAATCATTCTTGTCGCTCTTCTCTGTACCCTTTCCAATTTCTCCACATCTTTCTTGAAATGTGGCGCCCAGAACTGGACACAGTACTCCAGCTGAGGCCTAACTAGTGCAGAGTAGAGCGGCAGAATGACTTCACGAGTTTTGCTTACAACACACCTGTTAATATAACCTAGAATCATATTTGCTTTTTTTGCAACAGCATCACACTGTTGACTCATATTCAACTTGTGGTCCACTATGACCCCTAGATCCCTTTCTGCCATGCTCCTTCCTAGACAGTCGCTTCCCATCTTGTATGTATGGAACTGATTGTTCCTTCCTAAGTGGAGCACTTTGCATTTCTCTCTATTAAACCTCATCCTGTTTACCTCCGACCATTTCTCTAACTTGCTAAGGTCATTCTGAATTATGTCCCTATCCTCCAAAGAAGTCGCAACCCCACCCAGTTTGGTATCATCTGCAAACTTAATAAGCGTACTCTCTATCCCAATATCTACATCATTGATGAAGATATTGAACAGTATGGGTCCCAAAACAGACCCTTGAGGAACTCCACTTGTTATCCCTTTCCAGCAGGATTTAGAACCGTTAACAACCACTCTCTGACTACGGTTATCCAGCCAATTATGCACCCACCTTATCGTGGCCCTATCTAAGTTATATTTGCCTAGTTTATCAATAAGAATATCATGCGAGACCGTATCAAATGCCTTACTAAAGTCTAGGTATATGACATCCACCGCTTCTCCCTTATCCACAAGGCTCGTTATCTTATCAAAGAATATAACAATAACAATAACATTTTAACCTTCAAGGGTATGTCTAGACTACGTGTCTCTGCTGACAGAGGCATGTAAATTAGACATACCGACATAATTAATGAAGCAGGGATTTAAATATACCCCGCTTCGTTAGAATAAAAATGGCTGCTGCATTGTGCTTGCTCAACTGTTTGTTGGCACAATGCAGCAGTCAAGACGGGGATTGGTTGGCAAGGAAAGCCTTTGCCGACCGATCCCCCACCTTGACTGCCTCTTTGTGCCGACCAACAGCTGAACCAGCACAACACGGTGGCCATTTTTATTCTAATGAAGTGGGGGTTATTTAAATCCCCGCTTCATTGACTGTGTCAGTATGTCTAATTTACATGCCTCTGTCGGCAGAGGCATGTAGTCTAGACAACCCCAAGAGTGCCTCATTTTACTCAGGCTGCTATGTAGACATTCTGTCAATAATAGCACACTTGCGTACTTGGTAGCATCACATAGCCTTAATCTGAAACAGTTGTCCAGCTAATTGCATGGCAAATTCTGGATTCAAGGCGTATTTATTACAAAGGTCAGCAACCCGAATTTACCCCGTGAAATACATATTTCTTATGGTACATAAAATTCAATACACTTCAATGACTGTAGTGAGTGAATGCCTTCTGGGAGAAAGTCTGCATTTAAGTGAGTGGATGCTAGCTTTTTATGAAACTTGGAATCATCTTGATCTGTGCTACTTGATGCAGAAAGCAAATGTTTCAAACAGAAAAAAATCATGTAAACACTGAACAACAGTATTATTATGATTGATGATGATAAAGCTATTTACTGCACAGTATGGCCAATTTTAATAATGTGCCCGCTTGTTTGTAAGGAGAATAAAGGGAACTGGAAAGAGAGAAAGCTAACCAACCTTTACTCTTTTTACCTTTATTCTTGACGTTGGCACTCACCCTGAGGAAAACAAATTGTGCCTATAGAATAGATGGAGTTGGATATTCTAAGGGTGGGTACAATACACACTGCCACCTTGAAATGTAGGTAACATTTCTCTATAGCAGCATTCCCAAAGTGTGGTCCGCGGTCCAGTACCATTCCTTAGAAAAAAATACCAGTCCTCAGAAAATTTTTTACACACGATTATTGGAAGAAAGCCCGCCACCACGGCCTCTCTGCCGGG